>NC_132914.1:12372671-12684600 GCF_047675955.1 Chlorocebus sabaeus
AGGAGGATTGCTTGAGACCAGGAGTTCAAGTTCAGCCTGAGCAACATAGACCTCACAAAAAAAAAAAAAAAAGGAAAGGGAAAGGAAAAGAAAAGGTATGAACACTCTCCCCGCCCAACCCAACCAAACAAAGAGAACGGAAGAGAAGCTAATGGAGGAATAGAGGTTACAGCAAAGTTCTAGACGTCAGGAGATGGATGAAGAGGGATGACTGCTGATCAGAGCTGATGAGGAAGCTGCAACCTGGTAGCCCTGAGGAATGAGACTACAGCCAGAAAGGGAGCCGATCTGTCTAGAATTAACTCAGAAATTGTCTCAACTTGGAGACTACAGTTCTACAGAAGGCAAGAGTAAGAAACAGACAACCAGCAAAAGCACATTAGCATCTTCAGAGAAATTAAGAATGACATTGCATCCATAAAACAAGAGCAAGATAAAAGACATGAATGCCAAAACGTCATGCTTCTCCACAACCTGTGTCTGTTCCTGCGCCTCCTGTCTCAGTGAATGAATGCTTCCCTCATGCACCCAGTTTCCCAAGCCAGAGAGCTGAAAGTGATCCCTTTATTCTTCCCTTCTCTTTATGCCTCATCAATAAACTAAAGGTTGATTCTATCTCCTAAATATCCTTTATATTTTCCCCTCACCTCTCTTCCCCACAGCCACTGCCTTTAATAGATCTTTCTTATATCTTTCCTAAATTCTAGCTATCACTTTTATCCCTGTTCTATCTCTCGTTTGAAGCCTTCCCAGACCTTTCTCCAGGATCAGTAATTCCTAGTTTCAGTCAACCCAGCATCTGGCATACTGTCCTTCAACCAGTGAGTGTCTGATTATCATTTAGATTGAGTAATACCTGACCATCTGTCCAGCCCCTAATTTTTACTGCTCCATACTTTCTTCTTTAAATCCCAGAAATACGGACTTACTTTTAGTTCTTTCTCAAAACATGTCTCCTTTTTAAAACATGTGCTGTTCTCCCAGCCCGAAACCCCCATTCTCGTTGTTGGCATAGAAACTCCTTCAAGGCTCAGCTCAAATGTTACTTCCCCTGAGGAAGTTCCCTAATTTCCCCTGGACTGACGTGGGTATTTATACTTTATATGCCCTGGGCACATCTCATGTGCCTTCTCTACGGCACTTTTGTGTTGAATTGTAAGTTCCTGTTTCCCCAGACCAGGCTGTAGCCTCTTCGAGGGCAGGAACCAATCCTCTGAGCTTGGCATCCCTTGCACATATGCGGCAAAAAGGAATGGTCATAATCACAGAATTCTATTTTTTAAGATAGAAGGAAGCTCAAGAAATTATCTGTATAGTTTCTGTCCTTGAGCCAATGAAATACTATCATTCTTATTTATTAATTGAGGCAACTGAAACATGCAGAGGAAGCAACTTATTTAAGGTTGCAAAGTGCAATGCACAGGCTTACGTGTGCAATGGGGACAGAGGCAGGAAGGGAAGAGGAGGTGATCAGAACTAACATCTCAATTTCCTTCTTACACAGTGCTCCTTCCACCTCGTGATGACACCTCTTACCAATCAATTGCCATTTACTGAAGAAATCCACCTTGAAAAAAGAAAAGGAAAGATAAGCAACAAAAATATATACATTGCCCAACCTGACAAGGAAATTACTTCCTTTAAAATAATGACAGGTCAGACACCGTGGCTCATGCCTGTGATCCTAGCACTTTGGGAGGCCGAGGTAGACAGATCAGTTGAGGTCAGCAGTTTGAGATCAGCTTGACCAACATGGTGAAACCTCGTCTCTCTACCAAAAATACAAAAATTAGGCCGGGCGCGGCGGCTCACGCCTGTAATCCCAGCACTTTGGGAGGCCGAGACAGGTGGATCACGTGGTCAGGAGATCCAGACCATCCTGGCTAACACGGTGAAACCCCGTCTCTACTAAAAACACAAAAAATTAGCTGAGTGTGGTGGCGGGCGCCTGTAGTCCCAACTACTCGGGAGGCTGAGGCAGGAGAATGACGTGAACCCGGGAGGTGGAGCTTCCTTGGACCTGGGAGGAGAAGGTTGCAGTGAGCTGAGATCGCACCACTGCACTCCAGCCTGGGCGACAGAGCGAGACTCCGTCTCAAAAAAAAAAAAAAAAAATTAGCCGGGTGTGGTGGTGCACACCTATAATCCCAGCCTGAGCTCAGAAGTTGGAGACCACCCTGGGCAACACGGTGAAACCCTGTCTCTACTAAAACACAGACACTTAGCTAGGTGTGCTGGTGGGTACCTGCAGTCCCAGCTGTGAGGCTGAGGCATGAGAATCACTCCAGCCTGGGTGACAGTGCGAGATCCTGTCTCCAAAATAATTAATTAAAATAAGATAATGACAGTCGTTATCTGATGTTTTTAACCTTAGTGTTGTTTCAAGCCAGGAGGGTAATCATCCTCTGAGACTACAGAACCATTCATTCATTTGGAACTATGTCCCATACATAATTTCCTATTAAAACAAACTAACCAGCAAATGCTCCCATAGGCTGCCACGGTCAGTTCTTCCCTGTGTTCATTCTCTCGCTCTCTCTTCCTCTCTCTCTCCCTCCTTGTTTTCAGAGGGAGATGGGGTTTCACTATGTTGCCCAGGCTAGTCTCCAACTCTCAACTTCCCGAGTAGCTTGAACTACAGGTGCATGCCACCACACCTGGCTTCCTTGTATTGGCTTATTGCAACTTCTGATGCATACACCAATGGTGGCAAGTGAGCCAAATATTATCAGCATTCTGGTTGGCCAAAGCCATTTTCTTCCCTGCCTCAGCACAGTCTCACACAGCCCACCATTGCCTTGCCTATTCTTGACAGTTTGCAAGATCTGTGTCTTCTGTTTCTTTTTTATTTCACTAGGTGCCTTATCTATAATTATAATAGATACTCAAGAGATAACTTGTTGACTTGATAAAGAAAACAAGAAAAGAACTGCAGAACACTCAGTGACTTTTTACACTTTCTTACCCACTTCTCTCTTGGATATTGTTATTTGATAGCTCCTTCTCAATCTACTTATAGCCTGAATCTATATCAGAATTTATGCAGATGAGTTGCATTGAGAACACCCATTTTTAGACTACCTAATCCTGGTTTTTCAACCAGGTAGAGTCATTCATCCAGCCCCAGTTTTGCTAGGTTAGCACAGTTAATAAGAACAGAAGCAAAACTGATTAATTGGATTGTGAATCCTAACCCTGGTTGACCAAAGGCAATAGACAGATGTTACTTCGTCCTTTCAGAACCACCATGCGAATGATATAAATTTCCTTGATTCTGCCCTCTACTCTTTTCTATTTGAATATTTTCTCTCTGGGCAGTTTTATCCATTTAGCAGCATCATAAGTAATATGCTAATGACTCCCAAATCTACAGTTCTAAAACCAACCTCTCCTAAGAGCTGAAGACCCCAATTTCTTAGGGCCTCCTACACAACCCCACATGGATAGTCTGATGCCACCTTAAAAATAAGATGTCTAAAATAAATTTCAGCATTTTACTCGAATCTATTTCTCTCACTGTTAAAGATATCACTATCTTTCCAAACATAACGGCCTGGAACTCCAATCATAATTTCAACTCCTCTGTACTGTCCCCCGCCATTGGGATAGCTCAGGTGCCTCCTCAACTCACAAGAAGTTCCCGTGTAGCCATGACTATAATGCCTTCCTTTACTCATAAATCATGATTTTTATGAGGTCTGCCAAAAACAGTACCTCATTGCCAGGTCCAGTGACTAGTGCAATCGGTGGATATTTGGCCCTAGCCCATCAATTCCTCTCTGGAAACCTTCAGACTGGCCCAGGAGAAGATCCCATTCTTCTTGAGTTCCTCAGCTAGAAGAACACAACTCCTGCACCAACTGTGGCCGTGACCCTCAAGCTTGGAGAGAGTCTCTACCGCAGAGAAGAAAGCCACATTCAGAAAGGGGATATGAAGGAAGAATGACACCTGAGGCCCTGATTCATTGTCCCTACCTGACTGTATCTCTGTCTTTCCCAAAGTTAGGTTCATCATCTGACTTTGCAAATACATTTTCCCTTTTTTCTTTATAACGAACCACGTTGGGTTTTCATCATTTACAATGTCCAAACTTAAAACTTTTCTTTTTTCACCCATGCTTCCCCTTCCCCTGACCAGATAGGAAAAGATTTAATCAGTTGCCCAATTCTGTGGCTTCTTCCTCATGGACATCCTCCATATGTATCCCATCCACTTCACCTAGCCCAGGCCCTGGGTTACAGTAATGGCTTCCTTACCATATTCCCAGACTCTAATCTTGCATTCTCTAAACATCCTCCAATTGCTGTCAGAAAGCTTCTAAAACGGGTGTAGTGGCATGCACCTAGAGACCCAGCATCTCAGGAGGCTGATGTGGGAGGATCTCTTGAACCTGGGAGGATCGCTTCAACCCAGGGGGCAGAGGTTGCAGTAAGCCAAGATGGTGCCACAGCACTCCAGCCTAAGCAACAGAGCAAGACTCTGTCTCAAAAAAAAAAAAAAGCTTCTAAAAGACTGAATGTGGCTGGGCACAGTGGCTCACACCTGTAATCCCAGCATTTTGGGAGGCCAAGGTGGGAGGATCACTTGAGGTCAGGAGTTCAAAACCAGCCTGGCCAACATCGTGAAATCCCGTCTCTACTAAAAATACAAAAATTAGTTGGGCACGGCAGCAGGTGCCTGTAATCCCAGCTACATGGGACCCGGGAGGCTGAGGCAGGGGATTCGCTTGAACCTGGGAGGAGGAGGTTGCAGTGAGTTGAAATCACGCCACTGCACTCCAGCCTGGGTGACAGAGTGAGACTCCATCTCAAAAAAAAAAAAAAAAAAAACTGAATGTGTCAGCCTTCTCTTCAGTAGTCTTCAATGGCTCCCTGGAACCCACAGAATAAAAATTAAATTCAAATGGCCTCAAACATCCTATGATTTTGGCACTTGCTTTTTTTTTTCCACTTTGTTTCTCAGTATATCCTTCAGGCAAACATGACCGCTCACTTATCACTAAATATTTCCTGAACTTCTCTGTCTCTATGCTTGCAATTTTCTCTCCATGTACCAGAAATACAAATCCTACCCATTCTTAAAATGCCACTTCTTTTTTTAAAAATGTTTGTTTGTTGTTTTTGAGACAGAGTCTCATTCTGTCACCCAGGCTGGAGTGCAGTGGTGCGATCTCAGCTCACTGCAGCCTTCTCCCAGGTCCAAGGAATCCTCCCCTCTCAGCCTCCTGAGTAGCTGGGGTCACAGGCGTGCACCACCACACCCAGCTAATTTTTGTATTCTTAGTAGAGACGGGGTTTCGCCATGTTGCCCAGGCTGGTCTGAAACTCCTGGCCTCAAGTGATTAACCCACCTCAGCCTCCCAAAGTGCTGGGATTACAGGCGTGAGCCACCATGCCTGGCCATGTGCCACCTTCTTTATGAAACCTAAAATCTCTTAACATCAGCAAGCTACATTTTCTTTGCTTCTAGAGCACTTGATACCTCTACTTTGCTTTATGCTACAGTTATTTTAATATGTCTTATTTTCCGTTTAGGCTATAAAATTTCTTGAGGACAGAAACTCTTCCATGTTAACCATTAGTACCAAACATTACCTAGTAAGTTTTCACCAAACATCTGTTAAATTGATTTGACATGTATATTTGGAAAGAGGGTTTGTTTCTCCTCTTATTCCTTCAACTTTAATTCAGTGTTGGAATTAAGGCTTCCAATGGAATCTGTGAGACATTTATTATGAAAATCTAGGTAATTGCATCATTTTCTATCCTACCATTCTCATGGATTTCCTCTGTAAGAGGAGTCCCAGTTCAAAATAAATTCTGGGAGAAAGCTGAATGCCTGATTATGTCCCATTAAGAAAAAAACATCTTCCAGCCTCTCTCCCTTTCTTCTTTCCTTCTTCCTTCCTTCTTTCCTGTCTTTTTTTTTCCCCCTTTTTTCTTTCTTTCTTCTAAGAGATAATCAAAATGCAAGCTATGGCTTAGGTATAATTGTAGGTATCAAACCAAAGTCAACTTTTATTTGTGACTCTTTTGCCATTTTGCCAAGTTAGCAGTTCATCTGATCTATGAAGACTGCACCTGAACCAGTTTGAGTCATGTTATTTGTATGACATAAAAATGGGGCATCTGATAACATCTGCTCCCTTTCTCTGATCCAAGTCACAAATAGAGTTCCTCTCCCTTCCCTTAGTCACCAGCTTTTGAAGATTTACAATCTGTGATAGCAAAAAGAAATGGATTTTGAACTCTAAGCAGTCCAGTTAAAGTAAGGAAGCCACAAGAGAAGGAAACACTGAGAGAACCCTTAATAATAATGACTTTTCTGTGTGCAGGAATGAGCTATGGAAGATGGGAGAGAAGAATGAGGATGGATGACTAAGAGCAATGAAAGCTTACAAAGAAACCCAAGAAAGAGAAATGTTTGCTTATGAATAAACAGGAAGGGAAGAAATAGCTTTGTGCCTTTCTTGTAGTAGATACTCAATAGCCATTTATTTAAGAATTTGGACAGTCCTTAAAAGATAGGACTTACATTCTTAGAACTGAGAATCAATAAGAAAAACTATTCCTTTGAGAGAACCACGGTAATTTTAAGGCTAAGGGATGACTTATATAAATGGTTTGACCAGAACTTAGTTAAGCCCCTATCCGCATACAATTCTATATAAACTGAATTGTAAAGAGTCTTTGGTTCCAGGCATTTATAGCCTGAAACTATATCAAAATTTTTGCAGATAAGTTGCATTGAAAACAGTTGCTTTTAGACAACTTTATCCTGGTTTTCCCACCAAGTAGAGCCATTCAGCCAGCCTAATTTTCTAGGTTCACACAGTTACTAGGATCTGAAACAAACCTGATCAACTGGATTCTGAGTCCTGAGCCTGGTTGGCCAAGGGCACTAGACAGATGTTACTGATACAAAGTCAAATAACATAGAGGAAACTGATCTGATACGGAACCAGAGAGTTGGGATACGGGAGTGAAAATTGCATCAGATTTCTGCTCAGAACAACCTGAGTTTGAATCTTGGCTCCCTCATGTAGACTTTGAGCATATCATTCAGTTTCTCTGGTTCAGTTTCCTGTGGCTGTGAATGAAAAACTCCATTTCTCTCAGATTCAGCTTCCTGTGAAAAATTGGAATATAAAGTTGTGAGGATTAAATAAGACAATGTACATGAAGGTACTTTAGAGTCTGCAAAGTGTTATGTAAATGTAAGGTATCATGAATTTTTGGTTATGGACTTGTTCACAAAGTGACGTGTTAACATTATGCTTAAGCAAATCGTTTCCATTATTAGATTTGAGAGCAGGAGAATTATGTACAATATATATAGAGAGAGGATGAACAGTCCACTAATTCAATACTAATTCAAATGTTTATTGGAAGCATAGCATACTATGTGCCAAGAGTGTTTTCAGTGTTGGAGATACAGCAGATAAAACAAAAAGATTATAATACCTGTCCTCAGGGACAGTATATAGACAAACAATGAACTAGTAAAAACAAAGAGCGCTGGCTGGGCACAGCGGTTCATGCCTGTAATCCCAGCACTTCGGGAGGCTAAGGCAGATCACCTGAAGTCGAGAGTTCAAGACCAGCCTGACCAACATGGAGAAACCCGGTCTCTACTAATAATACAAAAATTAGCTGGGCATGGTGGCGCATACCTATAACCCCAGCTACTCAGGAGGCTGAGGCACAAGAATTGCTTGAACCCAGGAGGTGGAGCTTGCAGTGAGCTGAGATTGCACCATTGCACTCCAGCCTGGGCAACAAGAGTGAAATTCCATCTCAAAAAAAACAAAACCAACAAACAAAAACAACACAAAGAGGGCTACAAAAAGTCACTTAGGTCAAATTTTGGATTATATAATTGTGGAGTTCATGTAGAATGATATTTTTCAGTTGCTGACATCACAAAAAGCACACAAAAAAAGTAAAACGAACTATACACACAACGAATAGACACTAAACTGATAAAATAAATCTCAGATTATCAGGAGGGAGTCACTTCTAAAGTCCTCCCCACCTCCAATCACTACTCCCCTGCCCAACCCACCCCCACAAGAATTTTGAGTGGTTAAGAACTGGACCGAGGCTGGACAGAAGATGGTTTATATCTGGGGTTAATGTCCATAATATGATAGAATGTGTCTTGGAGAAAAGTAGCCTAGGGAAATGGAGACTGTCCTGGGTGGTGGGCATAGAGGATGGGTGGTGGCCATAGAGGAAGGTGCTAAGGTGGCATCTAAGCCTGAAGGAGGTGAGGGAGCCATCCACATGGAGATCTGGGGGAATCCCATGCCCACCAAGAGAAACAAAGAGCAGATGGGCCTGAGCTGAGAGCACATCTAGTGTGCATGGGTGACAGCAAGGGGGTCAAGGAGGCCAGAGAGGAATAAAGGGGGGTGGGGGGTGGCAGGAAAAGGTTAATAAAAAAGATCAGAGGTAACTGGGCCAGATGGGGTGGGGAGAGCCACGAAAGACACTGAACGTCATGTTGTAGGACTTTCTCCTTGGTTCAGCTGAAAGCCAGGTTCTTGTTACAAGGCCATGAGAGATTAGGTTCGCATACAAGTTGAAGGGCGAGAAAAATGAAATATATTAGGCAAAAAGGAAAAAAAAAAGGGTGTGGGAGAAACAGGAACTCTCAGCAGAGCGAGAGACTTGTTAACCACTTTTTCTGCCTCACATATTGAATCCCAGGTACCTTCCCGGACCAGGAGGGGCCAGGCTCCTCCCACCTGCAAATGGCGGGAACCTCCCTAGGCTCCACCCCAGTGCGCATTCCTCCCACTGCGCAGACAGGTGGGAGAGGTTCTGTAGTGAGCCCTTCCCACCTGGCTGTCTCGGTTACTCTGGGTGAGATGGGGAGCCGTCGAAAGACGTTGAGCAGAAGAGTAACATGTCTAAATGCTATCCAGGATAACTCAGGCCACTGTGTTGAGAACAGACTGCAAGGAGCAAGCACAGAGCAGAAAGCCCAGTCAAAAGCCATTGAAATAATCCAGGGTAGAGGTGGGGACCTGGACCAGGATGGGAGCAGTGTTCATGGGAAGTGGTTGGATTTGGTATATGGTTTGCAAGTAAAACCAACAGGATTTGCTCACAAATTGGATGTGCGGTGTAAGAGAGAGGGAGGTATATAGATAGATTCCAAGCTTTTCAGCCTGAACAGCTGGAAGGGTCAATTGGCATTGACTGAAACAACGGTGAGTAGGAATTGGCTTGAGTAGATTAGCTTGAGAAGTCAAGGATCATTTTTCCACTTCATTCTATTGTGGTAAGTGAGGGAGTCAGGATTTAATGAGTAAAGATGGAGAAAGAATTTAGGCAATTGGAATGAAAATGGCATTCCAAGAATAGGTGAGAACATAGATGCAAAATATGAGGGTGAGTGATGGGCCTACCTAGTGAGATTGCTGGAACGGGTTAAAGCAGATGGTTGAGTTGAGGAGTAGGGAGGAGAAGGCAGGAAATTGAGGGAGCACAAGATGAAGCCTTGTATCTTGCTGTTGTAAGATTCCATCACTGACTGGGGCCACAGGAGGGGGCAGGAGGTTAAAAACAGGTGGTAGACAATATCCTGTTGGTTGTGGCCTTGAGATGTGTGAGTGAACAGCAAGGTAAGAATTTCACCAAAGACAACAAAAGTAGAAAGAAAGTATGTCTATGGCATATAGAAGGGGAGAAATCTTAAGAAAAAAGGCTGGATTTAGAATATATCATCCTCGGGCAGGGCGCAGAGACTCACACCTGTAATCCAAGCATTTTGGGAGGCTGAGATGGGTGGATCACCTGAGGTCAGGAGTTCCAGACCAGCCTGACCAACATGGTGAAACCCTGTCTCTACTAAAAATACAAAAATTAGCCGTACATGGTGGTGGGTGCCTGTAATCTCAGCTACTCGGGAGGCTGAGGCAGGAGAATCGCTAGAACCCAGGAGGCGGAGGTTGCAGTGAGCTGAGGTTGCACCACTGCACTCCAGCCTGGGGGACAGAGTGAAACTCCTTCTAGAAACAAAAAAAAAAAAAAAAGAAAGAAGGAAAAGAAAAAGAATATATCATCCTCACGGCAGGAAGAGTAAAGTTTATTTTTAGGTGACCTTCCATTTGGCTTACTCTCCGTCCAATCTATTAAATTCTGTGGGTTCCACCTCCAAAGTATTTCGTGGATCTCACCTCCAAAGTATTTCTTGGATCTATCCACTTCTCTTGGTTTCCACTGCTAATACTCTGTTCTAAGTTACTAAGATCTCTTTTCTTTACTATTGCAACTGCTTCGTAAATGTCCCTCCACTTCTGCTCTTTTCTTCTTCTCATTTATTTCCCATATAGATATAAGAAAGAACATATTAAAATGTCTATCAAACATTTTCAGATACCTGGGATATTCTTTTTAAAGTTCAATGACTCTCCATTTCACTTAGAATAAATTATAATGGTAACAGCACACTTGTGGCACATACTGTGTGTCAGGCACTATACTAACAGCATTATACAGATTAATGTATATAATATTTAATTCTATGAGGCAGGTGCTGTTATCATAATTTATATCTATCAGATGAGGAAACTGAGGCACTGGGAGGTGATTCATTCAGGAGGTCTACCTTAACCTGGATTTCCCAGAAAACAGAGCTCCACTAAATACATATGTGCCGCTCCCCTCTTGGAGATTACAATCTCAGAAAAGCAGGAGTGAGTCAAGCAAAGAAGGACCACGGTTTTCAAGAATAGTCCACGGAATGGCATCAAGCACAACTGATTGCTTGGTCTTGCATCCCCGTTGCTCTCCTGGACACTCCATCGGGGTAGAGGAGAAGAACTTATTCATTGACATCTCTCACTCTTTGATCAGAGGTTTACCCCATGGGGCATTAGCTCCCTTGCACTTGTGCCCACAAGCAGATCTTTGCACCAACAGGAATGCACCTAGGCAAAAGATGACAAGTGTGACAGGGCACAAGGCAAGGGATTACCAGGTTGGTCCACATGAAGCCCATCGGAACCCAGGCAGAGCTGCCTGTCACACTGACCACTGGAGCACAGCGAGTAGCTAAAGACACCCAGGACTCATGAGGCCAGAGAACCTGAAGTAGTGCACAGTAAGAGGCTGACACATACAGGCAGTGAGGACTCAAGCTGGGGTACAAACTCTGGCAGCCTGGCCTCAAAGCCCATACATTTAAAATTTCACTGATAAACTGCCTTGCAGAATAAGACCCAAACCCTTTACCATGCCCTACAATGTCCGCATGATCAGGCCCCTACCATCTGTCCAACTCCATCTTGCACCTTCTTTTTCTCTCTCACAAAGCTTCAGGAACTTGTTCTTTCGGTTCCTAAACTCCACACCATCCTTTCCTTAATGCCAAGTACTACAGGACCTTAATGCATGAGTCCCTCTGTGTGGATGCTTTTTCTTCCTCTTGCATGGCAAATACTTTCTTATCTTTTAGTCACAGTTTAAGTGTTGCCTTTTCAGAGGACTTTCCCCTTGTGATTCTTCTCTTCCATTCCATGTGTGTTTCCTTCCCAATACTGATCACAGCTTGAAGTAATTTTATTAATTTCTTTGATAACATCCTTTTTGTTTCTGTCTCCATGAGAATGTAAGCCTATGGAGGCAAAGACAATGTCTATCTTCCTCACCATTATAACCTTAGCATGGAGCTCAGTGCCTGACCAAAGGAGATGCTCAATTAATAGCTGTAGGATGAACGAATAAAGTGCTCTTACATAAAAAATAGATTTTTTTTTTTTGAGACGGAGTCTGGCTGTGTCACCCAGGCTGGAGTGCCATGGTGCATTCTCGGCTCACTGCAACCTCCATCTTCCAAGTTCAAGCAATTCTCACGCCTCAGCCTCCCGAGTAGCTGGAACTACAGGCACTCGCCATCACGCCCAGCTAAGTTTTGTATTTTTAGTAGAGACAGGGTTTCACCATGTTGGCCAGGCTGGTCTTGAACTCCTGACCTCAGTTGATCCACCCACCTCAGCCTCCCAAAGTGCTGGGATTACAGGCGTGGGCCACCGTGCAAATTTTAAAGTGGTATTGTCCACATCAGTGTTTGAGGTAAAAACACCGTGGAGTTACCGAATGGACAAATGAATGGTGCTAACAGGTGAAGGAACAGACTGGAAGGAAATTAGATGAATGGCCTGGCTCTCTCAAGTTTTCTTCTAGCTCTATGAGTCCTTGATCTATGGAGGATATCTTTAAGGAAGTGCAAAGGAAACAGGAAGGAAGCAAAAGTAGGAATTCCTTAGGAAGTTCAGAAGAGGAAAGCTGGAGAATCTGGCCCATTGTATGACAAACGGGAAGTTATTTAAAGCAGGGTTTTGAAACTGCGAACCTTTAAATGGCTTACAAATATCCACGAGCACTCAAAAAATTGTATACAATACATGTCTCCATATCTGCATGTGCAATTTTCTAGGCAACAGTTTCTATCATATTTGAAAAGGAACTCATAACTTTTACATAGTTAGGAAACACTAAGTGTTTGCAGAAACAGATGAGTCTACAGATAATCTAGACTTACTTCCTCAGTTTTCAAATGAAGACATCAAGGCCCAAAGATGTTATGGAACCTGCTAAAATGCAAACACAATAAATTAGGTGACAAGAGGACCCAAGACTCAGGTCTCTCGATTCCCCTTCTAGTGTTTTTTGCTGTGCCACAATGCCTTCCTGAAATTGAGTTATAAAATACTATGTGAAGAAAAAAGAAATGTTTAGTGTCTTGGAAAATAGAAGAGAAAATCTAAATTGATAACAAAGGTCAATGCAATAGAATCTCAAGACTAAAGGAGCCTCGAAAGGTCCACTGAACAGTTCCCTGACTTCAGGCAAAAACCCTGTAAACATCCTGGAATGATTATTTTTCAAGATGGTTAAGGAATATGAAATCAAGAGTCAAAATAATTATTCAGCACTTAACTTAGAAACAAAATACTCGATTATCTTTATTCATAAACATAAGCATGAATATAGTTGTCTCTTGGTATCCATGGGGGATTGGTTCCAGGGCCCCCACTGATAGCAAACTCCACAGGTGCTCAAATCCCTTAAATAAAATGGCATAGCACTTGCATACAAGCTCCGCACATCCTCTCATTTACTTTAAATCATCTCTAGATTCTTTATAATGCCTAATACAAAGTCTACACATCACTTCCTTTGCATGGATTCAATGTAGTACTTGGCATACAGCAAATTCAAGTTTGCTTTTTGAAACTTTGTGGAATATATGTTTCCAAATATTTTCAACTTCTTGGTTGGTTGAATCCACAGAAGCAGAACCCACCCATATGGAGGACCGACTGTATATATCAAAGTTGCCCACAAGAAATAATTTAAAATAAAGGCATAAACTGACAACCTATCAAAATCCAATGCTCATTTGTGATGCAAAACCAAAACAGAAACATGGTATATTTTTTTAACAACTGCTAAGATAACAAAGTATGGTGAACATTTGACTATCTCTCCCAATGTGAGTTTAAGGACAAATTAAGTAAATTAATTGCACAATCTATAGTCCTTAACTTAGGTAATTAGTCAACTTTTGTTCAGAGAACATCAGACTGTTAGGATACCTGAGTTAAATTTCTTGCAACCACCACTAATTTCTGGGCTTGGACAAGTCACTTTCTCTAGTTCTCAGTTTCCTCCATCTTCCCAGTGGAAAAAGGTTAATCTTGGACAAGGGTTTTCAAACTTGTTTTGTCTTTTTTTGTTTTTTTTTTTTTTAAATTTAATTTGTTGTTGTTGTTGTTACCACCCACACAATAAGACACATATTTTCTATTATCTACATCCATAAACATATATGCCCATAACTGAAACAAAAGTTTCACAAGACATTATGGATGCTCAGTATATTCAGTGCACTCTGATATTTTCTATTCTATTAGATTATGTCCTGTTTTTTAAAAAATATAGGTTATAATCCATTACATTGATTTAATAACCTATGCATGGGTCACAATCTACAGGTTAAAAAACATGAAGATCACTTGTAGCTTTCATGTTCTACCAATAAACTCTCTGCAAGAACCACAAGTCAATAGTACAATCAATTTACTTGAATTTCTATTTTCTCCCTTCCTATGCCAGAGGTGATAATAGGCAGTGATAAAGAATTACAAGTAGAGAAAGGGAAAGTAAGTGCTTTGAGCATCCATGAAAGGAAATTCTGCCAGCAAGTAATTTAACATTAACCAGAGAGAAAGACAGGACATCCACAACTGGAAAGACAGGACATCCACAGTTGGAAAGTTTTCACTGACTTTCTTTTTAACCTGCCTATGAACTGTTCAAGTTTTAAGAGTTTCCCAAGAAAACGTTTGAGAGAAGGTGGGGACAGAAAGAAGTAGAGAAGGAGAGGGAAAGGGGAGAAAAGGAAAGAAGGAAAAAGAGGCGAATATTCAAGTGTTGGTGGGTGGTGCTGACCCCCTACACTAGCGCAAGCCTCAGTCCATGCAGAAACCCCCTCTACACATGTAAGACAAGACCTTCTGGGCCGTGTCAACACCCTCCACTGCCAGAACACTTCCTACAAATCAAAACCTGACCGTTACATGTCTTCTGAAGATTCTTCAGTGCCTTCTCAGCCTCTACAGGGTGAAGTGCAAACTCTTCAGCGTGGCACACCCACCATTCATGATCTGGTTGCATTTTTCCCTTCTCCCCAAAAACATCCATAACCACAATGGTACACACACTGTCACTAGTTGCTTAGAGTCCTTAAAGCTCTCCGAACAACCCTTCCCTTGCTGCTTTGATTTTGTTTCCACTCTTCTGTCAACAATTTAATAGAGGCATATTCTTTACTTCCTAGCTGTCCGCTTGTATTTCCTGTAAAGACATCACATCTAAAATGACTTCAATTACCAGAGACTCTGAAATCATGTTTTGCTTTTTCTCCTTATTTTGGGGTTTCATTGGGCTCCCCTCTGTTCGTTTTCTTTTCTTTTCTTTTTTTTTTTTTTTCAGATGGAGTCTATCCCTGTCTCCCAGGCTGGAGTGCAGGGGTGCGATCTCCGCCTCACTGCAACTTCTTCCTCCCAGGTTCAAGAATACCCTCCGCTCTGCCTCCCTCTTCTAGTCCTTCAAGTCTCAGCACGTGCATCCCTTTTCTGTCATTCCCACCTGGCCCGTGCTCCTCCAACGCTGTGCTCATCCCAGTCACAGATGTTGATGCAGGGTATTGCAACACATCGAATCTGCTCATCTTCCCCACTTGACCCTGAGTTCCTTGAGCACAGGGATGGTGTCCATCCCGTTCAAGGTGAACCATGTCCAACACACAGTAGGAATCCCGTGGAATCCCAGTTAGCTGAGTATCAGAGGACTCTCCTACGTTCTACCTGTCATAGCTGCTGTCCTAGCTTCCTATGACTGGAAGCTCTGAACCTCAGCTATGATGGTTGGCAGTCAAGTGTGATCAGATTAAGTAGATAATCTCTAGTCTTCTGACAAAACTTTTGCAGAAACTTCACATAAAAAGTGAAGTATGATTCTTTACCCATTAAAAAAAAAGATAATGATTAAGCAGAACGGGAACATTGGCAGCCAGTCAAGAGAATGTTGTCCTCCTAAATGGCCCTTCCGAAACAACTTGAAATTAAAAGTGGAAAAATAAACTCAGAAAACAGAAAACCACAGTGGAAGGTGAACAGATTTTAAGAAATTTCATATTTCGACTATATCCCTTTCATTAGTGGAAAACAGAGGTAAATGTGGCTAATTGTAAAAATCATGCGTGTGAAGGAAGGCAAAGCACCTCTAAAACTCAAAGACACATTCCTACCTTCGTTAGTAAAAGAGTAGAATTTCACTCAAACAATAAATCACTGGTGTGGGGAGCAAGTCACATGGGCTCATATAGTTCCTTTTTTAAATATTATAAATAAAACAAGAAACAGTTAATTAAATCTAACAAGGGATAATGATAAGAAGATGAAAGATAATGAATATTATCCCAAAGAAAGGAAAAAATGAAATATTGCATTTTAGAAAATGAACACAGGCCGGGTGTGGTGGTTCACACCTGTAATCCCAACATTTTGGGAGGCTGAGGCAGGTGGATCACCTGAGGTCAGCAGTTTGAGACCATCTTGGCCAACATGGTGAAATCCCATCCCTACCAAAAAAATATAAAAATTACCTGGGCATGGTGGTGCGCACCTGTAGTCCCAGCTGCTCGGGAGGCTGAGGTGGAAGAATCACTTCAGAAGACAAGAGATTATCTACTTGAACCCAGGAGACAGAGGTTGCAGTGAGCTGAGATTGCACCACTGCACTCCAGCCTGGGAGACAGAGAGAGACTCAGTTAAAAAAAAAAAGAAAAGAAAATGAGCAGAGGTGAGCCCAATGGAACCCCCAAATAAGGAGAAAAAACAAAACATAATTCCAGAGCTTTTGGGAATTGAAGTCATTTTAGACGTACTGTCTTAACAGGAAATACAAGTGGACAGCTAGGAAGTAAAGAATATGCTTCTATTAAACTGTTGATAAGAAGCAGATGACAGAATATAAAGAACTAGGGACATGGTTTAAATCTCCTTGTCTCTATGACATACAGGATATCTCAATTAGATAATGATTTCTTTTCATTTCCTGAAGAACAAAGAGGCTGAATAAAGTAAATGTATTTGTTGGTTATCGGAAAGAATAAAGAAGCCTGCTTCCAAATGCATTTCCCAGTGAATCCGATTCTGGTCCTTGGTAAACTCTTTGAAGAAAATGTCTATAAGCACATGAAGAAATGCAATCAGTAAAATAACATGAATTCTTGAGAGCAGTTCAAGATAATGATGGGATTATATTTTCTTCATTGCTGAGATTTTGTCCTAAAAATTACTGATGGTTATATATTGTTGGAGAAACTGTAAGTGATCTTTACAAGTTTTATGCTTATGTTTGTATCATCAAAAGTTTCTACAATGAACAAGTATTACTATTGGAATAAAAAAATTCCCCTTCCTCTCCTCTTCTACCACAAAGAAAAATTCTGATAGGACAACATCTAAAACTTTGGTTTATTTGATCTTTTGTGGCAGAAATACGAGAAATGTGATCCTGTCATTCAAATGACTACTAAGATAATCTCTGGGAAATTAGACTATTCAGAAGAGCATCAAATCCAGGCTCTTAGAAGTGGAAATTGGAGGACATAGTTCCAGTGGTAGCAGGAGCTTTAATAACCCCTTCCGCCTAGGCAGAGGTGAACTTTGTGGTGGTGTTGCTATTATTTGACAGTAAGTAAGCAAGCATGGTTAGGAGATTTTTATTTTAGTGACTTAGTCATCACCAAGTTCTTGATCAAAAAAACAGAAACTAAATCAGCTGGCTCAGAGTTTTTGAAAGTAAGTTTATTTTTAAGGACACCAGAACCATGAAAACATGATTCAGTCCAGCCTGTGGGAGCTGCAGATGGGAACTGGTGAGCTGTTGGGTTGGGGTCCATGCTTCATAAGTCCTGGCAGATTCATGGCCTCTTTCCTTTGCTCTTTTCTTTCTTTCTTTTTTTTTTTTTTTTTTTTTTTGAGACGGAGTCTCGCTCTGTCGCCCAGGCTGGAGTGCAGTGGTACGATCTAGGCTCACTGCAAGCTCCACCTCCCAGGTTCATGCCATTGTCCTGTCTCAGCCTTCTGGGACTACAGGCACCCGTCACCATGCTCGGCTAATTTTTTACATTTTTAGTAGAGACGGGGTTGCACTGTATTAGCCAGGGTAGTCTCGATCTCCTGACCTTGTGATCCACCCGCCTAGGCCTCCCAAAGTGCTGGGATTACAGGCATGAGCCACCGTGCCCGGCCTGCTCTTTTCTTAATATCTGCCCCATTCTTATCTCAGTAGACCAGATCCCTTCCCTTACTCAAAATTTCTGCTCTCTTGTGATTTTGCCCTGCATGTGGCTTTTGCCAGGCCATAAAACTGCCCCCAGGCATGATGCTATGTGACAGATAGGCTCCTAGCAGCTAGCACAAACTTTCAGAGAGTCAGTTCCACGTTGAAAACAAAAGATGTTGATTGTCTCAGTGTGGGTGAGGTGTACATCCCTGTGTAGATCTGCCACAGCAGAAGGACTAGGATACATTTTGTTAATGAGCGCTTTGGCTCAGCCCTTCAACAAAGGTTTATTGGGGCTAAGCTCCAGAGAAGGGGACTTTGTGTCAAGTATCCAAAATACGTTTATTACCTTTGAATAAGCATCTTTGGATGAATCTGCACTCCTTCTTCCTATCCACAGTCTCATTCCCACAGCAGACTGCCCCTTCCTGGATGAAACAGAAAGCAGCTAACTCATACTAAAGTACTTATGACTGACCAGGTGACTTTAGAGCAAATCATTCATCTTCTCAGGGATTGACTAAATTTAATTTTCTCTAAAAACACAGAATTTTGATTGCTATTTAGTACTACCTTCTAGTATAGAAAATGTTTTCTACTGTGACTTTGTAAATCCCAAAACCAAATTTGAAGATCACTTCTCCAGGGCTATTTTCATTTTTAAAGAGAATTCTAAACAATAATGATAGTTAACATTAATTTAGTGTTTATTATATGTTAGACACTCTTCTAAGAACTTAACACATAATAATTTCTTTAATTCTTACAACAACCCAAGCAACAGAGTGTGTTAATTAGGGTAATATTAACTGTGGTAACAAATAAATACTGAAAATATATACCTTAAACAAAATCACAAGTTTACTTCTTGCTTACATTACAGGCCAGGATGGGCGTTCCTCCATCTGGGTCTGTGGGTGGCTTTTCTCCATTTGGAGATTCAGGAATCGAAGTTTTTGTTTTTTGGTTTTTGGGTTTTTTTTGGAGACAGAGTCTTGCTCTGTCGCCCAGGCTAGAGTGCAGTGGCTTGATCTCAGCTCACTGCAAGCTCCGCCTCCCAGGTTCATGCCATTCTCCTGCCTCAGCCTCCCGAGTAGCTGGGACTACAGGCGCCCGCCACCTCGCCCGGCTAGTTTTTTTGTATTTTTAGTAGAGACGGGGTTTCACCGTGTTAGCCAGGATGGTCTCGATCTCCTGACCTCATGATCCGCCCGTCTCGGCCTCCCAAAGTGCTGGGATTACAGGCTTGAGCCACCGCGCCCGGCTAGAGGTTTTTTCGTTTTTTTTTCCTGTGACTCTGCCATCTCCTTAACCTCACTGTCAGCTGATGTCAGCCAGGAAAGAAACACAAAAGTGTGGAGAAGTTACCCACATCTTCAAGAGCCTGACCTAGAAGTAATACACTTCAAATCCACTCTGTTGGTGAGAACTAGTCTCCGGACAACAGCTGGATGAAAACGGGGTGAGAAACGTGCTGTCTGATGGACAGCCAGATCTCAGAAAAATTAGTTTTTTAACAATCTAGATTTGCACATTCTTTTCACATTTTAACGTCTCTTCAAGAGGAATGTATTGTTCAATCAATGGCAAGTTTATTATTCAAGGTAAACTCAAATTTGGTTGGCATTTTTCCTTTTTGGCAGTACAGACACAGAGTGAGCTTTACAATCAATGGAATCTTAGGCTAGATGAAATTTGTTTCTTTTTTTATTTTTTATTTTTTATTTTTTTTTTTGAGACAAGAGTCTTGCTCTGTCGCCCAGGCTGGAATGCAGTGGCACAATCTCAGCTCACTGCAAGCTCCACCTTCCGGGTTACGCCATTCTCCTGCCTCAGCCTCCCGAGTAGCTGGGACTACAGGCGCCCGCCACCTCGCCCAGCTAGTTTTTTGTACTTTTTTAGTAGAGACGGGGTTTCACCGGGTTAGCCAGGATGGTCTCGATCTCCTGACCTTGTGATCCGCCCGTCTCGGCCTCCCAAAGTGCTGGGATTACAGGCTTGAGCCACCGCGCCCGGCCGAAATTTGGTTTATAACACGGAAGAGGGAGGAGAAATTTTGCCTCTTCCTCAGTTTGCTGTTCTTTTCACCAAATATCTGTATATTCCCTTCTTTCCTCATTCCAAGGACACCTGCTAAAGTCTGATCCAGTTCATGTATACAGCTCAAAGACCAGCATCTCTGGGTGATATGAAGTCTTCTCATCCAAATATATTTAAAAAATTTCCTGCCCCTCTAATATGTAATGATAAGACAGGGACAAGATAACCACAATAGAAGCTCCCATTAAGCAAGAGAAGAATTGTGGATACATAGCAGTCATTGGTCCATTGTAGAAATGGATACTGTCTTTTAGGTTATCATAAACATGGTTTTTAAAATGTTTTGCCAAGGCCAGGTGCGGTGGCTCACGCCTGTAATCCCAGCACTTTGAGAGGCCGAGGTGGGCAGATCACGAGGTCAGGAGTTCAAGACCAGCCTGGCCAACGTGGCAAAACCCTGTCTCTACTAAAAATACAAAAATTAGCTGGGCATGGTGGTGGGCGCCTGTAATCCCAGCTACTCGGGAGGCTGAGGCAGGAGAATTGCTTGAACCCAGGGGGCAGAGGTTGCAGTGAGCCGAGGCTGTGCCACTGCACTCCAGCCTGGGCAACAGAGCGAGACTCCGTCTCAAACAAAATAAATAAAATAAAATAAAATGCTTTGCCAAGGCATAACATGCGTCTCCATCTTTCCAGCACCCAACACCTGTTTTTTGTTGTTGTTGTTTGTTTGTTTGTTTGTTTGTTTTTTGGTTTATTTTGGGCGGGGAGGGGTTGCTACCTGCTACCCAAGTGTTCAGAGAAGAATAGTTATTTTAGGTATTTATTGTAGCAATACTTTTTTCAAGGTATCAATTTTTTTTATTAATTAGGGTAATGTTAGAGGCAGTACATAATAGACCCCAAAATGTATGGCTCAAACTTAAATAGATGTTTATTTCTCATTATTTTAACCA
The DNA here is from genome assembly GCF_047675955.1 of Chlorocebus sabaeus. NCBI lineage: Eukaryota > Metazoa > Chordata > Mammalia > Primates > Cercopithecidae > Chlorocebus > Chlorocebus sabaeus. The sequence goes on from NC_132914.1 coordinate 12,393,539, forward strand.
CCTGAAGCACATGTCCCATTGGTGGTCTTCTTTCCTCCACAGTGTGATTCAAGTATTTAGTCTTCTTCCATCTTGTGGTTCAGTCTTCCCGTAGAACAACATCTGCAAATGAATCTAGCTGATGGAAGGAGAAAGATAATGGAGAAAATATACCTTCTTCTTAAATCTTGACCTGAACATGCCACACCTCACTTCTGCTCATATTCCACAGGTTAGAAGGAAGGAAGGAAGAAAGGCCACATCAGGTGCACCAGGAAACAAAGTCCTTGTCTGAGCAGTTTCCAGTGACAAGTCCATTTTCTAAAGGGAAGCACAAATTCTCGCAGACGGCTGGTTGTTTCTGATATAAGAGGATAAGGATTGAATCTTGAATTACAGAAATTTAGTTGGGGGGGGGGATATTTTTTAATAGCATTCAGTAGTTCCTCATAGGGTACCTCAGATCATAACATATCAGTAACCACCAACTCTGTCTCCTAAGTCTGTGTCTCTGTATTATTTTGAAATATTAGATTAAATATACACGACAAAAAATAGAACCAAAAACAAGAATAGGTGACAATTTTTAAAAAGCAGCCAGCATTGGTAGTAGTAATCATACAGCAGAAGTAGCTGGCATTATTTTTAGTGATTTCTATATACCAGGCACTGTACTGAGTAGGTTTTAAGCATGATTTTATTGAAACCTTATTAGCATCCCAATGAGATGAGGAAATTTAGAGGTTAAATAACCTGCTGGGTTAAATAACATCTAAAAGTATCTCATTTCAGGGCCTGGTTCCTAACCATTGTAGAGGAGGAAAATAGTTTTTCTTCTACCCTCTTAGGTTTTCTAACTGGGGCCCTGGAAGTTAAACCAACAGAAGGCGGACTAACAAGAGAAAAACAGTTTCATACATACCTAGGCATGGTACGTTCACAGAGAAATGAGACGCAAGCCGGCAGCCAGATGATTGATGCTTTTGTATCATCATAGGCTCAGCAAAGGAAAAAGGATTTGGGGCTTTGGGATGAGGGAGGCAAGTATTAGGAAGGTGAGCAGAGGAAATAATGAGGGCTGTGTTGTTAAGCACATAAGAGTCTCTCAGGCCCAGCGCGGTGGCTCACGCCTGTAATCCCAGCACTTTGGGAGGCCGAGGCGGGCGGATCACGAGGTCAGGAGATCGAGACCATCCTGGCTAACACGGTGAAACCTCGTCTCTGCTAAAAATACAAAAAATTAGCCGGGCGAGGTGGCGGGTGCCTGTAGTCCCAACTACTCGGGAGGCTGAGGCAGGAGAATGGCGTGAACCCAAGAGGCAGAGCTTGCAGTGAGCTGAGATCCCGCCACTGCACTCCAGCCTGGGCGATGAGCAAGACTCCATCTCAAAAAAAAAAAAAAGAGTCTCTCAGGTGCTGAGTGCTGTCTCCAAGAGCAGCCCTCTCCCTTTGCAAATGAACATTTCCTTTACAAAAGGGGAAATGTATACCTGCTTTCAGGCAGTCACAGGGAGATAGGGAGCTTTTCCTGCATCGGATAGTTTTCAATTGCCTTTAGCTCAAAATAATCTATATGACCAAGAAGCATATTTTGGGGTGGCACATTCATATACCCTTCATCATACCCCAATCATTTCTTCAACGTAAAATTCAGCAATTCCTGCGATTTCCTGAAGAAAATACCTGAGAAGTACTGAACTAGGAGTTAACAGTGATCGTGTAGGTGAATAGCTGGCAACAATTTAGTCATAAACAGAAATTCAAACGAATTACCTGAAACTGCACTTTAGTCCTTGGTTAAAAGATTATAAAATGACTCGGACCATGCTTTTAAAAAAATCATACATTTCTATATAATCATGAAAACTAAGAAATTAAAGATTCTTGTAGAGAACTTGTAGTTTGAGGGATGTCTCCCAATTCTATCAACGTGTGGATCCCTAATTTTATCAGTAATACTTCCTGCTACCTCAGAGAAATGCTAACTTGTTGGGAGAGTTTTTCTCTCCTTCTTAGTATTATTGATCCTTGACCCTCAAGCCTTATTCTCTTTCTAATGTTTTTTGGTTTTTTGTTTTGTTGTTGTTGTTGCTGTTTTTGAGACAGGCTCTCACTCTGTCACCCAGGCTGGAGGGCAGTGATGTAAACATAGCTCAAACTCCTGGGCTTAAGTGGTCCTCCTGCCTCAGCATCTCAAGTAGCTGGGATGACGTACACCACCACACCTGGCTAATTTTTAAGTTTTTATAGAGACAGGGTCTTGCTTTGTTGCCCAGGCTGGTCTCAAACTCCTGGGCTCAAGCAATCCTCCCGCCTTGGCCTCCCAAAGTGCTGGGATTACAGGCATGAGCCACTGCGCGTGGCTTCTCTTTCTAATCTAGAGGGTCATTTAGAAACTTATAGTCAATTCCACTGAAACACTGAAAGGTAAAGATTCTGAAGGTCCATGTGTAGGGAGGAAATGATGAGCTCTAGTCATGAGTGACCAAGGGTAATAAAAGAGAGAACATAAGCCGGTCAGTTTAACTAGAAAAAAATTGACAGCTTTTAGAAGAGAGAAGATGGAGGCAGGGCGCGGTGGCTCATGCCTGTAATCCCAGCACTTTGGGAGGCCGAGGCCGGCGGATCACCTGAGGTTAGGAGTTCGAGACCAGCCTGCCAACATGGTGAAACCCTGTCTCTACTAAAAATACATAAATTAGCGGGGCGTGGTGGCAGGCACCTGTAATCCCAGCTACTCAGGAGGCTGAGGCAAGAGAATCGCTTGAACCCGGGAGGAGGAGGTTGCAGTGAGCCGACGTCATGCCATTGTACTCCAGCCTGGGGGCTAGAGTGAGACTTAGTCTCAAAAAACCCAAACCAAAACAAAAAAAAAGTGAGAGAGAAGATGGAGAGGAACTCAGACAGCGGGGTCCAGGCCCAAGGAAGGCTACATTGTAGGAAATGACCAAAGGAACTCCTTTGGGGGAAATTTCTAAGGAAGGTGTCACTAAATGGGATATGACAGAAGTTAATGACTATCCTTCGGCTTTCTTGTCATTGTCAGGTACTTCCTCTATTTTTTTACTGTTTATCATTCATTCCTTTCCCTGGGCTTCTGAGTCTCAAGTGTTTCTTTCATTGTTGCGTTTCCTCCTACTTGGACTAGTTTATTTATTTTTTGATTGTTTGTTTGAGATGGAGTCTAGCTCTGTCACCCAGGCTGGAGTTCAGTGGCTCAATCTCAGCTCACTGCAACCTCCACCTCCCAAGTTCAAGCAATTCTCCTGCCTCAGCCTTCCGAGTAGCTGGGATGTCAGGCATGCACCACCACACTCAGCTAATTTTTGTATTATGAGTAGAGACAGGGTTTCACCATATTGGCAAGGCTGGGCTCGAACTCCTGGCCTCAAGTGATCCTTCTGCCTCAGCGTCCCAAAGTGCTGGGATTACAAGCGTGAGTCACCAGGCCCAGCCTACTTAGACTAGTTTATAAATTAACGTTACACAAAATATATGAAAGGACTACAAATGTGCATCCAGACAAAGGAACAGAGGAGTGCGTGTCACACTGCAAGAAGGCTGCTTCTTCCAGGACCTGCCTGCACACCAGAGTCCGCCATCCTACGAGATCACACACACTCTGCAGACACTGGCGATAAAGGTCTGGGAGCAACACACTCGGTTACTTTATGTCAGAGGCAGAGGGAAAAGAAATTGTACTTTCTTCTAATAACAGACTCTAGAGTGCTCACTTGGGAGACTGACAGCCCAACAAATACAAGTGACAAGGCAACCATTTCAGGAATGTAATAAGGGAGAACTAGCTAGGTTTAAAATGTATTGCTAAAGAGTTATGCAATTTTTGACTTGTAAGAAACTTAAAGACTCCATCTCATCTAAAGGTCACGAACGGCAGCCTTAGAGCCAAATCTGGTCCACAGATGTGACGTGTCTTGTTTGGTTCATAGTTTGAATTCGTTGTCAGCATTTAAAAAAGAACAGTTCACATTTTTTAAAAGTCCAGATTCCTGATTACTGCTGGGAAACTAGAAAATCTGTGGATCCTACGTTGCCAGCATTTCCCGGTGGCAGTATGGAAAGCTGAGCAGTGATCCTGCCCTTTGGACGTTGCTCGAGTCCCTAGTTTCCCACAGTCCCTGGCTGGCGTCCTTTAATTCATTTACATAATCTGTCTGGACTCTGTTGGCAGCTTTTGAATTTAAAGCCCTTGCTAAGCCAACCTGTTCATTTTTATAGATAAGAAAGTGAGGCCCCGGGAAGCCAAATGACTCACCCAACCATACACGTCTGTTGGTGTCGTTTCCATACATTCCTTTTTCCATCCCATGCTTTCTCACTTAAATGATGAGGTTTATTTAGCAAAAGAAAAGAGATTTGGAAAGTAAACATAAGTGGTGAGGTTAAAGTCTGAAGAAACTACGTTGAAAGCCGGAAAAGACAAAGGTGATATTAAAAAGAGGGTAATTTAGAGGCTCACTAACTGGAACTCAAGAGACTTCAATAGGAAATTGTTAATGAGAGGAAATGGAAGGAAGAGATGCATAATAAGAACAAATGAGAGAAGCATGAGCTAAGGTAAGATGACGAGAGAGAGTAAAACAGGCACTGTTTTACTTGATCTGCTCCCATACAGAACAAAAGCAGCAGTTGACAGAAAGGAAACTGACAAAATAAATTTCAAAATAAAAAACTGACAAAATAAATTTCAAAATAAAAAAAAAAAAAAACAGAAAAAAAAATTAGCAATTATAGGCCGGGCCCCGGTGGTTCATGCCTGTAATCCCAGCACTTTGGGAGGCCAAGGCGGGCAAATCATGAGGTCAGGAGTTTGAGACCAGCCTGGCCAACATGGTGAAACCCCATCTCTACTACAAATACAAAAAATTAGCTGGGCATGGTGGTGGGCACCTGTAATCCCAGCTACTCGGGAGGCTGAGGCAGGAGAATTGCTTGAACTTGGGAGGCGGAGGTTGCAGTGAGCCAAGATCACGACACTGCACTCCGGCCCAGGCAACAGTGCAAGGCTCCATCTCAAAAAAAAAAAAAAAATTGTAAAAGATGTCTTGTTCAGATTTATTTATTTGGGGAAAAAAGACGTGAAGAAAAGGAGAGGCAGCTTCTCAAGATTGCCTGAGATGTTATTAATAGCAACAACAAAAAATGTAAACAAAAAACAATTTCAAAGGAGAGCCTCACCAAAAGAAGGGAATAATAATTTTAAAAACACAAAATAATTATCTCAAAAAAATCTCTACAAGAAAAAAAATAAAATTCTTCCTGAAACTGAAGCATACTAGCATATGCAACCCCAAAATATGTCAGTTTGGCACACAGGTTATTTGGAGCTAAAGGCCATAAAGAATCAGCAGACCAACTAAAAACTCTTTATTTCCCCCAATCACCTAACATGAACTATAAAGTTCCCCTTTTGTACAGCAAATTTACATTGATAAAGGAAATTTCCATTTGTAAAGGAAGAGAGCTGCTCCTGGAGACAGTAGGTATTCACCCAAGAGACTCTTATCTGCATAACAACACAACGCTTATTTGCTATACACTTCTTCCTGTCACCTTCCTAGAACTTTCCTCCTCCCTTCAGCAGCCCAAAACCCCTTTTCCTCTGCTGAGCCTAAGATGGTACAGAAGCTTCAATCAGCTGGTTGCCACCTTGAGTCTCAGTCATTTGTGGAAACTTCCATGCATAGGTATACAATTTAACTTCTCTTGTTAGTTTGTCTTTTGTCAGTTTAATCTCCAGGGCCCCAGTCAGCGAACCTAGGAAAGAAGAAGGAAGTAGTCTTCCTCACCAAGAGTTTTGGCAACCGCTAAGGGAGAGCAAGGACATCTCACTTGCTCAGGAGGCTAAAGTTGAGATCCAGGATCTCTGACAAAGTCGGCAAAAAGCAAAAGTTCTTACTAAAGTCAGCCTCCTGGATTTCCGTCTGTAGAGTCTGACTGAAGGAGGATGGTAGAAGTCTCCTTGTCTTTTCTTTTCCAAATTTGCATTAGCAAGAGAAAAATATTTGTAAAATTTAGTTCTTTGGATGGTGACTCTTGTAAATTTGGTTTTGAGTACTCATTGGTTACTGATCTTTGGCTTCCTAAGAATAGTCATTGTTTTCCTTTGTTTCTGTCTTTTGTGTGATTTATTATAATGAGGAGAATAGTCATAGTTTTGGAGAATTGTCATAGTTATAGGCATAGGCCCTATAAGCCTGCTGTTTACGTCAGCCTCCCAGACCCGTGAGTTTACAGTTTATGCTAGAGCAGCATCGATTTAGACAAACTTTGCTGCAGATAACCAATGGGAAAAAACTGGATGAGATTCTTCTTTTATCTCATTTTGTGTTCTGAGAGTTTAGCTTTGTAACTACCATGGTCTCTAGTAAGCAGTCTGGTTTCTGCCAGCTGAGATGGCAAGGTTGTCACACTTGCATTGGGTAGCTAGCCAGCAGGCTAGGAACCCAAAGCACAAAATGCACAAGCAGCATTTTCTTTGACCAATCTTGCAGCTGTCGGGAGAGTTTGCCTTAACAAGGGGCCCCAGTCCATCGGGGCCTTTATTGTTAGTCTTTGTTGCCTTGTTTGTGCTGGGAAAAGTACCATCCCGGTATTACTTACCTGATATCACAGATTAGTGAGTCTGTGATTGAAGGCATCTCACTATTATGGGAGACTGTAGTTTCCTTATTGACTGCGACAATGAATTTCTTTGTTTTTCAGGCTATCTTTGGGAGTAACTCTGAATCTTAGGGAGGAGGAGTGGGTACTGTCTCCTTTCAACCCTCGTTGGGGAGGTCTCTTGTGTCTATGGTTAAGCTGTAAAAAGGCTGATTGGTTTAGAGTCACATTGGACTAGGTATACCTCTGAAAATTTGGACTTTATATCCAAAAGGATTTTTTTTTTTTTAAAGAGCTCGCACCCTAAAACAAATGTGCTACTGGTACTGATAGGAAAATCGACTGCAAGGAAGACAAAAAAATTTAATAACTATTTGGAAACAAACTAGACAAATAAAAATCTTAAAAATCTTGTGTATTATTTCATTCTCACATTACTATAAAGAAATATCCGAGACTGGATAATTTAGAAAGAAAGAAGGCTTAATTGGCTCATGGTTCCGCAGGCTGTACTGGAAGCATAGGTGTTTCTGCTTCTAGGGAGGCCTCAGGGAGCTTACAATCATGGCAGAAGGTAAAGGGGAAGCAGGCAGGTCTTACATAGTCAGAGTAGGAGGAAGATGGCAGGGAGATTGTGCTACACACTTTTAAAACTACCAGATCTCATAAATCACTTACTCACTATCATAAGAACAGCATGGAGGGGATGGTACTAAACCATTTATGAGGAATCCGCCCATGATCCCATCACATCCCACCAGGCCTTCCGGCAACACTTGGGATAATAGTTGAACATGAGATTTGGTGGGGACACAGATCCAAACCATAGCATCTTCTCTACAAATATTGGTGAAAGGTTGTAGCCATTATTTAGAAGTTTACCTTAACTTGTTCCATCTGCCAAGGACACAAAGTGGACCCAACTGTTTTACATAAACTAGCGAGTTTTGTAATATGATGCCTGACTCATGGTTTAAAGTTTAAAATGAAAGCTATGAGATTTCTGTTGGCATCTGTGTGCTTACATATGCTTATGTGTGTGTTTTGTATATTGATCTTTTTCTACCTCTGAATGGTATTGCCAAAATTTATCAAAGAGCTCTGCATTAATTGGCTTAGAAAAAAATAAGTGCTCATATACATTATTATTAAAACGCTTGAAAAAATACAAATTAATCCAAAATTTGTTTTCAAATTCACATGCTCTGGGATACTCTTTGGTAAATAAGGCTAGTTCAATATTGTTATTGGTTAAATACAAATACAAATAGGTATTTCTCTAGATTTGTCAGCATTCAATATAATGTAAACATGCAGTTTTATTCTACTTGAATTTACTAGCCAAATAAGCTGATGTTATCTCTATTAGATGTTTCAGATTATAAAATTATAATTCAACCTAAGAATAAAATGTACAATAAAAACAAATTCCTTGATGTATGTCAAAGATGGCAGTTAAGAGAGAAAGACAGAGAGAGAAAGCAATATAATTAACTTGTAGGTTCTTTACTTCTGTGATTTTTGATATCTACCTCACGTGCCTGTCACAAATTTGTTCACAAGAAAATACACTTTAGATGATGACTAGCTTTATTTAATCTTGCACGAAATTTTCATCAATAATCCAAGCACAATTGTTAGGAACAAGTTAATTAAATAGATGTAAGTGGGATAAAACTCTATAGCTGAACTTTCAACAGTAGTTATGTTTTATAATATGTCTGCTTAAATATAGTATCCAAATCTTTTTGGTAACCTAAAACCTCAAAGATATAGAAAGTTCTAAGTTAAATGAGGGATAGTCATTAAATATTTGATCATTTCTAAATATGCTATAATACTGAAAGGTTAATCACTTAACATAAGTTTATCTATATTTGGCTTCTTATTACAGAGAGACTAAAGAATATTTGAGTCTGTTAGTCAACATATTCTTCTTGCCACACTGAAAAAGTGTACTATGAGGAAACACGTGCCTCTAGAAATTGTGAAAGGGTGTATTCATAAATGTGCTAATCTACAGAATGCCCCTATATATAACAGTTCACAATTTCCTACTTCCTTGTTTTCACTGGAAATTAAGATATTAATCATTAAAAACTCTAATCAATATGCATAAATGAACTATTAGGAATAATAAGGATGAAGGAGAAAAGTCTGCATGCGAAGTATGCAAAGAAACTAAGATATGTTGGACACAGGGAGGGGGACATCACACACCAGGGCCTGTCAGGGGGTGGGAGGCAAGGGGAGGGAGAGCATTAGGACAAATACCTAATGTATATGTGGCTTAAAACCCAGACGACAGGTTGATAGGTGCAGCAAACCACCATGGCACATGTATACATGTATAACAAACCTGCACGTTCTGCACATGTATCCCAGAACTTAAAGCAAAATAAAAATTTTTTAAAAAGACAGTAAGATGTGTTTTGGCGAGGAAAAATAGGAAGCACGAAGGATACATTTTTGTTAAGGAAAAGGGAGAATAATTTTGTCCTACAGTAGTTTAATGTTATTTAAAGATTATTTCAGAGTGAGAAAGAGGAAAATAAAGGACAAAAACCTAGGCAGGTATAGGAAATTGTCAAAGGAGAGAGAGAGAATTTTGTGTGGTCAAATGTCTAAAATAAATGGGGCTGGGCACGGTGGCTCAGGCCTGTGATCCCAGCACCATAGGAGGCCGAGACAGGCCGATCACTTTAGACCTGGAGTTTGAGACCAGCCTACACAACATAGAGAGACCTGAGACCCTGTAAATTAGTCAGATGTGGTGGCATGTCCCTCTAGTTCCAGCTAGACTGTAGTCCCTCTAGTACTCTGGAGGCCAAGGTAGGAGGATCACTTGAGCCCAGGAGTTTGAGGCTGCAGTGAGCTATGATCGTGCCACTGCACTCCAGCCTGGGCAACAGAGTGAGAACTCATCTCAAAAAATAAAAAATAATAAAATTATTATAAATAATAAAATTAAATGGATTTATTATAATGTTTAAAAATAAACTCTAATATCAATAATGTGCTGATGTAGAACCGGAATTTGGATTGTTGGTCTGTTCCTAATAAGAGATTGTAAAAGGGTTTCTTTTTCTGTTGAGTACTTTGCCTAGGAAACAATGATTCTGTGACTTGTCAAAAATAATTTCCCACATGTAGTCCCAGCTACTTGGGAGGTTGAGGCAGGAGGAACCCAGGAGTTTAAGGCTGTAGCGAACTGTGATCACAGCACTGCACACTAGCGTGGGTGACAGAGCAAGACCCCAAACCTGTAAAAAATTAAATAATTTCTTATGCTTCATGTTGTCTTTAGCATATCTTTGATTACTTTTTTAAAAAAGAGTTTTCTCAGCGTGGAAAAAGCTAAGGTTTTGTTCTGGTTTTGGTTTTTTACAATTATGTGACCTTCTGTATTTACCTTTACAACAATATTTTCCGTTTGGTTAAATAGATAACTAAGTATTGTTTCATAGTTATCTGTTATCCTATTTTATCAAGGGTTCACACCTTTTGCAATTTTTGATAGTCTTCCCCAAATCAAATTCTAAAGTCTTTTCCAATTTTCTTTTCTTTCTTTTTTTAATTTTTTAATTTTTATTTATTTATTATTTTATTTTTTTTTGAGATGGAGTCTCACTCTTTTTGCCCAGGCTGGAGTGCACTGACACAATCTCGGCTCACTGCAACCTCCATCTCTTGGCTCACTGCCTCAGTCTCCTGAGTAGCTGGGATTACAGGCATGTGCCACCACGCCCGGCTAATTTTTTTGTATTTTTAGTAGAGATGGGATTTCACCATGTTTGGCCAGGCTGGTCTTGAACTCCTGCCCTTGAGTGATCCTCCCACCCTGGCCTCCCAAAGAGCTGGGATCACAGGCACGTGAGTCACTGTGCCCAGCCTGATTCTGTAGTCTTTTTTACTTTTTTTTTTTTTTTTTTTTGAGACGGAGTCTTGCTCTGTTGCCCAGGCTGGAGTGCAGTGGCATGATCTCGGCTCACTGCAAGCTCCGCCTCCCAGGTTCACACCATGCTCCTGCCTCAGCCTCCTGAGTAGCTGGGACTACAGGTGCCCGCCACCATGTCTGGCTAATTTTTTTTTGTATTTTTAATAGAGATGGAGTTTCACCTTGTTAGCCAGGATATGTCTCGATCTCCTGACCTCGTGAATGGCCTGCCTCGGCCTCCCAAAGTGCTGGGATTACAGGTGTGAGCCACCGCGCCCGGCTTTTTTTACTTTTGTTGTTGTTTGTTTGTGGTCTCACTCTGTCACCCAGGCTGGAGTGCAGTGGCGCGATCTTGGCTCACTGCAGCCTTGACCTCCCAGGCTCAAGTGATCCTCCTAGCGCAGGCTCCCGACTAGCTGGAACTACAGACATGCACCACCACGTCTGGCTAATTTTTGTATTTTTGGTAGAGATGGGGTTTCACCATGTTACCCAGGTTGGTCTCGAATCCTAAGCTAAAGTGATCTGCCTGCCTCGGCCTCCCAAAGTGTTGGGGTTACCGGCATGAGCCACTGCGCTGGCCCTAGCCTTTTCCCTTTGAACTAACTTTGACATTCCATAGAACGCTCCTTGAAAATCTGGAAGGATTTGCTCTCTCACCTTGAAAAAAAGAGATGTTACACTAATTAGATTTATTTGATATGCTAAATTACACGAGAATCATTGTCAACTAAAACATGATGCTTAACCTTCTTTATGTTATATTTGTATAGGTATGTAATTAATATGTGTTTCAAAAACTGTATAAAGTTCCTAGATATTTATCAATCTTTGCTGTTCGTATGTCCTGATATAGTGTTATCAGGCGTAAGTACAGTTATTATTTAAAATGCTGTAAGCCACAGAAATAACCAAATTTCCTTGTTAATTACACTATAATGAACTCTCATCAGATCTTTATTCATGGTTATTTTTAAGTCTTTTGCCATTCACAGCCAATTATTGTTTCACAATGATTCTTCTCTGAATGCTTTTGCAATCAACAAGAGAAAATGTTTCATCTTCACGGAGACCATGGAAAAGACTCAGAGAGGTGTTCTCAAGTATTTAAGATTATGCCACTGGATTGGGTAAAGATTTCCAAAACACTAAAGAAGAAACATGAATTCATAAAGCTGCAAATCTAACATCAAGCAAAACAAGAATTAATTCCATGAGACTGAATGAACTGATAAGAATAATTCTAACGTGTATGGCCCTTTTGTTTGAAATATTACTGGTTCCTTAATGCTTTCCTATATTTAAGAAACCCTTTTTCTCCTAAGCTATCTATAACTTACAGTAACTTGGTAAAGTATACCTTTGTGAACAAAGATGAAAAGATAAAACATTTACTTTTTTTGAGACAGGGTCTCACTCTGTTATCTGGGCTGTAGTGCAGTGGTGTGATCACAGCTCACTGCTTCCTTGAACTACTGGGCTCAATCCCCTCACCTCAGCTTTCCAAGTAGCTGGGACTACAAATGTGCATCAGTCACCACGCGCAGTTAATTTTTTCTTTTTTTTTTTTTTTAGAGATGAGGGTCTCACTGTGTTGCCAAGGCTGAAGCGATCCTCCAGCTGCAGCCTCCCAAAGTGCTGGGATTACAGATGTGAGCCACCATGTCCAGCCAGAAACACTTTTTCTCCCCACCTGATCCTTTACTGAATATTCAGAAATCTTTACTGAATATTCTGATTTTCATGGTGATGTATTTGCATATGTTCAATAAGAATCTCTTGTCCTTATAACAGAATGCAATTTGAAATATTGCTTGTATTAGCAAGGCTTTCACTGGAATATCATATTTTAGGATGATGTACATAAAATCAGATAAGATCAGACCATTTTAAGGAACTGTCAGAAGCACTTGAGCAAGAGCAACTCCATCTTGAACAGCGGCTGGATAAAATGAGGCTGAGACCGACTGGGCCGCATTCCCAGATGGTTAGGCATTCTAAGTCACAGAATGAGATAGGCGGTCGGCACAAGACACAGGTCACAAAGACCTTCCTGATAAAACAGGTTGCAACAAAGAAGCCGGCCAAAACTCACCAAAATCAAGATGGTGATGAGAGTGACCTCTGGGTGTCCTCACTGCTACACTCCCACCAGCACCATGACAGTTTACAGATGCCACGGCAATGCCAGGAAGTTACCCTGTGTGGTTTATAAAGGGGAGGTATGAATAACCCATCCCTTGTTTAGCATATCATCAAGAAATAACCAGCAGTGCTGGGGCTGCTCTGTCTATAGAGTAGCCATTCTTTCATTACTTTACTTTCTTAATCAACTTATTTTCACTGCAATCTATGAACTCCCCTCGAATTCTTTTTTTTTTTTTTTGAGACGGAGTCTCGCTCTGTCGCCCAGGCTGGAGTGCAGTGGTGCGATCTCAGCTCACTGCAAGCTCCGCCTCCGGGGTTCACGCCATTCTCCTGCCTCAGCCTCCCGAGTAGCTGGGACTACAGGCGCCCGCCACCACGCCCGGCTAGTTTTTTGTATTTTTTAGTGGAGACGGGGTTTCACCATGTTAGCCAGGATGGTCTCGATCTCCTGACCTCGTGATCCGCCCGTCTCGGCCTCCCAAAGTTCTGGGATTACAGGCTTGAGCCACCGCGCCCGGCCTCGATTTCTTTCTTGCTTGAGATCTAAGAACCAGCTCTGGGGGTCTAGATCAGAACCCCTTTCTGGTAACAGAACGAATGCTGACTTTATGAAGCCAGTGCTTACGAAGCCCCTTGAAATACTGGCCTGGTACCTGATTAATAGGGTTCCCAACCTAACAGGTGAGTAAAAAACGTCACTTCTTGGTAGGCCCAGGAAGCTGAAAATATTTTGGGGACCTCAAGAAAAAAGGAATTCACCCAAATCTGTAGGTATTGCTGGTGAAGGCCAATGGATTGGTTTCCAGCTTTGATAGACTTTAACAGTCTACCCTGAAATGCCTTATTAAAAGTTGCAACAAAGCAGACTCAAAAAGAGCTTATATTGTCAATCATTATTCTTGCTATATTTATGTAATAATCAGGCCAAGCTCAATGAGATTAGACTTATTTTGCAACAAAAATAGTCTTACTTTGATTATCTTTCATAGAAATAGGGGTGATTGTAGACAGAAATATGCTATGTTTCAATGGAAAACTATAGCACACCCTTGTGGACTGTCAAATTCTAGCTGTGTTCACTGTCTTTCAGCTTTTTTAACCTCTCTGTAAACTGACTCCTGCTATGTTTTGCATTTTGTCAGTAATTAACATTTCTGATTTTAATCTCCCCTAATTTGGCACCACTGAGAACTAAAATCTGACTGCCTAGATCCGTATTGACACTACCCAGAAAAAGTCCTGCAAGCTGAAACTGGGCCCTTCCGTGCTCTGCTCTGAGAAATAACCATAACTGTCACATTGTATATGCCATCCCCAGAGACATTCAAACCACAAACCCGGAAATACCTCAGACTGCCACTGCCCGTCCTCCTTCTACTACCTAGAGATGCTTTGAGCCCAACATTCAGAAATCTCAGCTGATTGCCCTCTGGCCTCAGAAACTGGGTTTATAAATAGTTCTATCCATTAACCTTCGGTTTTCTTTTGTTTCCACAGAAATGTCCTTATTAAATGCCTTATAGTACCATATAGAGACCTAACAGAGGTGGGCACCCTATTCCCTCTGGCAACACAATCTCTTGAGATGAGATACAACTGTCTGAGTAAACTGAACTCTTGCACACTGTTGGTAGGAATGTAAGCTATTCCCAGGACTGAGAGACTGGTTCAGTGAGATGGGGCAATGTGTTTAAATTTGTCCTGTTCTGCTTACTCACTCTTGTTCCAATCTGTTTTCTTTCCCTTTGCAGATCTCTTATCTTGCAACACCTAATCCAGATCTCTCTCAACAGCTACATACTTGGCTTTTGATATATGAAACGTCCTGAGAAACAGAAAGTTTCAAAGGGTGGGATAAAGGGTTCCAGAATATGCCACCCAATATAAGGATTATTTTGAGCTACATGCAATTGAGAACCAGCAGACACAGGAAAGGCTCTTTCTGTCCCCTAACTGCCTAAAAGCAGAATATAAATTTCCCCTTTTGTAAAGGAAATTTACATTTATAAAGTAAATTTCTCTTGGTGAAGATTCCTCTGTACCAGAAAGAGAGCTAGGCCTGGAGATAACCCATCACCTGAGACACTCTTACCTGCATAACCCTTATTTACATACAAGTATAAATTTCCTGCCTCACCTTCTCAGGACTTGTCTTCTCCATTCAGAAGCCCCAAACCCCTTTCCCTTCGTTTAGCCTGAGATGCTATATAAGCTTCAATCATCTGGATCTCCTTGAGTCTGTTTTCTTTGTGATACTCCCGTGTGTATGTATATAATTAAACTGGTTCTTTCCTCTTGTTAATCTATGTTTTGTCAGTTTAATTTCCAGGGCCTCAGCCACAGAATCTACCGGGTAGAAGGAAAATAAGTTATTTGTCTCCCCCAGAAAACCAAAATGCAGTCCTAGCCATAGCAATCAAGCAAGAGAAAGAAAAAAAAAAAAAAAAAGGCATCCACATTGGAAAAGAGGAAGTCAAGTTGTCTCTCTTTGCATTTGACATGATTTTACATATACATACACCTAAAGACTCCAATTAAAAAAAAAAAAAACCTCTAAGAACTGATAAATTCAGTAAGGTTGCAGGACACAAAATCAACATACAAAAATCAGTAGTGTTCTAGACACTAATAACAAAGTAACTGAAAAGAAAATCAAGAAAACAATCCCATTTACAATAGCTACAAAAATAATAAAATATCTAGGAATAGATTTAATCAAGGAGGTGAAAGAGCTCTACAGGGAAAACTACAAAACACTAATGAAAGAAATCGAAGAGGAAACAAACAAATGAAAAGACATCCCATGCTCATGGATCGAAGTAATTAATATTGCTAAAATGACCATACTACCCAAAGCAACCTACAGATTTAATGCAATTCCTACCAAAATACCAATGACATTCTTCACAGATACATTTTTTAAAATCCTAAAACTCATATGGAACCACAAAAGACTCTGAATAGCCAAAGCAATCAGGACTTAAGCAAAAAGCACAAAGCTGGAGGCATTACACTACCAAACTTTAAAATACACTACACAACTATAGTAGCCAAAACAGCATGGAATTGGTATAAAAACAGATGCATAGAGCACTGGAACAGAGTAGAGAGAACCGAGAAGTAAATCCACGTATTTATAGCCAACTGGGTTTTACAAAGGCACTAAACACACTGAGAAAAGACACCATCTTCAGTAAATGGTGCTGGGAACTGGGTAACCATATGCAGAAGAATAAAACTGGACCCTTGTCTCTCACTCTATACAAAAATTAACTCAAAATGGGTTAAAGACTTAAACCTAAGACCCGAAACTATAAAACTACTAGAAGAAAACATAGGGGAAACACTCCAGGACATCAGTCTAGGCAAAGATTTTGTGGCTAAGACCTCCAAAACACAGGCAACAACAACAAAAATACACAAATGGGACTATATTAAGCTAAAAACTTCTTCACAGCAAAGGAAACAATAGACTGAAGAGAAAACCTGTAGAATAGAAAAAACTATTTGCAAACTATTCATCCAACAAGGGTCTAATTTCCAATATATACAAGGAACTCACACAATTTAACAGCAAAAATATAAATAATCCAACTGAAAAGTATGTAAAAGATCTGGATAGACATTTCTCAAAAGCGGACATATAAATGGCTAAAAGTTATACAAAAAATGTTCAGTATCACTCATCATCAGGAAAACACAAATCAAAATTACAATGAGAAATCATCCACTCCAGTTAGAATGGCTACTACCAAAAAGGCAAAAAACAACAGATATTAAGGAGCATGCAGAAAAAAGGGAACTTTTATACAATGTTGGCAGGAATGTAAGCTAGAATAACCATTATGGAAAACTGTTTGGGGTTTCCTAAAAAAATTAAAACTAGAACTACCTTATAGTTTAGTAATCCCCCTACTGAATATTTATCCAAAGGAAAGGAAATCAGTATATCCATAGGATACCTGCACCTCCATGCTTATTGCAGACTATTCACAATAGCAAGGATATGGAATCAACCTGCCTTCATCAGTGGATGAATGGATAAAGAAAATGTGGTATATATACACAATGGAGTACTATTCAGCCTTTAAAAAGAATGAAATCTTGTCATTTGCAGCAGCATAGATGAAACTGAAGGTCATTATGTTAAGTGAAATAAGTCAGGATGAGAAAAACAAATATTGCTGGGTGTGGTGGTTCACCCCTATAATCACAACACTTTGGGAGGCCAAGGTGGGAGAATCACTTAAGTCCAGTAGTTTGAGACTAGCTTGGGCAACATAGTGAAACCCCATCTCTACAAGAAAAAAAATCAAAAAATTAGCCAGGCTTGGTGCCACACACCTACAGTCCCAGCTACTTGGGAGGCTGAGGTGGGATGATCACTTGAGTCCAGGAGGATGAGGCTGCAGTGAGCTTCGATTGCACTACTGCAACTCCAGCCTGAGCAACAGAGTGAGATCTTGCCTCGAAAAAGAAAGAAGAAAGAAAGAAAGACAAATAACAAATGTTCTCACTCAAATGTGGGAGGTAAAAGGCAATCTCACAGAGACAGAGACTAGAAGAATGATTGTTACCAGAAACTTGGAAGGTGGAGAATGGAAGGATGAAGGGGACATTGGTTAACATGTACAAACATACAGTTGGACAGAAGGAATCAGTTCTAGTGTTTGGCAGCACAGTAAGGCAACTATAGTTAACAACAATATATTGTATATTTCAAAGCAGCTAGTAGAGAAGATTTGAAATGTTCCCAACACAAATAAATGATAAATGTTCAAGGTAGATTTCCTAAATACATTGATCATTACACATTGTGTCCATGTATAAAAATATCACATGTATTCCATCAGTATGTACAATTATTATGCATCAATTAAAAAAAAAAAAAAAAACAACACTTTTAACCCAAAATGCAAACTGGAGAATTTTACAAAAAATTTGTTATTTAAGGGTTCAGCAAAAGGTTTTCTAGAAAGAAAAATGAACAGATGGCACAAGACTCTTTTGCTTCAGGAGAGGAAGGATCCAGGCCTGGTGCTGCTGCAAGACTACAGGATTTATACCAAACATTATTGTGTAAGTTTACTATAGAGATTAATAGATGGAAGTCACAAAATTTTATTTAAGATCCTGACCAGTGCCAAAACAACAGAGAGGCAGTAATGTGGACTGTTAATAAACCTCAGAAGAAACAATTGGATATGTGTATGATTCGCATACAAACGTGAACAGAGTAGGGTGTATGTCTTGGCTCTGTCACTGATGGGTTGGGTCACTCCAGAACAAACAATTCAATTCTCTAAGGCTCAGTTTCAGCCATGAGGTGAAGAATTCGGTGGATTCTCAAAGGGTTATCCCCAGACCAAAATCATCAGCATCACAAGGGAACACATTAGAAATGCACATTTTAGCTGCCTTCCTAGACTTAACGGAGTCAGAAACTCGGGGTGAGTGTGGTGACTCACGCCTGTAATCCCAGCACTTTGGGAGGCTAGGGTGGGCTGATCACCTGAGGTCAGGAGTTCAAGACCAGCCTGGCCTACATGGCAAAACCCCGTTTCTACTAAAAATACAAAAATTCGCTGGGCATGGTGGTGGGCGCCTGTAATCCTAGCTACTCAGGAGGCTGAGGCAGGAGAATTGCTTGAACCTGGGAGGCAAAGATTGCAGTGAGCTGAGATCACACCACTGCACTCCAGCCTGGGCAACAAAGCCAGACTCCATCTCAAAAAAAAAAAAAAAAAAAAGAAAGAAAGAAAGAAAGAAAAAACGAAACGAAAAGAAAGAAACTCAGGATGGTGCCCTTCAATCTATGTCTTAACAAGTTGTCTCAGTGGCATCCAGTAAAGCTTGAGAACCACTGAGCAAGCCACTGGACAGATGATCTCTATGTCCCTAATAGCTATAAACACACTAATTTAATTGTAAGCTAAGGAGGAAAATTATAAGCTGAGTGGCCCTAGTATTTGGTACAGTAAATTTTTAAAAGATATTCAACAGGATGACATAATTATTTTTGGAACGGTACAAATGTTTGCCACTGAATTTTATGAGATGTGAGAATGGCGTGTACACACGCAAGTAGTATTCCGACCATGAAATGACCTGAGTTGAAATAAAGCTAAAGACCACAAGTGCTAAGACAAGGATGGTCACATATGCAGTGGGAGTAATTTCCATATGAGGAATGTATATACCAAGACTGGCTCAGCATGTGGACAGCCAAGGGAAGTGGAACTTTCAATGTTCGAAGTTCTACATTTAAAAAAATATATATACTTACAGCTTAGTTATTGAACTACTTTACAATTAGTTGCTTTGTATTAACATTGCATATGTTTAAAAAAAAAATTGTCTAGGCTTATGGGAAGTTTTAGTGGTATCATAGGGCCTAAAAGCTATAAAACAAAACAAATCAACTTCTCTCTGTCCAGGCATAGTTGAAGATAATAGGATCTAAAACTGAGAGGTTTTAGCTTGATTTCTTTCTTTCTTTGTTTTTTTTTTGCTTTTTTTTTTTTTTTTTTTTTTTTTTTTTGAGACGGAGTCTCGCTCTGTCACCCAGGCTGGAGTGCAGTGGTGCGATCTCAGCTCACTGCAAGCTCCGCCTCCCGGGTTCACGCCATTCTCCTGCCTCAGCCTCCTGAGCAGCTGGGACTACAGGCGCCCGCCACCTCGCCCGGCTAGTTTTTTTGTATTTTTTTAGTAGAGACGGGGTTTCACCGGGTTAGCAAGGATGGTTTCGATCTCCTGACCTCGTGATCCGCTCGTCTTGGCCTCCCAAAGTGCTGGGATTACAGGCTTGAGCCACCACGCCCGGCCCTTTCTTTGTTTCTGAGACAGGGTCTCGTTATGTTGCCCAGGCTGGAGTGCAGTGGTGCAATCACAGCTCACTGAAGCCTCCACCTCCTAGGCTCAAGCAATCCTCCTATCTCAGCCTCCCAAGTAGATGGGACTACAGGTGCAAGCCACCACATCCGGCTATTTTCTATTCTTTGTAGACATCTTGCCATGTTATCCAGGCTGTTCTTGAACTCCTGAGCTCAAGTGATCCACCAGCTTTGGACTCTCAAAATACAGGCATGAGCCACTGCACCCAGCCACATCTAGTTTGACTTCTATACTGTCCTGTTTCTGGCCTTCTCCCTTCACCTTCAGATACCTGCTCTTTAATTCATTTTTCTTGTCAGTCATGTGTGTTGGTTAATTCATTGACTGTTTATATTTGAGTATGAATAAACTTCACAATACTCTTTCAATCAAGCATTTTCATTTTGTTTTTTATAATGAATTCTAAAAGGAAAGAGCCTGTCATCTATTAAAGGAGCTCTAGATATCACGTAATAGGGAAATTGTTGGAAGGAGCAGAAAAGCCTCCAAGGTCAGTAAGGAGAATTCTTAAAGTAGACAGAGTGACCTTCTTGGCGTAGGGTTGGGAATAGTAGTTGTAGAGGAGATGGAGAAGGATGCAGTCCAGGAAATTGTGGTAAAAATTAATACAGAATACACTGGTTGCTTTGCTAAGGAACTTTCTCCTCCAGCAAGGACAATCTGTCAGTGGGCTAGGCAAGATGGTCTGTATTTGTTGTCATGAAACCTGTGTGGAGTTGCTTCCAGGGGTGAAGCCTTCCTGCCCTACAGTTCAGCTCTCCTGCCTCCTTCCTGCTTCTGTGCCCCATTTTTTCATGCATGAATACAGATCAACTTCTCTCTCCTTCCCCTAATCATAATCCATCTGCTACCACAGGAGCCAGGGCTGCTGTGTCAGTTCTTTGGGTGGTGCCCTACACAAAAGAACTGGCTTACGTGGCACCCTGCCAAGTGGACCAATGAAGGCTGAAATCTAGCCCATGCTTCCCTCACCAAACCCTGAACTTGTGGGTTACTTTCTTCTAACTCACACAGGGGCACCCTACGGGTTAGCTGCAACCACGGCATAAGCCCTGTGTTGTGTTTTGGGACACTGTAGTAGTGCTCTTCAGAAACAAAAACAAAAAACAACTCCTCTTAACATACTCTCTAGACTGAGCCATGCTTTTCATGCCTTCTGTAAAACACAGTGACATGTGTCCATGGCACACCCAAGCCAGCTGTTGGTAGGCTGCTCCTAGTATGCCTCGGGCACCTCTACTCCCTCCAGTTATGCTTTATGTATACACCAAGCATCCTTATGTGTTCCCAGAATGGTGTATACACCAAGCACCCTTATGTGTTCCCAGAATGGGGTCTGCCCATTGTACTTGTTATTTTAATTATCCAAATTAATGAACAAACTGACAAAGTTGTGTAAAAAAACAGTGTCGTGGTTTCTTTGAAAATTAATTTCAACACGTTGCAAAGATTGAAAAAGGGTAAGTGGTAGAAATAGCTGTTGATTTAGTTGTGGGGAGGCACTATAAAAGGTTGGCAAAAGAAAAATGCAATGCCTAAGATTCTGTACTCTAATTGCTTTATATGTGTTTTGAAGTCCTTGATTCACTTTAAAGAAACTCAAGCTTAGAAGTCATAGACCATGAATTATGGATATAGTTTATGAAAAAAAAAGATGTGTCACTATAATCAGCAGACCCATGCTAAAAATAAAAAATAAAATATATCTTTTCAAAAAGCTTTGGCCCTACATTTAAAAACGTATATTTAGACATTTTAAGGTAAAACACAATGTTCAAGATATGTGTGTATATTATTTTAGTGAATTTTTCTATTAATCGACTGTTGACTATACCCAGTTCAGATCACATCATATAAGACTTCTACAATATTTTATTTTGTGCCTAATGAGATTTGTGTGTGGTGGTAGACTGTTGCCCTTTGTGATGCCTTTCTATATAATTTCAAATATTCTGTATTATATCTGCCTTTGGTAACAGTATTTCTGACAACAAAGCAATAATGCCTCACAAGAGTAATTCTTAATAACAATCATGCGATCATACCTAGCCCAATCCAAAATATTTTTTAAAAGCTCCTTTAAGTCTAGTTTGACTCCTAAAATAGACTTTACTACAGATTACCGCAAGACACACATTCGGTCTGGCAACCACCGAATCAATATT
Organism: Chlorocebus sabaeus; assembly: GCF_047675955.1. Taxonomy (NCBI): domain Eukaryota; kingdom Metazoa; phylum Chordata; class Mammalia; order Primates; family Cercopithecidae; genus Chlorocebus; species Chlorocebus sabaeus. The sequence goes on from NC_132914.1 coordinate 12,415,286, forward strand.
TGGCTCCTCTGCTGGGAATTTTGTAAAAATTGCCTTTTAAGTTCAAACTGACTAGGAAGCTAGTAATATATTCACTTCTCAAAACAAAAACAAAAACAGGAACAAAAAAATCTGGGTATAACAAACTCAGACCTTTTCTTAGGAAGGATAATTTCACATGAGGTTATTCATTAAGGGAGGAAGGAAGAAGACCAGAAAAGAAGTTTTGTTTCGTCATTTCCCAACCATTTGGAATCAAATAATTGTACAACTTGGGAAGCGGAGAGGAACTTACAAGTCAGAAAGCTATACCTTTATCCTATAGCAGAAATGTCTTCTTCAGGTCAAATGCTTCCCCACTCTGTTTTGTTACCAATAGTGACATCTTCCCCGCTCTAGAAAAGCACATGCTTTATTATTGAAAAGCTCAACTTAAAAAATTCTTTCTTGGCCGGGTGCAGTGACTCTTGCCTGTAATCCCAGCACTTTGGGAAGCCAGGGCGGGCAGATCACCTGAGGGTGGGAGTTTGAGACCAGCCCGACCAACATGCAGAAACCCCGTCTCTACAAAAAAAAAATACAAAAAAAAAAAAAAAATTCCGGGCATAGTGGCGCATGCCTGTAATCCCAGCTACTCGGGAGGCTGAAGCAGGAGAATCACTTGAACTCGGGAGGCGGAAGTTGTAGTGAGCCAATATCGCGCTATTGCACTCCAGCCTGGGCAACAAGAGCGAAACTCCGTCCCCCCCCACCACCCCCCGCTCAAAAAAAAGGAAAGAAAAATTCTTTCTTAGAGTGAGTGTTAGTCTGTCACTTTATCACGTCCACTTTGGGATATTAGTTCTGAAATTTGCAGATTTGAACTTTTCCACTCTTGTATATTTTCGGGGAACTGAGTATAATTAACCTGGAGAAAACAAGATGTATGCATGTGTCCTAGAGAGATTGGTGTGAAGGGTATGTAAGGAAAAACTACCTAGCTATTAATTTGGCAATGAAAACATTGTGGAGGCTTGCTTAAAAAGTAGTGAGCTCAGGTGTTCCAGGAGAGAGCAGTGATTATTTACTGGGAGGTCTTTAGGGTGGGATTCTTATTGGATAGAAGATTAGAATAAGAAGCCTCTCAAGTTACATAATTTGAAAAGTCTATACTATACTTGGCATTCACCATGACATTCTACTCTATAACATATTTGGTTTCTCCAAATTTTCTTCATATGCTATAGCTTCCAGATCTTTTTTCTAGTCAATCTGTTATGAAGACATATTAACATAATAAATATCCTTTAAATTTTATATTCACAATTAATTTTTTTGAGATAGGGTCTCACTTTGTCACCCAGGCTGAAGTGCAGTGGGGCAATCACAGCTTTCTGCAACCTTGAACTCCTCACCTCAAGTGATCCTCCCACCTCAGCCCCCCAAGTAGGTAGGACTACAGGTGTGCATCACCAACCCGAGCTAATTTTTAAAATTTTTTGTAGAAATGGGGTCTCGCTATGTTGCCCAGGTTGGTCTCCAACTCCTGGCTTCAAGCAATCCTCCCAAATCCACCTCCCAGAATGCTGAAATTAGAGGTGTGAACCACTATGCCAGGCCCCAAAATTAAATTTTATAATCAATAAATACGATGCAGGAATGGGGTTATGAGAAAATAACTTCTCTTTGGAGACCTTGATAGTGTTGGTAAAAACTAATATGAAATGAGTTGCTACTAAAGAGCCTTGGAAAACACAGATTTCCACTAAAGTGATGAGAGGTCATCTTTAGGACTGGAATGCAATTTACAAATCAATAAGTTAAGAAATTATTTTGTAGCTTATTTAAAGAAATACAGGTCAAGAATCCCATATCTGCAATCCCCCAAAAATATTAAAAACAAGTTTTTCCATAACCAATTAAGTGGCAGAACCTGATGTAAACTACTGGAGGATATCTAATTATTTGTATTTATCCTCTTCACGTATTTGGCTGCTGAATGTTTGAGTGTTTGACTTGGAAGTGTACTATATGGCCTTTCTAAATCCAAAATATCTGAAATCAGGAACACATCTGGCCATAGAATTTTGACTCAGGCACTAGGAACCTGTCTCATATGTGAAAGGAGACTAATGGTGGGTATCTGTTATCTGCAAGAAAAAGGAAAAGGGATTCCACTTTCAGTAGCATGGTGTACCACTCTGAAGGGCACAACAATACAAATAGAAACAATTAGATAGGCTGGGCGTGGTGGCTCACGCCTGTAATCCCAGCACTTTGGGAGGCCGAGGCGGGTGGATCACGAGGTCAGGAGATCGAGACCATCCTGGCTGACACAGTGAAACCCCGTCTCTAATAAAAAAAAAATACAAAAAATTAGCCGGGCGCGGTGGCAGGCACCTGTAGTCCCAGCTACTCAGGAGGCTGAGGCAAGAGAATGGCGTGAACCCGGGAGGTGGAGCTTGCAGTGAGCTGAGATCGCGCCACCGCACTCCAGCCTGGGCGACAGAGCGAGACTCCGTCTCAAAAAAAAAACAAAACAAAAAACCCCAATTAGATATGGAATAAAACCTACTTTTAATTCCATGTTGGGCTTACAAGCAGTAATGGAAATCTCCCAGCTACCCCTCCTTCTGCCCACACTAACCACAGAGTAAATAGAAATCTAAATCAAGGAAAAAAAGGGGAAAGAAGACTTTAAAAAACAGTCATTCCAAAGATTTCAAGATAACATATTAGTCACAATAGGCTACATTATGCTGTGATGATAAATTAACTTCAGTACTCACCAACATAACAGAACATTTATTTCTCACTCTTGCTGCATACCAGTGCAGGCTGGTAGGAGACTCTGCTGCACATAGTCATTGAAGGGCTTGACTGATGAAGGCTTTTCCATTCAGCATGTTTTAAGTTGTTGCAACAGGATAAAAGAACACATGAAGACCCCAAATTCAAACTCGGCCTTGGACCAGAAGTGACACATGTCACTTTCATTCCTACTGCCCAGGATCATTCATGTTGCCTCCTCTATATGCAAGTGTCATGTAGGGAAGACAAGAAATATTTCCTGATCATTACCGTCTCTTCCACTAAAGAATAAAAGAGAAACAGAAAAAGTGAGACAAATAGAAATTTTAAAGTGATATAGTATAAACAAATCCAAATAAATCTATAATCACAACACTCAAAAAGCAAGTAATGTCATAATATATCTTTAACATCTACTTATATGTTGTTCAGGAGAGACCCACCTAAACGTTAGAAAAAATAAAGCTTGAAATTTAAAAGACAAGAAAAGGATGTAATAGGCAGATATAGCTAAAAGAAAGCTAATGTGGCTGTATTCTTACCAGAAACATACACATTTTCAGACTAAAAAATGATTAGGTATAGAAAGGGACACTCAATAATTTTTAAATGCTCAATTCACCAAGAAGATATAAAAATTCTAAACTTGTATGCATCTAATAAGATGCTATCAATGATATCAAATTATATAAAGTAAAAAATTAATAAGGTGAAAAAAATGAATGAAACTTCCAAAGCTTAAAATGCTTACTATCTGGCCCCTTACAGAAGAATTTTTTGACCTCTGTACATGGACATAAGGTACTTTAGCAATGTTCGAAATATCGGCATCAAACAACAACAATCTTTGAAACATAATGCGATAACATATGGAGCCAATAAAAAATAAATAATCCCACACTCTTGAAAATTTAAAAGGAAACTATATTTTTAAACAATGCATGGGTGAAAGGAGAAATAATGACGGAAATTTAAGAATACTATGTAGCAAATAACAAAACTATTATATATTAAAACTTGAGAGACGGCCAAGGATGGCCAATTGGAACACTAATAAGGGCATTAACTGCAATACACTGAAAACAGATCAAATATGTTCCAATTCATGAGTTTAGATATTTGGGGGAAAAGCTAGTTGATCACCTTGGGAAGATGATAGGGAACCATTTAAATAAAGAGAAAAAAAATCAAGCATTTATCATACTTTCCTACATGAACCATACTACTGAGCAGTCAGTAATGAATCACCTGAAGACATTGGCACAAGGTGACAAGTTGAAACATGTAAGGAAACCCAAGAGGCCAGTCATATCCAGCTGCCCAAATGGGATTATAGAAAGGCAGCTCTTAGAGAGGTTTATGGAAAACTGTTTCCTCTGAGGGCTGAACATGCAATTTTTTTTTTTTTTTTTTTTTTTTGAGACGGAGTCTCGCTCTGTCGCCCGGTCTGGAGTGCAGTGGCCGGATCTCAGCTCACTGCAAGCTCCGCCTCCCGGGTTTACGCCATTCTCCTGCCTCAGCCTCCCGAGTAGCTGGGACTACAGGCGACCACCACCACGCCCGGCTAGTTTTTTGTGTTTTTAGTAGAGACGGGGTTTCACCGTGTTAGCCAGGATGGTCTCGATCTCCTGACCTCGTGATCCGCCCGTCTCGGCCTCCCAAAGTGCTGGGATTACAGGCTTGAGCCACCGCGCCCGGCCTGAACATGCAATTTAAGAAGAGTGAGGACAAGCTTGGTTCCAATGGGGACCTCTGCATCCATCACTATATCTGACTACCAGAAACTTCTGAAAGCCACCACTCTACTTCTGTCTTTCAGATTTCATGCAGGCTCCTCTTTTGGCCAACTCTCATTCAGAATCATAAGACAAACGGAATTTTGGAAAATGGCATAGCAATTCAGTGTAGTCCCCCTTTTTCACTTTGGTAACTATATATCCTCTTTTTTTTTTTTTTTTTTTTTTGAGATGGAGTCTCGCTCTGTCTCCCAGGCTGGAGTGCAGTGGCCGGATCTCAGCTCACTGCAAGCTCCGCCTCCCGGGTTTACGCCATTCTCCTGCCTCAGCCTCCCGAGTAGCTGGGACTACAGGCGACCACCACCACGCCCGGCTAGTTTTTTGTGTTTTTAGTAGAGACGGGGTTTCACTGTGTTAGCCAGGATGGTCTCGATCTCCTGACCTCGTGATCCGCCCGTCTCGGCCTCCCAAAGTGCTGGGATTACAGGCTTGAGCCACCGCGCCCGGCCTTATATATCCTCTTTTAACCACTTCCAGATAAATAGCAAAAGTATGTTTCCACTTAAAATGGAACTAGCCTTCATATACCTAAAAAGACATTGATCCAGTCTCCTGTAGCAGGGCCCTTTAACTAGACCCCATGCCATGGACCAGTACGGGACTGTGGCCTGTTAGGAACCAGGATGCACAGCAGGAGGTGAGCAGTGGGCAAGCTAGCATTATTGCTTAAGCTCTGCCTCCAGTCAGATCAGTCATGGCATTAGACTCTCACAGGAGCATGAACCCTATTGTGAACTGAGCATGCAAGGGCTCTAGGTTGTGTGCTCCTTATGAAAATCTAATGCCTGATGATCTGTCACTGTCTCCCATTACCTCCAGATGGGACTGTCTAGTTGCAGGAAAACAAGCTCAGGGCTCCTGTTGATTCTACATTATGGCGAGTTGCATAATTATTTCATTATATACTACAATGTAATAATGATAGAAATTAAGTGCACAATAAATGTAATGTGCTTGAATCATCCCCAAACTATCACCTCCCCCCACCCCCTGGTCTGTAGAAAAACTGTCTTCTACAAAACTGGTCCCTGGTGCCGAAAAGGTTGGGACTGCTGCCCTAAAGGATACACAAATGAGATTCATCTTTGGATGATGTCCATTTATCTTTTAGCCCACTCTCATTCCCCCTTTGGTATGCTGTAACTTAAATACTAATGGATAAAGTTAATACGTTATGTTAGATAGCAGAATGAGAGAAAAAAGTAAAGAAGAACAAAGGTGGTGTGTGTTTATATATACATACTTAAATAAATTCATAACAAATAAAAATACACTCATACCGACTACCAAACTCATTTCTGCATTTGGTCACATGGTCATAGCTGGTATTTAAAGTTTGCTTTTCCCACTATCCGCTCAGCATTATTTGTTCTCAACAGGCACCCCAGATTTCCTGAAGGATGACCCAAACCTTCATTCCTGAAGGGTCAGTAACATTTGCAGTCCTGCTCCATTGGGTGTTGCAGTTTTCTATCAACTTTTCATCAAAGTAGTATAAAGAGGTGCCCCCAGAGGACCTGTTCAATTCTAGTGATCCTCCTCTCTGCTCCCATCATGTACTAGCAACCCAATTTTTCCTTAAGGATCAGAATCAATTATGCTAGCTAGGAGAGTAAGCCGCACCTTCCCCTTGCCCTTTTTTTTTTTTTTTTTTTTTTTGAGACAGAGTCTCGCTCTGTTGCCCAGGCTAGGGTGCAGTGGCGCAATCTTGGCTCACTGCAAGCTCCACCTCAGGTTCACACCATTCTCCTGCCTCAGCCTCCCAAGCAGCTGGGACTACAGGCGCCCGGCACCATGCCCAGCTAATGTTTTTTTGTTTTTGTTTTTTGTTTTTTGTATTTTTAGTAGAGACGGGGTTGCTCCGTGTTAGCCAGGATGGTCTCGATCTCCTGACTTTGTGATCTGCCCGCCTTGGCCTCCCAAAGTGCTGGGATTACAGGCATGAGCCACCATGTCTGGCCTTTTTTTTTTTTTTTTTTTTTTTTTTTGTCAGTAGGTTCAGAGGCATAAGGAGCTCAGAATGGCTCCATTACAGTCTCAGATTCCGGTCTGATAGAACTGCTGTTGTGTTCCCAGTAGAGGCACTCTTCCCTTGGGAACTAAAACCTTTAAAACAGCAGATAACAAAGTTGGAAGGATGGAAAACCCAATATTTGCTAGTAGGCCATTAAAGTTAGTAATAAGAGGAGCCAATCCCATTTTCTCCCTTTAATTCTCCACCTGAGGGGGAAAAAAAGCACCACAAGGTTATTGTATGCTCAGTGCAACCAACTGCATCCTGGGACAGGTGCAGTGGCTCATGCCTGTAATCCCAGTACTTTGGGAGGTCGAGGCAGGTGGATTACCTGAGGTCAGGAGTTTGAGACCAGCCTGACCAACACGGTGAAACCCCGTCTCTATTAAAAATATAAAATTACCCGGATGTGGTGGTGTGTGCCTGTAATTCCAGCTACTTGAGAGGCTGAGTCAGGAGAATCACTTGAATCTGGGAGGTGGAGGTTGCAGTGAGCCGAGATCACCCCATTGCACTTCAGCCTGGACAACAAGAGCGAAACTCCCTACCAAAAAAAAAAAATGCCTCCTGGAAGACACTGCTGTAGCCCTGCAACATGTTGCCACTAAGCTGGTACCACAGCTGAGTCTCCAAAGAGCCACCCACTATCCTATCAACCAACTACCTAAAAGTGATGAGGAACATGACAAGCCCAGTGGACTTGATGAGTTCTAGCCCATTGCTATCATTGACTTGGCATAAAATTAGTTTCCTGGTCAGGAGCAATGTGGTGGGGAATACCACAAGGGTGAATATGGAATTTTGCAAGTTCTGAAAGGATTGTTTTCCCAGGAGCATTGCAGGTCGAAAAAAATCCATATTCAGTTTTGCCCATTGGAAGGATTTCCCTTAAGCACTGTACCTTAGGGTGCCCCTCGAGGGCCTGCAGTGCTGCAGCTGTCCCCTTTTAGGTGGTGCCAGCATGCCTTGAGAAACTATCTGTAATCAGGCCTGAATTTTCTCTTCCTTAGTAAAGTGGACATAGAGAACTTCCCACGAGGCCACGGGTGTGGACTGAGAGAGAGAAGGCAATTTAATATGAATAAGAGCCATAGGAATCTGAGCCAGTTATGCATGCAGCTTACTTATGCCTTTGGGACCTACATAAGCCCAATCTTGGATATATTATTTCCACTTATATTGGAGTGCTGCTGTGGACGCCCAACCTGTGGCTTAGTGGGTCAAACAACATCTAGTTCATAATGGGGAGTTCATATTGCATAACAGCTTGGTAGTCCAAAGTCAAGCATTCAGTCTTTTCTAGGGTTCAGTAGCAAATGAGAAGCTATTTATTAAAAAGAGAAAGTTAATCTTTAGAAGATGGCACATAGCTTTGCTTCCCAGTCCTAAAGGTCTATACTATAACTCACAGATAGGGTCCAGCCAAAGGCCCACACAGCCTCCCAATCTGTCAGAGACATTTCAAGTATCAGTGGATCTTCTGTATCAAAGGGCCCCAGGGGCAGAGGAGCTGGCACGCAGCGTGGACCTGTTGAAGAGCCTTCCCTTGTGTTAGGCTCCACTGCAAACTGGAAGTCCACTAGCAGTTGAGCTTCTTTCTTTGGGGTAGGGCTAGATGCAGCAACTCGTTCTTCACTTTTGAAGAGGTATCTTGACCATGTCCCAGATCAGAGGAGGCAGTCACTGAAGTGGAGGGCTCCTAAACTTTGGTGGAGTTGATTTCTCGTCCTCTGGCTATTTGCTACTTCTTGCTTATCCAGTCCAGTCAACAGTGTAGCATCACCATAATTGAGTAGAATAATAACTTGTGGAATTGAGACGCAATCAATGTCTTTTCAGACTAGATTATGACAGAAGGCTTCAGGGTTGATAAAGGCTCGAAATAGGACAGTGGAGGGGTAGTGCTGGCCCTAACAATTAAAAGCAGTTATAATCTTTACCATCCATCCTTTAAGCCTTTTATTGTAGCACATTCTCTGCATTCCTTCCAAGAATTCTCTACTGCCTTTGATTTACTATTTTAGCAGGTAGGCACAGTTCTAGGGACTCCTTCCTGGACTTTTCTATCATAAAATCCCTTACCGCCCATAATATGGTTTAACTGTGTGCCCACCCAAATCTCATCTTGAATTGTAGCTCCAATAATTCACACATGTTGTGGGAGGGACCCAGTGGGAGACAACTGAATTATGGGGGTGGTTTCCCCCATGCTGTTCTCATGGTGAATAAGTCTCATGAGATCTGATGGTTTTATAAGTGGAAACCACTTTTGCTCGGTTCAGATTTTCTCTGTTGTCTGCTGCCATGTAAGATATGCTTTTCACCTTCTTCCATGATTGTGAGGCCTCCCCAGCCACACTCTGGAACTGTGAGTCCACTAAATCTGTTTTTCTTTATAAATTACCCAGACTCGGGTATGTCTTTATCAGCAGTGTGAAAACAGACTAATACAGCCCATAATTTGTGGAATCAATTTGGGGAATCTGCCATTTGCTGAATATGTGAATTCCACCTCTGCATTTTAGAACTGGGAAAATAATCACAGGGTTCAGGTATCCACCAGACCCACTATGAGTTGAACTCAGGCCAAAACCTCCACTTATTTCCTGACCTCTTAAGGCCCTACTGTGACTGGTGCACCACAGTGACATCTTGGGTTTCTAGGAACAGTGCTACTGTGCAGCAATCCTCCCAAATTCTACTTATTTCCCCTCCCACAAGGTACAATCACACTGGTAAGTGGTCACAGATCCCTTTGGGAAAGGATAGTAAGATTTACAATACATTTTCTGCAGTCTAGCAGCATTCTTTCTCAAAAGGCCTTGCTTCCCCTTGATTCAAGAGGCTCTGTGTCTATGGACTGGATCAGGTGCAGCAATCAGCTGAGGATCCAGGACTGCTCTGGAATTTAACTCAGACTTCTCTTCTCCACACCTAGAACTTTTTTGTGTATATAAATCGAGTAAGACTTTAGTAACCCATCATTTTAGTTTCTCATTTTATATTTTATTTATTTTATTTTATTTTTGAGGCAGAGTCTCAGTCTGTCTCTCAGACTGGAGTGCAGTGGCCCGATCTCGGCTCACTGCAACCTCCACCTCCCAGGTTCCAGTGATTCTCCTGCCTCAGCTTCCCAACTAGCTGAGATTACAGGCCCACGCCACCACGCCTGGCTAATTTTTTGTTTTTTTTAGTAGAGACGGGGTTTCACCATGTTGGCCAAGTTGGTCTCAGACTCCTGACCTCAAGTGATCTCCTCACCTTGACATTAATTCTAGGGATATGAAAATAAATTAGCCAACACCAAATATCAAACCATTCGGATTATCACTTTAGTTCTGCTGTCCATTATTACAACCATGTCTCTCTTGTCCCTAGCAGTAAAGATAGTTACGTGATGTCACTTGGTGCCTCTCACTCCAGTAGCCCACTATCCCCAGTGAATTGTCGGATGATGGCAACATTAATGGCTTACAGAGAATGGCTACTATAGAACTCCAAAAGGATTCTGGTGTTTGCTTCAGCAATGCTTTCTTTCTATTTCTTTGTCTTTCTTCCTTTCTTTCTCTCCCTATTTTCCCCTCTCCTCTCCTTACCCTCCTCCTCTTTCCTTTCTTTTCTTTTCCTTTCCTTCTTCTTGCTTTCTTTCTTTTCTCTCTGTCCCTGGCTCTCTTTTCTTTCTAGTGATGAGGCCTTATCTTTGTTGCACAGGTTGGAGTGCAGTGCCAAAATCATAGCTCACTGCAGCCTTAAAATCATGGGTTTAAGCGATCCTCCCACCTCAGTGTCCTGAGTAACTGGGACTACACATGTGCACCAATCCACCCAGCAACAACACATTTCTTAAAGCTTTGATAAAAGGAGAACCTCCCAGGTCCTAATGAAGGGATCTTACACAATAAATCCACTCCAGCAATACTGCCTGCTTGTCTTCTGGATACCTTCTATTTATAGCAATGTGAGAAGAATTCATGAAAGATGCTGTTTTCAGGTACTACTTAACAGAAAACAAATGGTTTCATTGTGTGTGTGTGTGTGTGTGTGTGTGAATTTTGAATAATATGAACAAGGACTAAAAATAGAAATTGTAATAATGAAGTAAGGATTGTGATGGTTAACTTTATGGGTCAAATTGACTGAGCCAAGATGGCCGAGTAGCTGGTAAAATAGTACTTCTAGATGTGTTTGCGAGGGTGTTTCTGGAAGAGATTAGCATTGGAATCAATAGGCCGAGTAAAAATACTGCCTTCACTGATGTGGGTAAGCATCATCCAACTCACTGAGAGCCCTAATAGAACACAAGTGTGGAGGAAGGGCAAATTCTGTCTTCCTCTTCCTGAGCTGGGACATCCATCTTTTTCTGACCTCAGACATTGAAGCTCCTAGTGCTCAGACTTTCAGCCTTGAACTAGGAGTTACACCATTGGCTCCTCTGCTTCTCAGGCCCTTGGACTTAGACTCAATGATACCACCAGTTTCCTGGTTCCCCAGCTTGCAGATGGCACATCGTGGGACTTTTTAATCTCCATAATTGCACAAACCAATTCCCATAATAAATCTCCTCTTACATATCTATTTATCCATCCATCTATATCCTATTGATTCAGTTTCTCTAGAGAAACCTAATACAGTGTTTTAGCAGAGATGAGAGATTCAATAGTGAAAATAGATGAACTACACAAGTTTGGTGGTGGAAAAAGGGACATGGCAAGAATCCAAACCAGAAAATTGTTACTAACTGGAAATATAGAGGAGAATCTGTGAGTAAAACAGAAAAAGTTGGCAACAGGAATATATGAAGCATAGAAGAGATCAATATGTCAAAACTTATTTTGAGGTTCATTAATTCGAAGGTTAACAATATGGTGGCATTGGTAAGAAAGGTGGCGAAGCCATAGAGAGAAAACATATGGAAGACAGTAATTTGAAGGTCAGGTACAAAAAGATGTGACAAAAATTGTGAAATATTCTAAAAATATAGGTGCCAAAGAGTGGGCTGATGGAAAGTTGATTAGTATATGCAGTGACTTTATAATGTGACAACTTGGCTAGGTTGAACTACATTCCCAGAATTCCCTTTATGATTCCAGTTATGGTGGGCCAAAGAGAGAGAGTCTGGAGCGATTTGGAGGGTAGATACAAAGCAGCAAGCATTTTTTTTAGCTCATGCACATGGTCATTTAACTGCTGGCTCACCTCATGGGAATGAGCCAGTGACTGGGGCTGCAACTACTCCACATTTGAGATGATCCTTCTTCAGCTTCTGCAACTCCTGGGCCAGGTATGTGGGTGTTTAGTTCCATGGCAAAAGACCCCAGCTTGTATAGAACACCCAGGCCATCCAGGTCAGAGGCAATGAGAATTAATATGGGTTTTGGTCCACTCTCACGAGATCCACTTCATGCTTTTGAGTTCTAGTTTGTAATTTGTTTCACCCACTTTACATCCATCTCCTCTTCCCAAATGACTGCCTTAAATATATTTTATGATGTTAGTCAGCACGCAATCAAAGAAGCAGAACACACACACACACACACACACACACACACTTCTGCTCTGATTGTATGATGACTATAATAAAGGAAACATATAGCTTAGGGCACTAATTCTCAATATTTAAAACTCCATGTCTTACTTGGATAAGCACACACACTTCTCCTCTTCTCTCCCTTTTCATCAGTTATGACAGACCCTTGTTAAGGAAACATGCCCATTAGGTTGAGGAATTTCTGGTCTGGCATAGATATAGCCATGGTATCTGCTTTTGTAGTTTGTCTTGTTTAGCATGCAATTACTTTCATTTTTCAAATATAACATTATATAACGACTATAAATTTTCAAATAAAATGCATCCACTTCCACGTTTGTTTGTTTGTTTATTTATTTAATTAATTAATTTATTTATTTGCAACAGAGTCTTGCTCTATCGCCCAGGCTGGAGTGCAGTGGCATGATTTCGACTCACTGAAACCTCTGCCTCCCAGGTTCAAGCAATTCTCTGCTTCAGCCTCCCAAGTAGCTGAGATTACAGGTGTCTGCCAGCAGGCCCAGCTAATTTCTGTATTTTCAGGAGAGACGGGGTTTCACCATTTTGGCCAGGCTGTTCCTGAACTCCTGACTTCGTGATCCACCCACCTCGGCCTCCCAAAGTGCTGGGATTTCAGGTGCGAGCCACCACTTCCAGCACTTCCACGTGTTCTTAAATGTTCATCCTTCCCCACTCTTTGCCCCTCCCCATCACTCTTTTTGGAGAATAAAGGTTAGACATACAGGTTTGTGTGTAGAAAATCTTAAGAGATCGTAATTCACTCTCTAGCACCCAAAACAAACCAGATAATCTAAATAATTATAGTTAAAAAAAATCAGAGATATGAAAGCACAAAGAAACATAGGTGAACTAAACTTCAGAAAGCGACAATCATTCACATGAGAGGAAAGAGCCACAGTTCTCATCCCTGATTGAAATGGAAAGAGGAGGAATCACCAGAATTAACGGTAAGGAGAAAGCAGCCTAACTTTTAACACATTTTAAAGTGTGTGGCTGACGTGACAGGTTAGAATCCACAGGAGCCACAGGCACAGAGCAAAACCATACTACCTCGCAATTATTTCTCACTGATATTCACTAACTCCTGGGGTAGGACCACACAAACAAGGGCAATAAAGAGTTATTAAAACTTTCAGAGACACATTGGGGTTTCAGCTAAGAAAGACTTGTAGAGGGGCAAGAGAGCTGAAAGAAAATCCCCAAGCACTCCAGGCCGTCAGCTAAGAAAGACTGGTGCAGGGAGGAGACGGCAGGAGCAGAAGGATCTTCCCCTAAGACCTGAAGCTAAGGAGGACACCAATCAGGTGAGAGTAACAGCTCTAAGACGATATCTGCTTATAGGAAAAATCCTAATCTTGCCTTCAAAATATCTGAAGCCTATGGTAAATCGAATCAAACTAAACTTGAATCCCAACCCAAACCCAGCCCAACTCCAGATCATATCAACTGAGCCCCAACTTCCTTCTTGGAAGAAATTTTTTAAATTTAATTTTTAATTTTTTAATTTAATTCATTGTCTACTGTATTTTTACATAAAAATGTCCAGCAAACGGTCAAAAAATATGGAAACACACAGATACACATAAAAAAAGAAAATATGGGCCAGATGCCATGGCTCACGCCTGTAATCACAGCACTTAGGGAGGCCAAGGCAGGCGGATCACAAGGTCAGGAGATCGAGACCATCCTGGCTAACACGGTGAAAGCCCGTTTCTACTAAAAAAATACAAAAAAAATTAGTTGGGCATGGTGGTGGGCACCTGTAGTCCCAGCTACTCGGGAGGATGAGGCAGGAGAATGGCGTGAACCCAGGAGGCGGAGTTTGCAGTGAGCCGAGACTGTGCCATTGCACTCCAGCCTGGGAGACAGAGCAAGAAAGTAAATAATGAATTACCTGTAATCCCAGCACTTTGAGAGGCCAAGGCGGGTGGATCACAAGGTCAGGAGATCGAGACCATCCTGGCTAACATGGTGAAACCCCGTCTCCACTAAAAATACAAAAAAATGAGCTGGGCGTGGTAGCAGGTGCCTGTAGTCTCAGCTACTAGGGAGGCTGAGGCAGGAGAATGGCGTGAACCTGGGAGGCGGAGATTGCAGTGAGCCAAGATAGCACCACTTCACTGTAGCCTGGGCGACAGAGCGAGACTCCGTCTCAAAAAAAACACAAAAAACAAAAAACAAAAGAGAATTACATAGGCTTAATAGTAAATTGGAAAAAATCAGAGGAAAGAAACTTAAAAAGAAATAAGTAGAAAGCATTCAAATTCAAACAAGCCAGGTGTGGTGGCTAGCACTGTAATCTCACTTTGAAAGCTAAGACAGGAGGATTGCTTGAGACCAGAAGTTCCAGACCAGCCTGAGCTGATCTCAAAAAAAAAAAAAAAAAAAAAAAAAAAAATTGAAATACAAAGAGATAAAGCAGAGTATTTGAGATACATGGAACAATAATATATGGCCTAATACTTGTATTAAGAATAAAAAAGGAAACAAACAGAATGGGTGTAAAAATATTCAAACAGACAATAAATGACAATTTTCTTTTTTTTTTTTTCTTTTGAGATGGAGTTTCGCTCTGTCGCCCAGGCTGGAGTGCAGTGGCATGATCTCCGCTCACTGCAAGCTCTGCCGCCTCCCGGGTTCATGCCATTCTCCTGCCTCAGCCTCCCTAGAAGCTGGGACTACAGGTGCCCGCCACCACGCCTGGCTAATTTTTTTGTATTTTTAGCAGAGACGGGGTTTCACCATGTTTGCCAGGAGGGTCTCGATCTCCTGACCTCCTGATCCGCCCATCTCGGCCTCCCAAAGTGCTGGGATTACAGACATGAGCCGCCGCGCCCGGCAGTGACAATTTTCTAAAACTAATGAAAGATACTAACCCACAGGTCCAATAACTGCAACTGACATCAAGGAGAATAAATGATAAATGCAAAGAAAACCACTCCTATGTACATCATAGTCAAAATTCTAAAAAACAAATTTAAAGAGCAGATCTTAAAAGCAGCTACAGAAAAAACACTATACACAGGGGCACCAAAATAAGAACTACAAGTGATTTTTTAAATCAAAATATGAAGTCAGAAGATGAATGACATGTTTAAAGTGCTGAAAGAAAAGAAAATGTCAACATAAAATTTTACATACAGTAAAAATACCCTTCAAAAGTGAACATGAAATAAAGACATTTAGAGGCAGACAAAAGCTGAGAGACTTCTCCAACAAACAGCACACAGGCAATGCTGAGCGAAGTTCTTGAGGCCAAAGGGAAGATACCAGATGGAAAACCAGATCTGCAAGAAGGAATAAAAAAGTATTAGAAAGGATAAATATCTGGGCAAATTTAAAAGAGACATATTTTAATACATTCATTATATGTATATATACACATTTCTAAATACCATAAAAATACAAGGTAAAATGAATTTTATAACATGTAGAAGTAAAATATAAGACAACAATACAGAGGATGGAAGAGGGATAAATGGAATTACACTGCAACTTTTTTACAGATTCATAGAACAGCATAATATTATTTAAAGGTAGACTGTAATAATAACATACACAAATTGTAATTTCTAAAGCAACCCCCATATTTAACATAAAGAAGAAAACCTAAAAAGACAATCTAGTAATTTAAATGGAATATGAAAAAAAAAAATCCAATTTACCCAGAAGTTGTTCTCAGAAAACAAGGAACAGAGAAACAAGCGACAAATGGAAATGAATGAATGAGAACTTCCCTCAACCACTATTATTGAACGCTGAATGGCTCTGCCAATAAGCTTTTACTACAGACTTGATAATGTTTCTTTATGAATTTAACCTAAAACTACATGGCAAAACAGAGCTTGCATGCAAAACTTAAAACTGCAGTAAAATCATTTTGACACAACTAACATTGTTTGAATCACAAATAATGTCAAGCTGTTTTACACACTTCTCATGCTGTCAAAAGTTAAAACAAGAAGCAAGATCTCCATTCCAACACAAATTTGCGGCAGTTACGTTTTTCTGAACTCAAACTACAGTACCAACAGTGTTTTTTGAATTTTAATGCAAGTGCAAAGGAAATTTTCATATTTAAAATTTATTTAACTGTGCAACTGAGAAGCTTCCATTTAACCTTCAACTGGAAGTGATTAATCTGCAATGTAATGGCATGCTAAAGGGGAAATATCAAGAGATTTTATAGAATTCTAATATAATTTTAGAAATGCCTTCTAAGCAATGAATACACTCAAGTAAAATCACGTGCTCATGGGTTGATACCAGTCTTTGGCAGTACCTATCTGGGTAGAAAGACATTTCAAAAATGAAGTACATAAAATCTCATAAAAAATCAGCATTAATAGATGAACATCTGCAGTCAATTTTTATGAGAGAACACTTTGAACACCAAGTGAAATGTTATTTCCCCCCAAAAGAATTCCATGCCTTTCATTAGTATACCTGTATTAAAATTGCTATTATTACACTTTGAATTGATAAAATAAAAAACTGTGGACTTTTTTTTCTTCATGTTATATAAGTATCTACCTGACATTCTCAATTTTGTCTCTTGGCCCACAAAGACTAAGGCATTTACAACTCGGCCCTTTACAGAGACTGGCAACCCCTGGTCTAAATGTAGCTTTTGCTAGAGTTGTTAACTATGTTTTTTACTTTGGAACCATAAACAGTCTACTTCAAACTACTACTTCTATGAATCACTTCTAGACGTTGAGGAGGAGTTAAGAAGAAAAGTCGAGAACTAATTTAGTCCTGGGGTTAAATAATAATTGTAGCCAACTTTAACTGAGCACATATATTGTGCGGCTCTCTGCTAAGGAGGCATTTGTATATATTTTCTTATTTAATAAGATAATCTTATGAGCTAGGTACTATTTCTCCCCATTTTACAGAAGCTTAGTGACTGAGTTGTCAGGGATCACATTGCTAAGTGATGTAGAAGACATAACCCAGCAATGGGACATCTGAACCAATGTCTGCAACATCAATTAAGAAAAGCAAAAGAATACAGAGATTTGTTAAAGGGGAGAAGGGGGTGGTCAAAGGCAGAGGAGTCGGTGTGGACAAGACTGAGATCGCTTGGAGAGTAGGACTACCAGTTGACAAACACTGTTCAGGTTCCTGGAGGCTCACAAAAACCAGTTCCCACCATCCCAGCAACAGCACTCTTTCCCACCCTAGCCTCGTTCGGAGTGATCTGATCAATGTGTGAACAAAAGTATTGTGTGTACAAGTCTGAACACATTTAATAATAGGGAGAGGTGAAGAAAAGTGGGTAGAAAAAATCTGTAGGGTGGGGAGACTCGGGGAAATGTGTCCTGGTTCGGTGTAGGAAACATATATGGGTATATACATATTTACACCATATTTAATATATTACTCAATAAAGACGAAATTACAACAAATTTCGTTTTACATTACACATCCACATATTAAACCCCCATATATGTGTTAACAAGGTTAGAATTTAAGTATGATGATAATGTTCTCAGTTTTTTGTGGTGGACACTTCAGGGCAATTTAAGAGACTGTAAATAATAATAAAAATAATAAAGTAATCAGACCACTTGTGCTCAAGGCTAGACCCCTCAGCCCCAACGGCCTCAACCACCCTCAACTGCTTTTCCAACCAAATATTCCTCCCCCTGCAGGATCCCAGGGCCATCCAATCAACCGGCCAATGACGGTTTCACAGAAGCGGTCCTGGGGAGGGGTATTATCTGCAGGAACACGTCCTGCCAAGTTTGTAGTCGAGTCACCTATTTCGGTTGGTGGCGGCCGCTATTTCTTTAAAAGGGCAGTGGATTTCGAAACAGGAGGGGGAGGTCAGGAAAAGGAACTCAGCTGCCTTTGATAACTGCCCTGCAACCATCCCTTCCCGGAGCGCGTGCTCGGCTGGGGAAGCGCCCGCGACCGCCGCATCCCCAAGCGGGCGCGCGGCGCCACCTCTTTCCGGGGCGCCCACCTTCCCCGGGAATCCCCCCGCCCGGCGGTCCCCCAGCGTCTGCGGCGCGGCCGCCCTGGCTTTGTCTCCGGCGTCGCGCTCGGGCGCCCGCTCTCCCTACATTTCCCCGTGTGCAGGCTGTAACCCGATCTCCCATTTCCTGGTGGATTCTCTTAAAGAGGCAGCGGTCGAGAAGCAGAACAAAGGCTATTGTTTTATTTCCTCCTTCGGATTCCGCGTCCTTACCGGAATGGCCCTTCATAGATAATTACTTTCGTTGCATCTGCTCTTAGGGAAACGTTTCAAAACCCTTGTGCATATCGATGTATCCAAGAGATGGAGCCAGGGGAGGTGGGAGGAGTTTAATAAAACCTGTTTTGTGGTGTCTGGGGCCACGATGTAACGTTTTTTAAAGGTGTCTTCCTTAAGCCCGGAAATTGGCTCCGCCAGCGGGAGGTCTCGCGGCGTGGAGGGCGGGCGCCCGCACCGGGGGCCGGCCTGGGGGGCTGCGCCGCTCGCCCCGCTTGCAGCCGCGGCCTCGCGCGGCCCCGCTTCCCGGGTTTCCTCCGCCCGCGCCCCCGCGGCCGCCCCTCCCCCGCGCGGCTTTTATTTCCCCGATGCCGGGCTGTAACCCGAGCTTTTATTTCCTGGTGGCTCCTTTAAGAGGCAGAGCTCAGTGCTGGGAATTCACGTCAGTTTCTGCACTGAAACTCTCAAGATCAATGAGCAAAGAGCTTTCTCAGTTCTGCCTTTCAGTTTCTCTCTTCCAGGAAGGAAAACATTCGAGAGAGCGAGGGAGAGCGGCGGGAGGGCGGGGGGCGGGGGCGCCGGCTGCGGGTGGGAGGAGAGACCGGGAGGCTGGCCGGGCTGCGTCCCGGGTCCCCGCGCCGCGCCGCGACCTGCAGACCCCGCCGCCGCGCTCGGGCCCGGCTCCCACGCCCCCGCCGCCCCGCGCGCCCAACTCCGCCGGCCGCCCCGCCCCGCCCGGCGCGCTCCAGACCCCCGGGGCGGCTGCCGGGAGAGATGCTGGAAGAAACTTCTTAAATGACCGCGTCCGGCTGGCCGTGGAGCCTTTCTGGGTTGGGGAGAGGAAAGGAAAGTGGAAAAAACCTGAGAACTTCCTGATCTCTCTCGCTGTGAGACATGTCTGAGACTCCTGCTCAGTGTAGCATTAAGGTAAAAATCTTCTCCCCTCCCTCTCCGTGGTGGAAACCCTGAGCTGCACCGGCCAGGGCAGTCGTGCTGGGCTCCTCAGAACGGGCTGTTGCAGTTGCTCTGTTCGCAGTAAATTATTTGGGGCGCGAGGGAAGGAGATGCAGCTCGCGGCGGCGGCTGTACCCTTTAGCGTAACCTTGCTACTCCCCACCGCCGAGCCCCTGCCGGCTCCTCGGCCCCCACCCTCTTGCTTTTTGACAATGAAATGCCGGTCACAATTGGTCAGGAGCAACCCGGATTGTCTCCAGAACTGTAAAACACCCCCGTAATTAGTGCGCTTAAAAAAACCCCAAAAAACCTGCTCCCTATTCCTACACCCAACATGTGACTGAAATGTAACTTTTGTCCCCGAGGGGTGGTCTTCTTAGAAAAAAAGTTCTTCAGTCCCAGCTGCGATAGAATCTTTTTCTTTATTTTTTTAAAGGACTCTCTGGGTCTGATCAGACATGATTTTTTTCCCCCTCGTCTGATTGTAATTGCAAGCGCTGTCGGAGACAGTCCTGGTGTCAGCTTTTCCTAGGCATTGCACAATGAATTTTTTTTTTTTTTTTAACCAAGGTGAATAAAGTTGCTGAATAGTTATTTTACTCTGATCCATATGAAAGTTGAGCAATCCCAAAGTAGAAAACTCCTGTGATGCAGGGAGAGGAAGAACTAAGCAAACCAGGCAAAATGACCTTCTGTGTTTGACAGTGCAGAGAGGATGTCTAAGAGCAGCACTCTCCCAGCTTTCTGGCCGGTTTTGCAGTATTGTAAATGCAGGGCGGTGGATGTTTGTAAACACACTGCTGGGCTACCCAGTAGTTGTGTGTATGCATGTCTATATATCTGTAAAGACTGTGGTGCTGCGGTTTGTTGCTTCTGAAAAGTTGTTGTAAAGTTTGCCACCATTGGGAGGCAGGATGATTTATCCGTCTACCCCAGTTATTTTTCCCATCGCTGCATTTATTGTACACTTTATTCATTTCACTATTCCACCAGTACCCAGGTAGAAAGCCTTCCGCCCCTGTGAGAGGCTGAAGCTGCAGAAGTTTTGTTTTTGGTTTGGCCTATTTAATGTATGTTCATTGAATGGACACTATAGCCACAACGGACAAATAACCTGTTTTCTTTGTCTATGGGGAGTTAGAAAGACCCTTCCTGTTTTAACACTGCCTTTCAATTAGAATCTGTGTAGGGGAAACGCAGTAGTTCATCATACGGGCTTACTAGGTTTTTTATAATTAGAATCACATTTTGGTGTTTCTTACCAGAAAACATTTTCATGGGTTTGAGGAGAGGCTAATGTGAAATCAAAAGGTGTGTTGGGCTTCTTTGTTTTTGCCTCACAAAAATGCCCAATGGAACTTTTAGGCTTTTGTGTTTGTACATATCTGGAGGTAGCAGTATGTCTGTGGGCATGGGGCGTGCCACACTAAAGAACTTGGGGTACTTTGATATTAATACTTCAAAACCAGTTTCTTTTGTGGTATAAATTAGATTCTATACCGAGTTCAGGAAAATCCTGCGGTATAGGTAATCTGATTTATTTGATGCTTCATAACATAGAGGTAACTTAAGACTAGGGTATTCAATCAATAAATTGTATTTAGCTCAGTGGCAATAAACCCGACGTCAGGAAAATCTGGACCAATTACAGATCAGTAACTTTAGGACAAAACAACAAAAAGCAATGCTTTCTGTGACCTTTCTTGAATCTCTTCTAAACTGCATCCCCACCGTTCTAATGGGCTTATGGTGGTGTGCTGGCTGCAGACTGCTACTGAGTGGTTTGTTTCATTGTGCTCCAGTCGGCAAAAGAGTACAACAGTCCCTTGCCTTACTCACATACAGAACCAATCCCAAGCAAAACGCTTTCTTAAATGCAACATGAAAATTGTGTCTACAATTTGCATATCATTTTTTCCTTATTGCTTACAACTCAGTTCTTTTAGGGTGCCTCTTTTCATTACTGTGTACTTCTATGTAATTAAAATAGATTTAATGTTCTTTACCAGAAAGGAAAGAATCACTTTTATTTTGGATTGTTCTTAATGGAACCAGTATGTATTTGCTTAGACTGCATGTGTCTAGGTGAACGTATGTGAAGAGTATCTTTCCATGGAGTTTGTTTAATTCACAATGTTCCAATAATAAGCACTAGAGATCAAGGACTGGGATTATTCCAGGTCATCTGAAATGTTCTGGTGATGTGTGCTGCGTTTCATTTAGTCCTTGGGATGTGGTACAGTGACTGCATAATAAAAAATGTTTGCTGGTAACCCACAAGCAAGTTGCTTGCTTCTAGAGTCCAGTAAACAATACGCTTTTCTGTGTAGGGAAGAACAAATGTCAGAGGTTTTCAAGGATGAGCTGATGAACCTGATATACCGAACTCATGTGACACAAAAGGCTCTCACTATGGAGAGGTTTCTCCCACTCCTTCTCTCCACTCCTGAAACCGTCCTCACTTGCTTTCATTCCTAACAAGTAGTGGGTCAGCAGGCAGACAGTTCCTCAGTAGCTGGTGAGATGCAGCCTGACCAGAGGCAGCCACAGAGGGAAGTACTTTGTTTATTTCTGAGCATTGCCTGCTCTGTTAGAAAAGAGTAGTGTCCGATTTGGGTGGAGTTTCCAAGGTGAAAGTTTCTGAATTGGTTAATCAGTGACGCCTTTGTAAAGATGGCTCATGTGGTGGCAGCTCACAGTGAATGCCTGATAAGGGCTTTTCTATTTCTTTTGCACTGTATAAGTTTGCTTCCATCACCTGGGGAAGTTAATATCAGGCCCACACTTTTTACAGTAGAAGAGAAGTTGACTACTCCAAGGGCACCGAAACTCTCACTGAGCCTTATTGTTTCTCTGCACGCAACTTGCAGAAAGCAGGAGTGCTCGAGCGCTCCTGGGACGTCTGTCCTACAACCCTTGAAGGTTGTGGTCCTGTTGTCATAGAAGTTCAGATTCTTCAATTCTTGACCATTTAGGGTTGTTTAAATGGAAGGAAAGGATCAACTCTCTATAAAAAGTCAAATTATTTTAAAGAGGATTGCATGGCTGACTGTGCTGGTCACAGGAAGAAGGAAGAGGTTGTCTTTTCCATCATCAGCCTTCACCTTCAAGTCACCTGTTCAGTTCTAAGTTTGCCGAAGTTGCCGCAGAAGGTGCTTGTGGCCTAGCAGACACAGTCCCTCGTCAGGCTTGGCACAGCGTGTCAGTGGGCCAGGACTAACCAGAACACAAAAACGAGTCGCACAGTGTCTCTAGTCCCCTCCTTCCCTGCTGTCCTTATCAGTCAGCTTCCATAGCAAAAGGAAATCTGCTTTTTAAAATTTTGCTACTAACTGGGAGACTCTTTCGACTTCTCCTTCTGGACTGTGGGCTCCTTGGGTTTAGTGATGATTACCTTGGTGTCCCAGTAGCTAACTTGGCAGGTGACATAGAAATAGTTTTCAGTAATGTTTGCTGATGTGAAGTGAGAGGTGGGAGGAGGCCAGCCCCTTTGCTCTTTCTGTCTGCGTGTAACCTCAGGTGACGTAACACTTTCATCCACTAGCTCGCTTGCAGAAAGCCCTCAGTAGGGCCCACTACAGCCTTAGAGAGGGCTAGAGCACTCCTGGGGGGTCTGTCCTCACATTCTTTTTAATAGAATTTTGATACAAAAAATGTTTTATAATTATTATTTCTTTGGAGACAGAGTGGCACTGTGTTGCCAGACTGGAGTTCAGTGGTGCGATCTTGGCTCACTGCAACCTCCACCTCCTGAGTTCAAGCAATTCTCCTGCCTCAGCCTCCCAAGTAGCTGGGATTACAGGTGCCTGCCACCACGCCTGGCTAATTGTTGTGCTTTTAGTAGAGATGGGGGTTTCACCATGTTGGCCAGGCTGGTCTCGAACTCCTGACCTCAAGTGATCTGCCCGCCTCAGCCTCCCAGAGTGCTGAGATTACAGGTATGAGCCGCTGCGCCCAGCCTAACGTTTTATTATTTTGATAAAATTCTCAAAAACTGCTTTTATGTCAAAACTAACAGAGAAGGAAATTGAGGAAAAGGTACAACCAAGGGGCTTGAGGAATTGCTTTAACAGGTTCAGATTAGCAGGCTTCTAAGTGCCCCCCAGTGGTTCTGACAATAGAATCAGGGAACTTTCAAACGTTCAGAATTGAGAGACCTGAGAGATCCCCTGAGCCAACCTCCTATTTTTTATAGAGAGGGGATCCAGAGACCTAAGGGGTTTGCTTCAACCCATGGGTGAGTGAGCCAGGTTTGGAGGACACAGGCCTACAGGTTCTCAGGCCACTGCTTCTCTGGGTTCCTGGTGTGTCCCTATAAAAGGCCAAGGAAACTCGATACAATAGGCTTCACTCTCTCTGGCACTTCCTAGCTTGGTCCATTTTAATCACAAGCCAGCTGGTCTGAGGGCACGGGGGTATGTGCCAAGGAAGATGGTATGTGGGGGGAGAAATGGGCCACTGGGGTCTGGTCAGGTGTGAGAAGAGGAAGTAGTAGGAGGGAAGGGATGAGGGAAGACGGGCCTGACGGACTTGTATTGGCACCACTATTTGCAGCTATATATATATGTATGTGTGTATATATATATATGTATATGTATGTATTTACAGCGCACAAGGGCCTGCAAGTTCTGTTTTGGGCTGAAGGCCCCTTATCTGCTGTTAGGACTCCTTTGAGGAATCCTTGGGTGGGCCGTAGGCTCTTTTATCAAGGGTCAGCCAATCCTATTTATACTTTAATTTCTGTGTAGTAAGCTCCCTGTTTCAAACAGCCAAAGCTAAAAACGTGGCAGCTGGCCCTAAAGAAGTGGCTATGGAAAGTATCCTCCTCAGGATGAGTAAGTCAAGGGCAAAAAGTACCCCAAATGTGAGCACCAGAGGCAGGCAGAGCTGAGTCGCATTCTGCTCCTCCGAGTGCAGCTGTATTTGTGCACACCAGGAAAGAGCTGGGGGCAAGGTAGGGGCACAGGGTTGCTGGGAGTAACTCACACGGCAGTTTCATTTTTTTCACCAATTAAAACTTGCCCTTTGGTGTGGATCTCCCAGCCAAGTGATTCAGTGTCGGATGAAGCCCTGTAGCGTGTGCGAGATAGAAATGACATTTTTTTTTTTTTTTCTATGTGAATACTACTTTAGAGACAACTCTGGAGCTTGTTTTCAGGCAGGAGTCCACCTCTGCCGTATTTGTTGTTAGATGTGTGTTGGGAACCAGTCTCCGTGTGTATTTGTTGAATAGAATGAGTGTGCATTTACTCAGGGTTCCCACGCCAGAAGGGGCCCAGCTTAAAGACTGTTCACTGCCAAACCTAGTATTTGGGGACAGAAAGACTAGACTAAATTAGTGAAAAGTTAGAATTATAGCCTATTAAAAAACAAACACATTTTTATTGATTTTCCGAACATACAGGAACCAAACTAATAAAGTGTTGCTTACTGAGGCATCTCAGGGAAAGCTCCAATGAATAGGCAAAAGTGACTCGTATTCCACATTATTCATTGGGTAGAAACCAGTGCTACCATGTGCTTGGAACTGTTCCTTTGGTGTCAAAATATTACCACACATTTTATTTGCTCTGTTAATTTGATAACCTTCTCTTCTTAGATAGTGAAAATATATAATTCAGCGTGGTTGATGTCTAAATGATCTGGAGTTCCCAGAGTGTGGGCGAGAGGCTTGATTAGGGAAGGCATTTTACCCCGTAAGTGTGGACTCTCAGATGAGCATAACTGCTCACTTAGCCCTATGGATTTTGCTTACAGGAAACTAGAATGCTTGCACTTCTGAAATTTTATAAATTCTGTGTAATTAAA
The DNA here is from genome assembly GCF_047675955.1 of Chlorocebus sabaeus. Classification (NCBI taxonomy): domain Eukaryota; kingdom Metazoa; phylum Chordata; class Mammalia; order Primates; family Cercopithecidae; genus Chlorocebus; species Chlorocebus sabaeus. The sequence continues at coordinate 12,440,374 of NC_132914.1, forward strand.
AGTGTTCGTCTGCTGTTTTAGTGGCCGTTGTAGCTTACAGCTATATAGTGATTTATTACAAAACACTTTCTTCCCCTTTTACTCTTCCTCTTCCTCCTCCTCTTCCTCTTCCTCCTCCATCATCATCACTGGCATCATTTATTGAATACTGCTGCATGCTGGTCCTTGTGCTGTTTTGTGTACATTATCTCGTTTACTCTTCACAGCTCTCTCAGGGATGCCATTTTTCTCTCCATTCTACAAATGAGGAAACTGAAGCCCAGAAAGGTTAAGCGATGTATTGGCCTAAGATCTCCCAGGCTGTAAGTGGCAAAGCTAAGGCCAGAATCTGTATCGTGGGACTCTCATTCCAAAGTATTTTCTGTGAGGGTATTCCAAAGTGCAGCCATCTTTGCGAAGAAAATTAGGAAACTTGAAGTGATGGGTGGCTGGTGGATCGTTACGTAAGCTGAGATGAGAGGCAGGAATAGAGCTGGCAGAAGCGCTTGCAGAGGTTCTGAATTTCCTCTGCTTCCCGGTCTCTTCTGAAGATGGATCTTCCTAGCCATGACACAAGTAGTGGGGACAACCAGATGGTCACACCAAGCCACCACCCACTGTGGAATGAATGTCTAACTTTTCCATATTTACACCCGTCTCTAATGTCCTCTGGTGAGATTTTGTCTTTTGATGGGCTTCATTTTGGGCCTTTTGTGTTTTTCTCAGAGGCCTTTCTTTTCCATCTCTGTTTTTCTCTTACTTCCTCCGGTGCTTAATGACTCCTTCATGAAGTGGTTGGAAATCTGAGAGATTGTGTCCTCCTCCTGCCTGGCCTCAGGCTAGACACCTTCTTTGCCTGCTTTTTACTTCCTGGTCAGTTGCTTCTCCTTACACAACTTTTTTTTTTTCCCTTTTAAAGCGTTTCACACAATCCATAATCACAATTTTTGTTTTTCTTAAACCATCTCTCGTGTACATCTTTAATATTATGTGATTTCCAGGAATCTATTTCAGATATTCCCTGATTTTTTCCCCTATAACAAAAGGAATCATCTTTTTTTGACTCCTATCTCGATGGCCTGACCCGACTCGCCTGTTCTAATTTCCTGGAACGAAGAGAGCATTTTTGCCATCTGACTTTATACATTTCTGATTTTGAACAACTCTAAGGAAGACAGTCTTCAGAGCAGATGTAGGGAGAGAAACAGAGAGAGAGAGATGTGTTGTGGAGGTAATATGAGGGGACTCAGCATTATCCACGTTTCTCATGAAACAAATGAGGAAACTGAGTCTTGGGGCCTTTAAAGAGCTTGCTTGAGATCACATTCCTAACTGATCAAGCCAGAGTCAGAATCAGCATTCTGTCCTAGGCCCATGTTCCTCTAAGACCATAGCAGAGGAAAAATGAGAAAAAGCAGGCAAGAATTCAGAAAGCATAGCTTGCTTTTGCAGATTCACATGACTTGATATTAGTGTTCATCGTTGTGACTTCCAAGTGAAAGCCAGAGTTCATGTTATGAGATTTCAGAAGTGAAGAAAGAATGCAATGTATTTTGGAAAGATTTCTAACAAAAATGGTTGGCATAAGAATAATGTTAAGTTTTAAAAGGCTAAGCTTCAGTTATGGGGATGACTGATTTATGAAAAGTACTCCCTCATGAAGACACAAAAGAGGTAGCCAATGCATCTTGCAGGCTTGAGGCCTGATGGCCTCCTGGGGGGTATTTTCCCTTTGTATGTGGGAGTCAGATGTACGGAAAACGACTTCATTTCCTGAATGACCCAGAAAGGACGCGTTGCCCTGCTGGGTGCCGTTGGTGAGTGTGCTCAGTGGTGTTTGTGTTGCCACAGTATAGATCCAATCACCACGTCTTTCGATTTTGACTTGCATTTTGTTCTGTCTTATGTTGTTCTTTGGTTCTTACCTGTCAAGTTGACTTCCCGTAAGGGGATTGTAAGGTGCTCAGAAAAGGGCTCTACCTCACTGCCATGCTGTGGATGCCCCAGGGGAAGAGCACAGACAGTGGAGTAGACAGACCCATGACTCCTGGTTCCTGAACTTGAACTTGTTCATGTTACTTAATCAGGAACCTGTTAACTCATCTGAAGTGGTGATAAAAATGTGTGTCTCTTAGGGTTGTTGGGATAGGTACATTGTCTAATGTAGTGCTTTAAACTGCTAAAAAGTTAGTTCTCCTCCTCCTTTGTACATCCTCCATAACACGTGGATCTGGAAGAGGCTGGAGATTTTCTGGTTCTGTGCCCACATTATACAGTTGAGAATACAGAGGCCAGGGGATGGTTTTTGTTTTTGTTTCTGAGACAGAGTCTCGCTCTGTCACCCAGGCTAGAGTGCGATGCCGAGATCTCAACTCAGTGCAACCTCTGTCTCCCAGGTTCAAGAGATTCTGGTGCCTCAGCCTCCCAGGTGGCTGGGATTACAGGTGTGCACCACTCACCTGGCTAATTTTTGTATTTTTAGTAGAGATGGGGTTTCACCATGTTGGCCAGGGTGGACTCAAGCTCCTGACCTCAATTGATCCTCCCGCCTCAGCCTCCGAAAGTGCTGGGATTACAGGCGTAAGCCGCCGTCCCCAGCCCCCAGCCAGGGATGTGAATGGCCTTGCTCAAGCTCCTGTGGCTGGTTGGTGGTGCCATCTAAACTAAAATCTAGGCCTCCCGAGTCAGCTGACTCCCTGCACAGTGGTCTTGTCACTATCCCATTGAGTTGTTCACAGGGCTGGGGTCACTCAGTCAGTGCTCAAAAAAGCTCTTATTTTAACTTTAATTGAATACAAGCCTCAACAATAGGAGAGAATCTAGCCAAGTGCAATTATATGATAATAGCAAATGCCTTTTGCATCTTACAGCAGAATTTTGAAGGAATAGCTAATATGATTCTGAGTAAGTTTCCAGAGATGAAAGAAAAGGAAAAAAACCTAAGTCTGGAAGTACTGTACAGTGAGTCTAACTAGCATTATTACTCAGCGCTCAAGTATTTGAACCTATTCAGGGATCGGCTCCTTCATACAGTTGCTTATTATTTGTGACTGGGGTGAGACTTGAAAGAGAGCATCAATTCTCTAGTCTGCTTTTGTTTAACAGGCAGTTCCGTGTCTGTCTGACCACAGAACAGACACTGTTTGCTGTGGGCTGGTGAATGTTCACTTTCAAGAGCGGGGAGTAGATGGCTCTTCGTGGAAGTTAAATTATACAGAAGAGTTTGAAAAGGCCAAATTTGTTACTTTGGGGCATGGGGAAACCTTCCTCTCTAGCAGATGTGAGGGCACCAAAGTGTCTTTTCAGCAGTTGTATTCTTCTTGCTGTGGACCTAAGTTTGATCCTAAGTCATTCTTTGTATGTACATAGCCAATGAGAAGATGAACTATACACTGGCAAATGACCCTTTTTTGAGGAATCATGGAGAAAATGTTACCTGTCTCTCCCTCCTGCCCCCACGAAATAAGCGTGGGCTACTTCATACTCTTGAACCAAGAGTTTAGGTTGGGAGAGGAACTGCTCCTCTGATGTCCTCCTGAAAACCACAAGTGGAAGTTTGTGATTTTCTTCTCAGCTGCCCTGTCCCCTCTCCCTTGGGTTATGACAGGCCGTGTAACTTTATCTTTCTTAGGACTTATCTCTTTGATGAGGTCAGTAATCCTGCTTCACTTACGTCCCCTATACGTGAGAATGCCACAGCCAAAGGTGACCTGCTAAAGCATTTCCTGGAAAAAATGAGCTACGGATAGAAATAAGGCTTGTAATTAAAAAAATCGAACCCCAGAGAACAGCCTGTCTCTGAAGTTAACCATTCCCCCAACACTTTCTCTTGTTTCCCAAGTGAAAGTGTGAATCTAGGTTGTGGCAGTGGAAGTTCTGGCACTGCTATGAGGTGAGGAAGGAAGAGGGAGGGCCCAGATCTGCCCACCTCACTGCAGGTGTGGCCTGGAAGAATGCCGGGGTCTCTACTGAAGAATCAAGGTCAAGGAATGAAGAGAAGTTGGTGAAGGGGCACAAAAATACAGCTAGATAGAAGGAATACGGTATAGTATTCATTAGTACAGTAGGGAAATTAGAGTTAACAATAATTTATTGTGTATTTCAAAATATCTAGAAGAGAGGAATTGTAATGTTCCTAACACAAAAGAAAAATGTTTGAGGCAGTGGATATGCCAGCTACCCTGATCTGATCATTACACATCTGCACAGATATCAAAATGTCACATGTACCCCCAAAATATGTACAACTATTATATATCAACAAAAAAATCAAAGTCAAGAGACAATTTAGAATGAGTATGATCTCAAGCCTAGTGACTAATATGTGGACAGGTAGATCTGCACTAGGGTATACAGGAGGAACTATTATGGAGACTTCATAAAAAGGAAAATGGGGTGGGGCTCGGTGGCTCACGCCTGTAATCCCAGCCCTTTGGGAGGCCGAGGCGGGCGAATCACCTGAGGTCAGGAGTTCAAGACCAGCCTGGCCAACATGGTGAAACCCTGTCTTTACTAAAAATACAAAAAAATTAGCCTACCTGTAATCCCAGCTACTCGGGATGCTGAGGCGGGGAGAATATTTTGAACCTGGAAGGTGGAGATTGCAGTCAGCTGAGGAGGCTGTGCCACTGCACTCCAGCCTGGGCAACAGAGTGAGACTCTGTCTCAAAAAAAAAAAAAAAGAAAAATAAAAAAAAAGGGAGATGGGGGAGATGGCGGGAATTTGCTAAGCTCTTTTGTTAACTGCTTTAAAGAACTTGGACTAGGAAACTTCTCTCAAATTTATTATTGGTTGTTATTTCCAGACCATTTGTCTTTCCCAAACTGCCCTTGGCCATTAAATCAGACTCCTGCTAGAATAAGCCTCATTGTAGTGTCTCTTGGCTCACCTTTGTGGTTTCACTAATTATTTTCATGTATTGACCTGGGATCACAGGCCAGGCACCCAAAGGGACAGAGCTGAGTTCTTTTTCTTTGGGCCTCTTTGGGTACTCGTAACCCAAGTCCCTGTCACAGGTTTTGGAAAAATGGCACATTTGAAGGATTGGATCTGTGGTGCATTTTGTAATTGCTGTATCCTCTTTTCTTTAAGGCCTTGCCCTGTCACTCATGCTGAAGTACAGTGGCATGATCATAGCTCACCGTAATCGCAAACTCTTGGGCTCAAGTGATCATCCTGCCTCAGCCTCTGGAGTAGCTAGGACTGCAGGTGCACCACCTCGCTTGGCTACATTTTTTTTTTTTTTGAGACGGAGTCTTGCTCTGTCGCCCAGGCTGGAGTGCAGTGACCTGATCTCGGCTCACTGCAAGCTCCGCCTCCCGGGTTCACACCATTCTACTGCCTCAGCCTCCCCAGCAGCTGGGACTACAGGCGCCCGCCACCACACCCGGCTAATTTTTTTGTATTTTTAGTAGAGACGGGGTTTCACTATGCTAGCCAGGATGGTCTTGATCTCCTGACCTTGTGATCCGCCTGCCTCGGCCTCCCAAAGTGCTGGGATTACAGGCATGAGCCACCAAGCCTGGCTGACCTGGCTACTTTTTAAAAAAAATTTTTGTGGAGACAATGTCTTGCTTTGTTGCCCAGGTTGCTCTTGAACTCCTGGGCTCAAGCGATCGTCCCACCTCAGCCTCCCAAAGTGCTAGGATTATAGGCATGAACCACTGTGCCCGGCCATTTTGTCCTCATTTTGACTTGAGATCTGGGAGATTTTGAAGATCCGTGTCATGAGGTCACTTGACTGGTGCTTTGCAGTTTTGAGACCCATTCCTGACTAATAGGTCTTGACTGCCACTCATGGCCAGCGATGGCTGGGGACAGCAGGACACTCTCACTTTGCACCTTTTGATCTGGTCTTTGTTCAAAGCGGGGTGAAGCCGGTGGGAGAGTTGTTGTTTTGGGGATAAAGTCTGGGTAACACAGATTCCTCAGGCTGAGTAAGTCTCCTGTTCTCCCCGACTCTGAGACCTGAATGACCTGATTTGGCTGACTACACCTCCAGTCCCCTGGACAGCAGCCAGCTCCTTTGACTTTGTGCCATTTAGTCCTTCCCTTCGTCTGCTGACGCTAATACTTTAGGGTGAGGTGGAAGGAGAGAGCATACCAGTTGGTGAGGTAAGAGTGTTTTCCCTCAGAGAACTGAAGAAACAAAGACTCCCTTTCTGAATTTTGTGTTCTGCCTCTTTGCATCTCCGAGGCTCCTTGTGTCTGGCAGGGCTGTGAGTGAGGAGGTGAGGGTGTGCTTCTCTGCAGGCAAAAGTCAGCTGTAGGTCAGATGTGGCTTTGGAACACAGTGGAATCCAGGGGGAATGTTGGCGAGCAAAGGAAGGCTGGAGTGATGATCCTCTAATCTTTTGCGGCGTGCTGTAAGAGTATCTTCAAGTTTCGCTGAGACGGGCAGAGCAATGAGCAAAGGGACCTAGGTGTTAGGTGACATCTCAACTAGGGCACCTGGTAGTACACCTGTCTTGCGTGTTCCCACTCTTCCCAACACTTTATCTTTTTGAAGCCACCTACCCTTAGAAAATGAACAAGGAACCACTGACATGGACAGCAGTATGTTTACTTACCTTTTGGATGCGAGACAGTTTGCCCTGCTGGGAGAGATGTGGGATAAGGCCCCAGAGTGGAAAAAAACCTTAAGAATGCAAGAAGGAAGAAAGGTAGGGGAGCCAGCAGGTCCCACTGAAAGGCCTTGTTATTCCAGCAAAGAGGGAAGAGGTGGGCCCAGTGGCACAAATCACTAACATTAGCCAGTTCTGAGAATTTCTTTGTCTTGAAAAACTTGGTAAAATGGCCAAATGGAGCTTCTCTGAACTAGGGAGAATGTCTGTGTGTGCGTTTGTTGTTAGCCATCATGTTCAACAGTCTGATTTAAGGGAAAGTTGGTCTGTGTACATTTTCATTTCAGCTGTGGTCTTTGAAGGTTCACCATGGAGGAGGCGTGGGTGGATGAGAATATAGTCTTCCCGCCTCTTGGTTGGCTTATATGTAGGTTATAGGTGAATGTGAGTTCACAACACAGCCTATTTCTTATTTGGGTGCACTTTTGGATGACTTGCAGAGGTTGGTTTGGGAAAACCCAGTTACCCTTCCTTTATGCACATATTTCTGTCAGACTAAATGCCAAATAGAGCATTGGAAAGAATTTTCTTCACAGCCCTGGTCCCCAAATTGGTGTCTGTGATTCTTCCTAGGGTCTCATATTATGAGAGTGCACTCCCTTTAATCTTTTGGGACCTCAAGTGGGGTCTGTGTGGACAAGATTGTGCTTCTTGGGGAAACTTCTTGCTGCACACTGGCCTGGGTAAGGCAACAGTTAGTCCTGATGGCCGGGTGGTTCTTGGGCAGTTGAGCATGCTTAGCGCTTGAGAGGTTTCTGTTACACCATTTGCCAAAAGGGACATCTCTCAGCTGGTCCTAGTGCCCCAGGGCACAAATGTCAGGCTTTGGGAGAAAATGCACGATTTCAGGTTCAGTCTTTTATCTGCATTTGTGTGCATGAATGGACTAATAATTGAAGTACATTGAACGATTTCTCCATACTCCAACACCTAGAAAGTAGCTTCCTGGGTTAGGGAAAGGTTCCTAGGTACAGCTACCAAAGGCTCAGACTTAAGCACCAACACTGGAGGTTAGAATTAGCATGCTCTAGGGAGGACAGTGAGAGGGTAGCTGACACAATGCCTTTATGGGCTATTTTTAGCTTTAGTCAAGCCTATCTGGAGTGGCTTGTGCTTTCTTGGGCACCGTCCTGCATTTATTCCAGGATTTGTGCTTGTGATCTGTTTGCATATATGCCACATGTATTGCATGCTCATGGGATGATAAGTTGCAGAAATTATGGCATAATCTGTTTTCTGGCATATGAGGAAAAGATGACACAAAATCCAGCCTTGTTGTGGCAAAGAAACCTAACATAGATGTAAAATATATCTCCTTGGAGGCTTGGCTTTGTGATGGGCTATAAACGGATTGTTAAACAGCAATGTGAGGGGCTGTTAACAAGCTGTTTCTAAAAGCATCTCCCTGGTCTGGTCTGAAAAGGTAATGTGTACATATTGTACATTTGAGATAGTTTGCCTGTGGTGTTTATATGTTGGTAGGTTTTGTGTATGTATGTGTGTGTGTGTGTGCATGTGTGTGTGTGTGTCTTGTCTGTCTTCAGTGGTAAACTGAAAAAATAATTTAAAGTGTTGTTTATTTGCTCCTGTGTTAGTGTCTACATTCCAAACTGGGCAATACTTTTTTTTTTAAGCTGGCTTAAGTGAAGAGGTGTTTGGTCAGCCACAGGGTATGAGTCAACCAAACTTCAAAAAGCTTCAGTATGTTTTTGATAACACTCTTAAGTATATAATAGCCGCTTTAAGGATTTGTGCCTTAGTGTGCTTGGATGAATAGGTAAACCACCTCCCCATCAACAAACTAGCATTTGAGTTCCCACATTGGCAAAGCAGGGCTCCTATTATGTGTCTAGTCTTATTTGAACTTCTTTTCACATTCAGGTGACATAGTTGAACATCAGTCCATGCCAGTTTCTGCTACTACTGGGTTTTTAATGGAAGAGAACTCTTTCTTGTTACTATGATGCCATGCTTCTGCTGTGTTAGCAGCTGCTGTATTGAAAAACAGGTGTCTCTTATAATCCTCTGACTGGATCAGTTTGCCAGTTGGCAGAGTCTTATTATTATTGTTTTTATTTATTTATTTTTGTCCCACATAAGTCAGAAACTGCCAAGAGATGTTGATGAGTGGGGTTAATATGAGAGGAGATGGCAGCTTTTCTTGGTGGAGGTTTCTGTTACAAGAATCCATCTAAGAGTCTTATGAAGATAGGGCTAAATAAAACCAGGATACGAATCACAGGGGAGAATCGCCAAAAGAAGGGTAGTAAATGAATGGTTCTGCCAAGTCACCTCTCTGTCAGTCTTCTAAGGCCAACTTAAAGCCAGCGCTGCCACAAAAGCCATCCAGGGCTAAGATTAGCGAACGGTGACCCTTGCTTGGTCCACAATACGCCAACAGACTCTTCCAATTGTTGCTTCTTACTGCTACCAGAATGGAAGCTTTGGGAGGGCAGGTGTGCTGTCTTTCCCAGCCTGCCAGGCAGTCTGGTGCACACTCGGCTTTCTCCTCCACACCGGCTGTCACTGCCTTCCTTCTGGCCCAGGACCTTTCAGTTGTCTCTTCTCTGATCTTCCCAGCTCCATTTTGTCCCCACCCCCAACACAACTTGGAATGATTCTTTGCAGATAAAAACAATGTGATCTTGTCACTCTCTGTCTCACACCACAGTGTAGCATGAACCCCAGCTTCTTATCACCTGCAAGGCCCTTTACTGCCTACCTTTCTAGTATCATCTCCACATTATGTTCCAACCACATAATGAACTTTTTTCTTGGGGGGACAGGGTCTCGCTCTGTGGTCCAGGCTGGAGTAATCTCAGCTCACTGCAACCTCTGCCTCCTGGGCTCAGGTGATTCTCCCATCTCAGCCTCCCGAGTAGCTGACACTACAGGCACGTACCACCACACTAGGCTAATTTTTGTATTTTTAGTAGAGACAGGGTTTCACCATGTTGTCCAGGCTGGTCTCAAACTCCTGGGCTCAAGTGATCCACCCACCTCGGCCTCCCAAAGTGCTGGGATTATAGGCATGAGCCCCTATACCCAGCCCATGTAATGAACACTTATGCCTGGAATCTTCCCTCAATCTTCTTTCTGCCTGGCAGCCAATTTGTCATTGGAAGTCCGTTTCTCAAGCCTCCCTGTTGCTGCTGGGCACAGTGTTCCCGCAGCTCATTGAACTTGCTTCTGTTATTGGCAACAATCCAGTTATCCTTGCATTATCATCCACACTAGACTGAAAGCCTGCTGAGGACAGGAGTCTGATGGGTTCATTTTTATATTTCCAGTGTCCAGCTCAAGGTCTGGCACAGAGGATAGCCAATGGCTATTAATTGAATAGAATTTCTTAATCAGTAGGTATTTATTAAGCTTCTATTATGGACTTAATTGGTGCCAGGCTCTTTGATATGTAAGATAAAGACCTCACACAGTTGACATCCTGAGCAAATACTCTGAGAGGATTGAGGAAAGAAGAAAGGTAGAGACCTGTGTTTTGAAGCATATCAGGACTCCACGTCAGGGCGAGCGTACTGCCACCTCCGATACCTAAGGGGCTCCTGTGAGGCTTAAATACTGAACAGACATGTACACACAGGGCACTCACAAAGGCTCTCCCTCTCAGTTGCCTACTTTCTGGAGGGGAATATAGATAGCTGGAGAAGAAGCTTGAGAACTTTCAGGCTGGATGTGCCAGAAACAGCACAGACAGCCCAGGATAAATGAATGTATTAACTGATCATCCTCTTTTTTGATGTGGCCCGGGTTGCCTCTTGGGTCAGAAAAACAGAGCCAGTGGCTGTTGGTTGTAGCCATGTGCGGTCTTGCCACAGCTGGCTGTGGTGTCTGGGACCCAGTGGCAGGTCACCACTATATAGGGCTGCCAGTTGCTCCCTCACCCTATTCCTCTAAGAGCTAGTTGGAAGAGATAGTCCAAAAGAGCAGCACAGCTTGCTGAAACTTCTCTGAGATCTGTAATGGCCTTTCCATGTCGAGGGAAGAATCCCTGTCTTACTTGAGTCAGCTCTTTCCAGTCTTCTCTTGTATAGCCCATGCTCTCTCCTACCCTATCTGAGATGAAGATCTCTCTGGAGCTCTCATTTTACTCCTAATGGATTGCCTGGAGGGACTAAACCAGTGAGAATGACTGAGCATACTATGGGACTAGAAAAACAACTCTATAAGTTATATCTTACGGATGGTAGGACAGCCTCAACATTGCTGTTTACAGCGGGTAGCCCAGTGGCATTTGTTTAAAGAGGGCAGTCTTAAGAGAGTGTTGTTAGGATTATGAATCTGATTAACTGTGATATGATAAGTGTGAAATGGACCACTTGGGAGAAATCAATTACTTTCAGATATAAGCAGACAAAACTGGACCTTCCACACAAGCCCAAATGGCTCGTTTTCTCCCTATTTTTGTTGCCATTGATGTACAGCTGGGATTCAGGGCATCAGGATGTGTGAAAACTTCTAACTTCCTGAACCCAACCAGACCCCAACAAGAGTCCTTTTACAGTTTCCCCCAAACCATCGCGAGTTTTCCTGACCACCTGCGGGGGGCTCTCTGTTGCAGACCCACGCGGCAGCTGCCTGCCAGCCCTGCCAGATTTGACTTCATCTTGGCTACAGGTGGGTCGGTCTCCATGCAGCTTCTCTTGGCCTGTCTGTCCACTCAGGGCATTTAAGGGTCTTCTTGCATTGCTCAGATGGGCTCCTAGAGGACTTGTGCAGGAGGTTGAGAGTTGTTACAGGGGTGCTGATCTGGACCACTCAGGGAGCAGAAAGCATAGGTCTGTATACGAATGTGAACATAGACATTTAAGAAGCTGCTCAGGTAGGGGCAGCCACGGAAGTTGTGCTCCCTCTTAAACACTCAGCGTACACACCTGATCGTCATACAATGTGCTGCTTACATTTCCAGTGTCCAGCACAGTGCCTGGCACAGACGAAGGCCAATGGATGGTAGTTGAACAGAATTTTTTTAATCATCAGGTGTTTATTAAGCTTCTATTATGGACTTCAAGTTTCCTCCATGAATGCTACCAGAACCCTTGCTCAATGTCTTCACTGTTGAGGCTGTTGAGTGAGAAGCCATTTCCTTCCCCTTCTACTTCCCCTCCCTTTACAGCCTTACCAGGCCCAGTGTTCAGAGGACACAGGGACCTGGGGCTTGGTGCTCATGAACTTAGGGTTCCTGAGAATTAGTATGGAGACTAATCTGGAGACTCCCCCCATTTAGTTCTATGGCGGATTACCGTATTGGTTCTAGCAACCTGCTGACGAACAAACCTGGTGACTTTTTCTCTTTTTTTTGAAATGGGAACTTCCCTTGTCTCCCAGGCTTGAGTACAGTGCCATGATCATAGCTCACTACCTCGACCTCCTGGGCTTCCAGCGATCCGCCCACCTCAGCTTCCCAAATAGCTGAGGCTACAAGTGTATGCCACGATACTTGGCTAATTTTTTTTTTTTTTTTTGAGATGGAGTCTCACTCTGTCACCTAGGCTGGAGTATAGTGGTGTGATCTCGGTTTACTGCAGCCTCTGCCTCCGCCTCCCAGGCTCAAAGCAGTTCCTTGCCTCAGCCTCCTGTGTAGCTGGGATTACAGGTGCATGCTACCACACCCAGCTAAATTTTGTATTTTTAGTAAAGATGGGGTTCCACTATCTTGGCCAGGCTGGTCTTGAACTCCTGATCTCGTGATCCACCCGCCTTGGCCTCGCAACGTGCTGGGATTACAGGCGTGAGCCACTGCGCCCAGCCAGTTTTTAAATTTTTTGTGGAGACAAGGTTTCACTATGTTGCCAGGCTGGTCTTGAATTCCTGGACTCAGGTGATCCTCCGGCCTCAGCCTCCCAAATTGCTGGGATCACAGGTGTGAACCACCACACCCAGCTGAGAACAGACTTTTGAACTACCACAACTATAGGTCTGTTGGACATTGTTTTCACTCGAAATTGCTTAAAAATTGACCTGCCTTGGAGAATATTTCATGAGCCTTTTCTTAAAGAATGATGGAAATGTCCATGGGAATGCAATAAGAAGTACCCTGTGTAGCTGTGTGGGAGGGACACCCTCCCCTCCCTCTACCCAGCAAAAGCTAATGTACTTTCCAAATTCTAAATGTTGATGTGTGACTTGGTAAAGGACTTCGCACTGTTTTTTTTTTTTTTTGAAAAAATTGATATGTAAGCTTTACAAAGGGATATGCCATTATATTCTCACAAATGACTTCCATCGAAAAGAGTATCGTGAGATTAGGACTGTAGAGGAGCAGCCTTTCAACCAGTCTTCCATGTGGCAAAGGTGGCACCCAGTTTCCAAAGACAGCACAGACGCTGAGGGTCTTTTCTGAACTTCTTCCATTTTTATAATCCCCGGCAGGGTCGGAGAAGGGCTAGTTAGTATGTTTTTCTTCCTTCTGGATGAAAGTTGCAAGGACACTTAAGCCTTACGCTTCAGGGTGGAATCTGATCACAAGTTGAGATCAGGAAGAAATTTTTCCCCTGTGGCTTCCTATTGCACAATTGCCCAGCCAGGTGTGCTACCTCTGTTAAACAAAGACACACACAAGCACACACCTCCGTACTGGCCATCTTCAGAGCAGGATGTTGGACGTTGTGGGCCAGCAGCCCGGTTCCTTTGGCACGTCCCTGCGCTCAAAGATGGGAGGCAGCTGCCTGTCTGCTCCTGTACTTGGCTCTGTGTGCTGTACTGAGCTCAGGGCCACGTCTTCAGATCCCTACAACTCTTTGCAACTCTCACTTTGTGGGAGAATTAAAATTAGGTCTAATTCTGTACGCACCCACATGCACATGCACACGTATCTTTTAAAAAGTTTTCCATAAACTTTCTTCCCCTTTCCTGGGCTTTGCTTCCCCCTTCCCGGGCTTTACACCACATCAAACCCATATACATTCCCAAAATATCAAAATACTGTTCATAAATCATAGTAGAACTCTTTAACCATGAGGTCTGCAGTTGCCAATCTCAAGCTTGGGTTGTAAGCGACTTCGAAGTCTGATCCAAAAGACTGTGGGAGGAGGCGGAAGGGACAGGGATGGACTTCTTTCCTTCCTCCCTTCTTCCTCCCTCCCTCCTTCCTCCTTTCCTCCTTTCCTCCCATGCTCCCTTCCTCCTCCCTCCCTCCTTCCTTCCTTCCTTCCTTCCTTCCTTCCTTCCTTCCTTCCTTCCTTCCTTCCCTCCTTCCCTTTCCTTTCCTTTCCTTTCTTTCTCTCTCTTTTTCTTTCTCTCTCTCTTTTTCTTTGTCTTTCCCTCCCTCCCTCCCTTCCTTTCCTTTTTCTTTTCTTCTCTTTTCTTTTCTTTTCTTTCTTCTTTTTGAGGACCCAGCTGCACTGCCTCTTGTGCAATAGGATAATTACCAGCGAATCCCAGGCTCGCCTGCTTTTCTGCCTTTACATCTCTATCTCCTGTGGCGCAGTACTTCCTTCTGCCTCTATTATTAGCTTACTTAGCTTTACCATTCAGTTCTCCACTTCCCCCCGGGTCCCTCCCCGTCTTCCTCTAGCCTTTCTTTCCCTTCACCTCCGTAAAGGTATTTTGGGGAGCTACCATTCATGTTCTATTCATACAGGAACCCTCTTTTCCTTTTTTAATATAAAGTAATCTTGGCCCTCCCTCATTTTATCATACAATCATTTGTATTCCCAAAATAGAAACCGTCGCCACCAGCACATAATGTCTGGCCTGTAAACTTTTAAAGCAGGATGTGCTGAAATGAGATCTTCACAAGCAAGTGCGCCTCATCCACTGACCTGCAGGCCCTTCTTCCTCAGCGGCCATTCACTCATCTTCACACCATCTTCTTGCCCTTCTCTCTGCTTTTCGATGATTCTACCCCAATCATGTTCCTTCCCAAAATTACTGTGTTAGTACTTAATTGTTCACCTGGGCTTGTTCATTTTGTAGTTCATTGTTTCCTTTTTTTTCTTTAAAATTTTCTTGTTCTTCGGGGATACACTGTATTCTTGTAATTAGAGATTATATCAGTTTTCATTGCTGAAATTTGCCAAGTGGACATAATAGTGAGTATTTGGTATCAAGCATGCCTTTCAGGAAGAAGGGAAAAACAGTAGATTTTGGGCAGCTTTTGATTACAATAATTTCAAATTTCTAATAACTGAGAAGTACTTCTTGTGATTCCTGTAGAGTAAAAGCTTAAAAATTACCCTTTTCTTTGTAATCGATATGAGTCTTAATTGGTTTGGGTAAGAAACCCAGTTTGAGGCTACCAATTTTTCAAATAGTGGTCTTAGAAACTAATTATCGCTGTAATTTCAATAACTAAGTACGCATTCCTATTCAAGGTTGTACTTGAGTAGTTATATTCTTTAACTATTGTTACTCATTTGTAACATTTTTCACCATAAGGATAGTGCCGTCGTGTTTATAACACACCCTGTCCTGGGAATAGGTGGAAGGGATTGAGGGAATTGTGTTGGAGTCTTACCCCACCGCAGGGTAGCATCATTTTAGGAACAAAAGCAGAGAAGCTCACACTCTTCTGAATATAACTGGGGAGAAGATTTAGGGAGGTGGCTTGTAGGATCAGTTTTAAGACCAGGTCAGACGTAACGCACAAATTCTCTCTTTGTAAATGAGAAGTGGCCTTTAATAGCTTTCTTATGGATAGATGGGTAGGTGAAATATTGTTCCACCTAAAGCATGACATCTCAATAAGTACTATACTTTGAAACTTGCCTTGCAGGGTTTTAAAAATATTCTTTTCTGGATTCTAATCATTTATAATGAAGAGTCTCTAGCATTTTATTAAAACCCATATTTTTTGGAGAGGGATATTAAGTGAGCAGGGATTGTGGTTGGTTCTTGATTTTCCTTAACTGTCTTGCCCCTAAAAAGTGATAGGAATAACCCAAACCTTACAGGTTCCTGGGGCTGTTTTTCCCCCAAGATAGGGACCTCCTCGTCTCCCCTGTTGTCATCCCACTTGTTCCTGAAAAAGGGTAGGATTGGTGGGTGGGGGGGAAGAGGGAAGGAAATTAGGGTTCTAGCTTAAAACTGCTGCTAGAGTGGCTAGTTCTGGGAGCTTTTTGAGAGAGGCCCAAGGTGGCAGCCTTGTCTTTTTTGCCTCCTTCATTTTTGGGTCTCCTGTCCCAAAAATAAAGGATTGTGGTAAGTATCATGCTGACATCTATCCAATTGGTTCTGACTGCGAGACACTTGTGATTCAGAAGATAGTCATTAGATTTAGATAGAAAGAAATGAGATTTGATGTTCAGTAGATCAGTAGGGTGACTATAGTTCATGTTAATCGATTGTACATTTTAAAATTGCTTAAAGAGAATAATTTGAATGTTTCTAGTGTAAGGGAAAGAAAAATGGTTAAGGTGATGGATATACCAGTTAACTTGATTTGGTTATGAATGTATCAAATCATTACGTGTACCCTGAAAATATGCACATCTAATATGTATCAATAAAAATAAATACATAAAAAGTCATTAGAATAACAGAATGTAGACATTTATAGTTTTAAGGAATTTCAGACCAATGCCCAAAGCTCAGTCAAGTGACCTACTGAAGGACCCAAGGCTATTATTGCCACGTTAGAACTAGAAGTCAGGTCTTCTGACTCCCACCAGTGTATGTTGACTTTTGACCCAGCAGTTAGTTTTATTTTAGGCTGTATTTTCAAAATAACAGATTGGCTCAAGTCAAAATAATCTTGTGTGTGAAAAACTCAACTGGGTGAACTCAGTGAATGAACCTACTTTTTAATTGGGTGTTTTTAGGTCGTGGAAAAAAAAAAAAAGACACAAATCAGAAGGTCCTGTGTGCTTCATGTTTGGATCTGATTTTTTTTTTTTTTTTAAGCTCAAAATGAATGAAGGATGGTGGAGTAGGAACTAGGCTGTATGCATAAAACAGTACTTGCCCTTCTGCTTTGTCACCTGCATTCTGGTGGGGTGTTCCTAGGGCTCACTGTAAGGTGACAGGTAACTTCTGGACCCTTGACTACCCTGTTCCTTCTGTTGAAAAATGTAATCAGGAGGTTTTTATTTGACAGTGTACTCTGAGTATTGGAAGGAACCAACTCCCAACCCAAATCAAATCGCCTCTGAGATCCTATTAAACAGAAAATGCCCTGAACACCAGTATATGAAAATGCTTTGCTAGGATGAGCTCAAAGCATTTCATCCTCCAAATAAAATCTATCTGCTCGCACTTAGATTGTTCAAAGGCAGATGGTAGGCAATTGAAACAGAGAGACAAGCTGGCAAAAGGAAAAATAAAACCACAAATATCTGTACGTGAAGGTGATTTACACTCTTGCCAACCCCCCTCCTAACTTCGTTAACACAACGACATAGCAATTAAGTAACATGGGAACTCAGGCTCAGATGGCTAATACAGTTGTCCTCCGTTAATGGGGTGAGACAAAGCTCGCGTATAATATACAGTGCTCTTCACCAAAATGCAGAGCTAAAAGAGATTTTAAGAGATAATCAGCAACATAGCCTGTAGATCATGCTGCTCATAGCAGACGGCCACCTTATTGAAATCTCACTGACCCCCACCACACACATTAACAGCGGGGTCACTGCTATGAAATATTAGCTATTACCGAGTGACCAAGTCTTAAGAAAGGGACCACTCGGCAGTATTGAACTTCAAAGTGGAAGTAAGATCCCCTCGGGGTGAGGGAAGGAAGGTGGTGAACAGGGTCGATGAGAATGGTGGAAGAGTCCAGAGCAGATGCTTTGTGGGAAACCCTGAATTAGCCAAGAGCAAAAGTTATCACCATCCTACTGCTCTGGGAAGGCTGCCTGGTGGAGAAAACCCCTGTGTTCCCTCAGTGTTTTCGCTGACTGGAGGACTTTCCAGACGAAATCTGGCACTTCTCAGTAACCTTGAACTTGAACATGCAGTGACAGAAGGGAAAGGGAGAGGGTTTCAGCTGCTGGAGCTGGGGAGCTGTGCAGGGCTCTCGCAGCGGGCCATTTGTGGCTCTGAGGGTGCCAAGCTACGGTGTTCCGAGGGTGTGTGAATGAGGGTGTTGATCCTGGCTGCGGAAGGGGCAGCTTTCTGAGCAGGTGGGAGTGGCGAAGGAGGAGGGGATTTGGCGGAGCAGGAAGTGATATGAGTTTACTCTGCTGGGAAATAATTTGGAGACGTCCATGAAGAAGAAAGTCTAGATGACTATTGAGGGAGGGCTGATGTTGGCGAGAAGGGCTCATACTACAAACCAGAATGAAATAAAGGGTATCTTAGGATCAAGAGCCGCTGCCCAAGTATCTGAGGAGAGACCATGGAAGAGTTCTAGATGGAATGAACCGAAAAGGCAGTAAAGTCAGGTCTAGACTTGGAGTTTTTAGTAGTACAAAGTTTACATAGGAGGTGTCTGGGATTAGAGAGAAAGTATGTTGGACGAGTGAATCATTCCTTCAGAAATCAGTATTTTTTCCTACTAGGCCCTCCAAATGTTATCTTTGTAGTTGCCCAAATACATCAGTTTCTCTCTTATGTAAGAGAGCTTGTCTCATTTTTATTGCTGTATTCCATTTTCAAGTGTCGTCTTGTGTAATGGTCCTGTATTTGATCTTGGCCAGATATTGTCTGTGACTGTTGTTAGTGATCCTTTTCCTTTCCCCTGATGTAGTCAGACTGTGTCCATGGTTTCTAGACTGAGATTTGGCAGTGATTCCATGGCTGTTGTGAGTGGAGTTGGCTAACAAAACTCAGGAATGGAATGGCCATATTTTGGAATTTGGTTGAAGCAGGTATAGTTTTTATTCCTCTACCAATGCAAATCTATCTCAGGGAATTTCTCTTTATTCAGAAAGAATGACCTCCATCCCACCTTTCTCTAAAAGGTACAAATGATGATGCATATTTGACACGTGAGTTGGCTTTTACCTTGGGGACCGGCAGACCACCCCACAGATACAATGCACGGAATCTAGCAAACAATGAAGAGCAGTGTGCTCGCGTGGCTGGATTGTTCGCTTCCTTCCTTTTTCGCCTTCATTTTTGGGAAGTCCTTGCCTCGTTAGTTCCATAGGCCATGAGACATAGCAATATAAAATGCCAGAGGATGTTCAAATGGGCGTGTGGAGGAAGAGGGAAAGCAGGAATTCTGGGCCAGAGAGCAGGTGGCCAGCCAGTGACCTAGGAAGGGAAGCTCAGGCTTTTAAACAATAGCAATGTTTCTTTTATGTGCAGTTTTCATTAAGGAGCACCAAGACTCCGAGTTGGAGGATTCTGAAAGTGGTCCTCGAGTTCCTGCCCTTGAGATTTACTGTCCAAAGAGGAGACGGTGGTTTTAATATAATGAATATATGCAGAAAACAGCCAGAAATGATAGAAACACTTTGGCGGCTTCTGTGACGCTGCTAAAATGTGCACTGTAGCTCAAGGCCCATAGAGGTTGTGTGTGTGTGTGTGTGTGTGTGTGTGTGTGTGCATGTGTTTGGTGTTTTCCCCATCAAGTCCTGGTTGTGTGACCCTGTGTGAGCCAGCTGCTTTCTGCTGTTTTCCAGGAAAGCATGAGTCCACCACCTAGAGACATGATGGTGTGGGAAGGGGCAGGGAGAGGCCTCTCCGGCTGCCACTCTCTCACTGCCCCAGGAGCGGAGGCCCCTGGTGCTCAGGAGGCCTTTGGCTGTGTCTGGATCCACCAATTCCCCACTTCCCTAAGGATGACAGGGGTAATCTGGTGAGAGCCACAGCCCTCCTAATGTTGGAGGAAAACTGGAGCCCCCTCAGTCAACATTTATGGAAGGCATTGAATCCATCATGGGCTATGAAGGTACAGCCAGGTCCTCCGTCAGCTCTCTGAGATGGGCCTTGTCTTTTTGCATGCATATGTCTGTTAATAGTTGTAGACCTAGCTGCAGTTATGGGGGTAAGCCTAGTCTTCAGCTCCCAACAGTTTATTACCACAAAGAGTGAGAACACCAGGGTGTTTTTTTTCAGATGTTCTTTTGTAACCCCCAAGCACCTGTGGCTCCCGGGTGTTTTTACGTTGATCTCAGAATTACCCAGAAAACATTCTTTGAAGACCTTATAGAGTCTGCCATTTGTATTTCTGCTACAAGGAGCAAAAATAAAACAAACAAAAAAGTTCCTGGAAATCCTTTAGTTATCCCAATACATATTTTTAAAGTGTTATCTATCACTGAGCAGGGGCATCTATACATTTCAGTCCTTTTGGAAAATATGCTTTCTCAAACTTCATGTTGTATCCCTCTAAAGTTAGTTAGCATATACTGTACATTCAGAAGAAATGTTCATTTAGAGCAAGGCATGGGTGTTTTCCCTCTAAAGGAAATTTGGCCAGGTGTGGTGGCTCATGCTTATATTTTCAACGTTTTAGGAGGCCAAGGCAGGAGGATCACTTGAGGCCAGGAGTTCTAGACCAGCCTGAGCAACAAAGTGAGACACTGTCTCTATAAAAAATAAAATAAATTAGCTGGATGTGGTAATGTGTGCCTGTAGTCCCAGTTACCCAGGAGGCTGGGGCAGTAGGATCCCCTGAGTCTAGGAGTTTGAGGCTGCAGTGAGCTATGATCATGCCACTGTACTTCACTCTGGGCAACAGAGTGAGACCTGTCTCTAAACAAAAAGGAAGGAAGGAAAGAGGGAAGAAAGGAGGAAGGGGAGTGAGAGAGAGACAGAGAAGGAAGGGAAGGGAAAGGGAGAGGGAGGGAAAAGAAAAAGGGAGAGAAATTGATGAAGGAAGAAGAAAGAAAGAAAAGAAAAGAAAGGGAAAGAAATTGAAGGAGGAACTGGGTACCTAGAAGTGGTTGAATGAAATTATCCTGTAAAGTAATCTAAGATTCCCATCCCATTCCTTGCCTTTTATTTCTCACCATCACCTATGGCCACTTCTTGCTTGTTCTTGTCACTTTCGTTGTTAGTTTGGAATAGGCCCTGCCTGGCTGATGGCTTTGGAGAGGACAGCAGACAGTCATTAGAGACTAGAAGCTGCCAAGCGAGGCGACGTGACAGAGCACACAAGCTTTATGCCTTTTTCTTAGTCTACTCTCAGCTTGGAAATGTAGGAGTTATAGTGACACAGCTCAGTCAGCCTCTTCCTCCCCCGATCCTGCATCATCCACTCTGCCTCTCCCTCCCCCAGTCCCAGATCATCCTGTTTTCCTAGACCATTCCTTGCCCTGACAAGTCTCTGTTACCCTCAGGTTAAAGCCCAACTAACCCTGACCAGGCTGCACGGCCCTGCGTGATCTGGCCCTGTCCCTTGCTCTTTGTCTTGGACTGCCCTTGCCCACACCAACTCCTTAGCATTCCACGGAGGTGCCATCCTCTTCTGTCCTGGCCTTTCCCATGCAACTCCTGAAACACTCCTTCTATCTCTCTTCTCTCAGTTGAGGGCTCTTTCCTAGGTCTTATCTCCCTGGGGTCTTTTCTTGGGCTCCTCAGATCTGGATGAGATGTCCCTCATATGTGCCCTCATGACATCCGTTTTGAAACTTCTATCACGTCATCTCGTGTGTGCACATCATTTGTCAATAGGCACACAAGATCAGAGCCCATCTTGGTTTTGAGCTTATGAACGTAGTGTTTGGAATACGGTTGGTGCTCCATAAATGTCTGTTGATTGAAATAGTTCGTAGAAAACAGAATTTGGCCTTTGATTTTTTTCTGTGTTCGGCTCAGTGTCTCATGCTCTCCCCAGCATTCTTATCAGTCCACAGGACTTTGCAGGACTGTTAGCAGAGGATAATGCATATCTGCAATATTGTCAGACATCGCCAGTTGTTACAAGTTTGCTTATGCAGGAAAAACAAAATGGAGTTTTTAATTTTTAGTTGCAAATTCAGAATATTGAGTTACACATGACCTGCAGTGGTTTGGTTTTTAAAATGAGTTTCTGCTTGTTGTTAAACCCAACCCGAATCAACTAAAGGGAGGTCTCTTCTCTCTACAAGGACACTGTGTGGCTCTCTGGATATTCCTGTAAGACAGGAAAAACGATCACAGATCAATTCTAGTTGCTGCCTCTGAGAAAGGAGAACAAGATAGATGGGTCTGGCTTTGTGAGGAACGTTTCTCTCTCTCCTCCCTCCTCCTGCCTCTCTCTCTGCCAATAATTACAAAGCTGAACTGAACTGCTACTGAGAATCCAAGTTCTTTCCTGGCTCTGACTAAGAGAACATAGATAGCATATGCATCTAGATTCTTTGGCTGTATACGGACATATACGCATGCATACACACATACACTCTGTCTTTGGCCTGAAATGACGGCATTACACTAAGACCCGTTGTTTGTTTCTTAAGCAGATGGACAGCTAGATTTTTCTTTCATGATTAGTTTTACTGAGACGGAGCTAAAAGAACAGGGGATATGAAGTCCAGTAACTTGGATTGATTGGATGTATGCGTATTGAGCACCTATTATGTGCTGGACATTATCAGAATTGTCCAGGTGAAGAAGATGAGGCCTCTGATTGAAGTGGCTTGCTGTGTAGTGTGGTTACACTAGTGCCACTTACTCTATAACTTTGGTGGACAAAATCCTGGACCTCTTTAAATGTCCCATTGCTTAGCCATAAAATGAGGGTAGTGACACCTACTTTATAGTGTTTCCAAGAGCATCTACCATGATAATGTTGGTAAAATTCACTTGACATACACCTGCTCATCCTTGACATCTCCCAGTGCAGTCACCTGAGTGCTTCCCAGCATCCTCTGGCACAGGTAGGTACTTCCCCTCGTGCAGTTCTCTGCTTGGACACTTCACTCCATGCTGTCAGCACCCTTTGCTTCAGTTCCTGCACTTGTGCCAAACCCTTTGGATGAAGAGCCTCGTTGTGCCCATCTCTGGATTCCTAGTGCCAAGCATGGGGTCCAGCACTTCACACATGGCTGTTACTGAATAAATTAAAGAACAAGGATTATGGACGGCCAGGTACCATGCATATCACATCATTATTACAAGAACTTTGGCCCAGAAAACAGAACAAAAAGGGAGAGTGCTTTGAGGCCCTGGAGATCAGAGCAAATCTCGGCAATATCGCACTCCAATTTGAAGGCTGTAATTGTGTGCCGCTTTTGAGCATGGATGCTGATCAACTACCCGAGGTAAAGGAACCTCTTGAGGTCAGGAAGGAGGTCTGTATGTTTAGTCTGGAGGTCAGTCTACATTTTGGTTAGCTACCAAAACTAACAGACCTAGGTGGTTGGCAATCAGAGGCGCATTTTGATTGTTTTATGCCATATACTCTACAACTCACCTGGCAGCACCTTCTTCCTCCTGGTTTCCTTTCCTTTCGCAGGAAGAAATGTGTTTCTCCTTTTCTTGGAATCTCCTTCTTTTCTGCTCTGATTATATCTCTTTTTTCTGCTGTTCATACAACTTCAAGAATATGAGTTATTATATTAGGGTTCTCCAGAGAAACAGAACCACAAGGAGATAATGTATTTATTTATTATGAGAAATTGGCTCACATGATTATGGAGACTGTGAAGTCCCATAATCTGCCATCTGCAAGTTGGAGACCCAGGAAAGCCACTGGTGTCATTTAATCAGAGTCTGAAGGCCTGAGAACCAGGGGAATTGATGGTATAAATACATCCCAGTTTGGGGGTTGGAGAAGATGAGATGTCCCAATGTGAGCTGTGAGGCAGGGCGAGAAAAGGGAGTGACTGGTGAATTCTTCCTTCCTTTGCCTCTTGTTCTTGTTCTGTTCAGGGCCATAATGGATTAGATGGTGCCCGCCCACATTGGGGAGGGAGACTGCTTTACTGTTCAGGAGCTAATCTCTCCAGAAGCACCCTCTTAGACACACCCAGAGACAATGTTTAATCTGGGCCACCCCATAATCCGAGTCAAATTGACATATAAAATGAACCATCACAGCTATTAATGTCATTGAGGTTGAAAGGAGTGTGTTCTTGTCCTTAGTGTGTGTTTGTGTAAGTACAATTTCTAACACAATCTGAATGTGCAGGAAATAAGGAACAAGCACTTTAGGGGAAAAGATCATGTCTCAAAGGATCATTTTTTTTTTTTCTTTACCCACCCCTTTGACTCTCAGCATTGAAATCAAAGTAAGGCCCCGAGCAGCTATATAGTAGAAGAAAAAAAGAAAAAAGTAAGACCAGATGGTGGTTTGGAAAGAAACAGCCACTCTTAGCAGTTGTGCACAGCGTTCTAGGTAGAGTAAGTTCTTAGTGCTCGGTAAATGAATCAATGGTTGCATTTTTTAGAAAGACCATTTCTTCTTCGGTAAAGCTTGCTAGTTCTTCTTCTCACAGATTCTCTTTTCATCCCTTCCGTAGGTTCTGCAGACTGGTGAAGGGTAGGAACAGACTGATCTTTTCTTTCCTTCTTACTGGGTTTGCCACAAAGCATGTTGAATGGTCTTGATGTTTCTCCGGTCTATAAATAAATACTTTTTTAAATGGAGCCATCATGGGATCCGACTCTATTTATTCTTGTCGCTCTCTTCTCTCCTCCCACAGGGAAATGGCACATTTAGGAAGAGTTTCCATTATTTGTAACATTTGATGGTTTGTGTCTTTCATAGACCATGTATCAGAGCTGGAGAAACAGCTTCTTAACTTTCAGACTTGCTTGTTCTTGACCCCATGAGCGGTCTAGGAGAGTTACCCCGTTTCTGTAGGCCTCCATCAGTATGTATCCTCTGTGTTCACACGCCTTCTCATTATATTACTCTTCTCAAGTTTACAAATCTCTTCTCATTGATTTCATTTTAGTTTGGCATCACGGTCTAGTGAGACTAACACTTGGCTGGGAATTAGGACTAGCTGTGTCCTTGGATAAGACGCTTACCATTCTGGGATTGTAGTTTTTCTCTGTAACAGTTGAGACATCCAGCTTGATAGTTCTCTGACTATAAGGGCATTTTGACCTCCGAATACTGAAAGGATGCAGGTAGGGGTTGCAATCTTTCGTGCTCTGTACTTTCCAAGAGTAATTTGGTTAGCTATCTGATGCATTCCCATGAGAACCAAACGGAACTACTCTGGCCCCTTCAGATAGAAACTGTTAGAAATAAAAAGCTTACAGTTGTTGGGGGACAGGCGGTATATTTTACATCTGCTGATAATATGCTAGAACCAAATTGCAAAGTGGACCCATGTATACTATTTAGTATTTTCGTTGTTAACATTTTTCTCATTTCTAAACTATATTGAATAGTGGAGTATTTTGCTTCCTTTGGTTTTGGTTGAGAACCTCTTCTCCTCTTAGTGATGGTGCTGTAGCTCTCTTCAGCCCAAAAGGTCCATACTACATGTTCCGCTAAGACAGGGACCACATCAGGGCAGGCATCTCATATTATTTGACACAGCCCTAATACATTGATTTTCTTACAGCTAAGGATTAACTCTCTCTATTAAAGACTCATGTGAGGGGAAGAACAGATAGCAAAGTGTTTGCTAAAATGATGAACTGTCCCTATTTCACCTTCAGGCAGCAAAATCATCTGCTTAGAAACTAATTAGAGCATTTCCCCAATGGTGTTGGTGATCTACTTCTACATGCCTATGATCTCTTAGACAGTAGTTGCACCATGTTCAGGAACTGGCCACAAAGCAGCCCTCTCCCTAGCCTGTCTCCCTCTAATAGGAGAATGCTGAGAGTGGCTTCTTCCTTCAGATGAATCTCAGACCTTTTATTTCAGATTCATTTAAGGGCATTTACTCCTCTGTGATGCTCCTTACTTTCTGTACTTTAAAATCTTCTTTGCTTTTGGATCCCAGGGTAGACAAGGAAAATGTTGCACCATCATATATAGGTAGGTAGGAGACGTTAAGGTGCTCAAAGCCTGGTCAGCATTTTCTGTGGCACAGATGAAACCATTTTCTATGGAAACCTGCTAGGCCAGACTCTGTTCTGCATCCCACTGAGTCTAGACCTAATTTCTTTCTAATATGGATGGAGGAATAAGCATGGTCATTTATCATGCTAAGGCATCTGTAAGCCATCTGCATCTGGGTTCCATTGCAATTGGAGCAGTAGCAAATCCATTGGGTTTCTTTGTTTTTCAGGATAATTTTCTTTCCCTTATAGTATGCTACAGATTTGGGGTCTGTGGTCTTAAGTGAACATTTACATGAAGTTAGCTATTTGTGATTTTAAACAAATTTCATGCCCCTTTCTGCTGCGTGGTTGCTATTTTTGGTTTCCATGTATCGTAAACCACAGAAGTTCAGTGACTTCCATGGAATGATGTGGAAAAGCAGGAAGTAAGACTGAAATTAAGAATAAAAATTCCTGACTATATGTGTCATGCTCATTTTCACCACTGATTAAGGACTTTCAGACCACAATTTAGTGAATAAATCCATACAGTAAAGTTTTTAAATTCTCACGTTTTATTTATTATTATTTATTATTATACTTTAAGTTCTGGGATACATGAGCAGAATGTGCAGGTTTGTTACATAGGTATACACGTGCCATGGTAGTTTGCTGCACCCATCAGCCCGTCATCTACATTAGGTATTTCTCCTTATGCTATTTCTCCCCTAGCCCCCACCCACCAACAGGCCCCAGTGTGTGATGTTCCCCTCCCTGTGTCCATGTGTTCTCATGTTCAGCTCCCATTTATGAGTGAGAACATGCAGTATTTGGTTTTCTGTTCCTGTGTTAGTTTGCTGAGAATGATGGTTTCCAGCTTCAACCATGTTCCTGTAAAGGACATGAGCTCATCCTTTTTTACGGCTGCATGGTATGCCATGGTGTGTATGTGCCACATTTTCTTTATCCAGCCTATCATTGATGGGTATTTGGGTTGGTTCCAAGTCTTTGCTATTGTGAACAGTGTTGCAATAAACATACGTGTGCATGTGTCTTTATATAGAATGATTTATAATCCTTTGGGTATATACCTAGTAATGGGATTGCTGGGTCAAATGGTATTTCTGGTTCTAGATTCTTGAGGAATCGCCACACTGTCCACAATGGTTGAACTAATTTTTGCTCCCACTAACAGTGTAAAAGCGTTCCGATTTCTCCACATCCTCTCCAGCATCTGTTGTTTCCTGACTTTTTAATGATCACCATTCTAACTGACATGAGATGGTATCTCATTGTGGTTTTGATTTGCATTTCTCTAATGACCAGTGATGATGAGCTTTTTTTTCATGTTTGTTGACCGCATAAATGTCTTCTTTTGAGAAGTGTCTGTTCATGTCCTTTGCCTACTTTTAGATGGGGTTGTTTTTTTTTTCTTGTAAATTTGTTTAAGTTCCTTCTAGATTCTGAATATTAGCCCTTTGTCAGATGGACAGATTGCAAAAATTTTCTCCCTCTCTGTAGGTTGCCTGCTCACTCTAATGATAGTTTCTTTGCTGAGCAGAAGCAATTTAATTAGATCCCATTTGTCAATTTTGGCTTTTGTTGCCATGCTTTTAGAGTTTTAGTCGTGAAGTCTTTGCCCCATGCTGATGTCCTGAATGGTATTGCCTAGGTTTTCTTCTAGGGATTTTATGGTTTTAGATCTTACGTTTAAGTCTTTAATCCATCTTGAGTTAATTTTTGTGTAAGGTGTAAGGAAGGGGTTTCAGTTTTCTGCATGTGGCTAGCCAGTTTTCCCAACATAACTTACTAAGTAGGGAATCATTTCCCCATTGCTTGTTTTTGTCGGGTTTGTCAAAGATCAGATGGTTGTAGTTGTGTGGCATTATTTCTGAAGCCTCTGTTCTGTTCATTGGTCTATATATCTGTTTTGGTCCTAGTACCATGCTTATATAGCATATTTCTGTTTGCACTTTCATTGTGAATGCTAATTGTTTTTACTTAAAGATTCTGCCTTGATTAGATTCAATAATTCAAAATGGACATGAACATGTGACTTTATTTTTTATTTTATTTATTTATTTATTTATTTTTGAGACAAAATCTCGCTTTCTTGCCCAGGCTGGAATGCAGTGGCTTGATCTCTGCTCACTGCAGCCTCCACCTCCCAGGTTCAAGGAATTCTCTTGCCTCAGCCTCCCACATAGTGGGGATTACAGGCATGCTCCACTTTGCCTGGCTGAGTTTTGTATTTTTAGTAGAGACGGGGTTGCACCATGTTGGCCAGGCTGGTCTTGATCCTCTGGCCTCAAGTGATCCACCAGCCTTGGGCGTTCAAAGGGCTGGGATTACAGGCATGAGCTATTGAGCCAGGCCGTGTTTGAATTTTTACAAGACTAATTTAATTTCACATTTCATAACACATAGACCTAGCCACATTTTTCATATTGGCGCCTCCATGGTAGATAAGACATTGAAACTATAATGCAACTAAGATGAAGTTTTTTAAATGTCAGAAGAACTTTAATAAATACATTTGCTCATCCTTTTTTGATGGACCCTAACTATGATCAGCTTTTAGCCAGGATTGTATCTGCCACTAAACTGTATTATTCTCTCATTTAACATAGCTTCACAGTACTAGGAATGGAAAAGTGGGGGTGAACTTCTCAAGACTGCTTTGTAAGTCTGTTTCTTTCTTTGATTCCCATACCTCAAGGAACTGAGAGCACACTTTGAGCCTGAGTGTAAAGTTTGTTTTCCTAGAAATGTCACCAGGCCGTAAACTCAGAAACAGATTACCCCAAAAAATTCCCTAAAGGGCTCTTTACTTTTTTCTTATGTTACCTTTTTTTCTGTGGCATTCTGTCTCATAATATGAACTTCGTATAGTTGCCTCCCAAACTTTTCTGTTTAGCTTTTTTTTTTTTTTTTTTCCCCAAGAGGAATTTCTTTAAGTACACTATGGGAATGTGCATAAAGATGAAAGCCTGACTTTTCTAAACACTGTGTTATAAAATGAATTGACAATTAATTCCACAGATGTGTATTGCCTCATGGATAGAGGGTAAAGGTGGTCATTTGTCACTGACTTTGACAACTGAGAAAAAGGTGATTCCACGGAGTTGGCCCTGCATGTAAGAAATTTCAGAAACAATGTGGTCAATTAATTTTACTTAAGATGAATGTAAACATCATGTGTACATCTAGTTCTTTCAATAAATACAAAATAATTGTAAACTATAAAGTGGGTTTTTTTCCTTAGTGGCAGATAAATCAGTGCCTCTAACAAATCCACCTCTGTCCTGTGGCATTTTTTGAAATGTCACTAATTTCACAGACTAAATGAGCATCTCGTGTTATTTAGCTTTTAAAACATATTATTTGTGGTTTTTTCCTTTAATATTTTGCTTAGAAAGTCTCTCTAAGATCCAATAAATATTCAGTTAAGTAGATGGAATATTACTTGTTTCATTTTTACATTCAGTCCTTAAGATTTTATTAGCGAAACTTCCACACATATTCAGAAGTAATGAGAACGGTCTAATGAATTATATGTACTCATCACTGGGCTTCAACAGTGATCAATACGTGACTAATCTTGTTCTATCTGTATCCTTTTATCCTTCTCACCCTTCCTCCTATTATTTTGAAGTATAAGTCACTCATCATTTCAGCTATAAATACTTCAGGTTGTGTCTTTAACAGACTTAAAAACCAAGCAAGCGAAATGCCATTATCACACCTCATAAAGCTAACGGTCATATTTTCATATTCTCTAATTAATACCTAGAGTTCACATAAAATGCCTAGTATTTTTGGGGCTGAGGATACAATGCGTAAAACTAAGGCCTTGATGTTGTAATACTCAAAAGCCAATATTCTAATGTGAGGAAACAGACAAAATATAAGTAAAATAAGAACAAGATAATTTCTACTAACAGTCAGTGCTGGGAAGGAAACACAGTGAGTGACAGAGAGAGTGACGCAGGCCCAGGGGGATCCTCTTCCAGGTTGGTGGTCAGGGAAGGCCTAGGAGGTGGCATGAGTGTGAGGATCAGGTGAAGGGTGGGAGCTGGCGCAGGGGACAGTGTCCCAAGCAGAGGGATTTGCCACTGCATGAAGAGCTTGGTGGGCCTACGGAGTGTCGTCTAACCAGGCACCTTTCTCCCTGTTAATGCTGGCTTTAGTTATAGTCATTTGTAATGTGTAGCTTTTCAGTGTCTTAACTTTTCAACAGGGTAGGTAGGACCATCCAGAGTACACCAGTATTGAGCTTTGTGATACCTTTTGGCCGATTTGTTGATCAGTTATGCTTAATTGTCCCTGAACATTTCAGGGAAAAAAAAAAAAAGAAGAAGAAATGGAAAATTCAGGCTACTTAAATCACGCCTTTGAAATCTAGAAACACCGAGGGGCACAGACCCTTCGTGTGTAATAACAGAGTTCTATTTTCTGCGCGGAAGGCTCCTTCTTGAGATTTGGGACACTTCCTGATTTTTTCTGGATAAAATAAAAGTGACAACTTTTTTTTTCTTGTGACTTTTTAATACTTCTTCTTCTCTGAGTAAAAACCAGGAAGTGGGAAGCAAACGCATAAAAACCAGCAACACACACACATATGTGTGTATTTTCATGTACATAGGAATGTATGTGGATGATAGGAAGAAAAGAGGATGCATGGAGAACATGTCTCGATCAAATTTGATGTAAATGTAATAGCAAATTAGAGTACATTCTTGTCTTAATCTTTTCTGTAATAAAGATAAAATGGGGCATTATGTTCCTATGATTGAACAAAAGTGGATGATTTCAACCTTTTTCTTCTTAGCCATTAAAAGAAGAATTTGAAACAGTCTTTGCATATATATACAGAGAGTTTGTCAGCCTTTCTTCAAACACAGCCAACCACAGTCAGACTAAACATTCGAAGACATTAAATTTAGTCCACAGTGGAAGTATTTGTTGATTCACATATTTTCTTTTTACAAGAAAATCTTCAGGGTTAGTATTCACCCCTGAATTGAACACAAAGTAAAATTCCATTGTGTTATAAGACAGCTTAAAATGTTATCTTTGATTTAATCCAGACAATTCTATCACTCTTACTCCTGTAAAAGGTGCTGGTATTTTAGGCTTACCAGTCAACTGCATTAAAAGCTGTTGATAGTTTTGCAGTTTATGAAATAATTACTCTTCCTCATTTGTCTTCTTGATTTGCCCAGCATCAATGCTCTTGTGTTTACCAGGGACTCGTGATTTTATTTTTCTTCCCAGTGGGTGGGATAGGATACCAGTAGGTGGGATAGAGAGTTTATGATAGATTCAGTTTGTCTTTATTTACTCAAGCACTCTTCCAGGGCCTGGAGCTGTCAAAGGTGAAGTAGGAAATTATTGTTTACATCTGTCAGGAATTCACTGTTCTGTCTTTTATGAGCTTTCATGCCCTTTAGAGACCATTTTGCACACCTTGATTGTCAGAAAGGGGTCTGGGATGTTTTTGGAGTGGTACAGACATGCATACAGCAACTTAGACTGTCATGACGTTTTTTTGAGATGCCGTCTTGCTCTGTTGCCTAGGCTGGAGTACAGTGGCGTGATTTTGGCTCACTGCAACCTCTGCCTCCCAGGTTCAAGTCATTCTCCTGCCTCAGCTTCTCGAATGTATGGGACTACAGGCATGTGCCACCACACCTGGCTAATTTTTGTATTTTTAGTAGAGATGGGGTTTCACCATGTTGGCCAGGCTGGTCTCGAACCGCTGACCTCAAGTGATCTGCCTGCCTTGGCCTCCCACAGTGCTGGTATTAACAGGCGTGAGCCACCATGCCTGGCCCTGCTATGACTTTCAATGCTCTGTTGTAGTTTTTTCTTAAAATTTAAGTTTGCTTGGCAATACCCTTTTTTTCTTTCTTTCTTTCTTTTTTATTTTAGACAGAATCTAACTTTCACTCAGGCTGGAATGCAGTGGCACAATCTCAGCTTACTGCAGTCTCTGCCTTCCAGGTTCAAGCGATTCTCCTGCCTCTGCTTCCTGAGTATCTGGGACTACAGGCGCATGCCACTGTACCCAGCTGATTTTTGTATTTTTGGTAGAGACGGGGTTTCACCATGTTGGCCAGGCTGGTCTCAAAACTCCTGACCTCAAATGATCTGCCTGCTTTGGCTTCCCAAAGTGGTGGGATTTAAAGGCATGAGCCATCATACCGCGCCCCGCACCCACCCCGCCCCACCTTTTTTCTTTCTTTTCTTTTCTTTTTTTTTTTTTTTCCAGCTTACTGCAACCTCTGGCTCCCCATTCCCCGCGCCCCCCCACCGGGTTCAAACGATTCTTCTGCCTCAGCCTCCCAAGTAGCTGGGATTATAGGTACCCGCCACCACACCTGGCTAATTTTTGTATTTTTAGTAGAGATGGGGTTTCACCATGTTGGCCAGGATTGTCTCAAACTCCTGACTTCAGATGATCCACCCTCCTTGGCCTCCCAAAGTGCTGACATTACAGGTGTGAGCCGTACCCGGCGCCCCCTTTTTTTTCTTAATAAGAAAATGAGTGCCCATCACTCATGTAGTCAAGATTGCTGAGTATGAGAAATCAGTAAATTAAGTTAATATGAAGAACTTAACACCATTGTAGCCAAAGTAATGCTTAATAAGTACAGTATTGTGCAATTATTGCTAAATAGTATACATTGATTGTGTTCCTCCATTTAAGTCACTTTTAAGCATTGTAGGGAAGGAAAACCACATAAACTGCGGTCTTTAGCTTTAACCGACTTGTAGCCTAATTGAGAGAAGCCATATGTGTAAGATGACGAGTAACAGCACAAAGCAGTATGTGATCAGTGCCAAATGCAAATATGTACTAAAGGGGTTTAAAGCACAGAGAAAGTTTGTTGTGAACTGGAATAATGATAACAATGGCAGTGACAGTAGCCAGCATTTACTGAGTGCTTCCCACATACTACGTACTGATCAAGTCTCTTACAGGTATTCGCTTATTTAATCTTTATGTCAGCCATATGAGAAAGATGTTCCTATTAGTATTCCTGCTTTACAGCTCAGAAAACTGAGCGAGGTTAGCTAACAGGCCCAGGGTCCCACACCAAGGAAATGTGGGGTCTGGGCTGCCTGTTAGAGTCTCAGCTGCCTGACTCCAGAACCCCAATCTTAGTCACATCAAGGTGGTCTAGGAGAACTGGATCAAAGTAGGTACCTTACGGGCAAAGGAAGCTGACTACCTCATGGAAGAGTCCGGTGTATACAGGAAAAGAGTGAAAGGTACAATATTGGGCCATGATTAAAGGGCCTTTAGTCCCTGCTAAAGGCACTTCTACCTGATCCAGAAAGCAGTGGGAGAACCAGCGAATGAACTTAACAAGAGGAACGTGGGGTGCATTGCAGGGCACTCACTATGGCTCAAGTTGGGGTTTTCTGATGCTTTCTGCTTCAGTCTCGTGGCTGTCTAGTGGTTTGATTTTCCATTAGCCCTTTCTCCCTTGGCCTCGAGGGACGAATATCTACAAAATCTCACCTATGGGGCAAAACCTTACTGTCCCACTGGTGATGAGCTGGGAGCTCATACGAGGCCTGTGTCCTGCTGTGTAACCTGCCTCAAGACTGCAGAGGGCAGAGTTAGTTGTCCCTCCACCTCAGGGGCCTCTTTATGCTTCTCTGGATTTGGGGCCAAAGAATCCACAGTTTAGGGAAACCCTAGAAACCCCAGGAGGGGTGTGGTGGCATGTGGAGACCCTACTAAGATAACCATAGCCTTAGCTGCTCCTTGAGGTCTGGCTCTGGGTCCCGGGGGCTGCTTAGAAGGATCCTTAGTGATCCCCTGGTCAAGATCTCATATGTTTAGAGGGCAAGTTTAGAGGAGTTACCACAGTTTTCTTCTACATGCTGATTAATCTAGGATTTAAATACAGGCTCCAAAATAAAGTGTAAGTGGTGGTAGCTCTTACTTTGAAGAAGGAAACCAAGTTTCACATTAAATGACATGGGTTTCTGAAAATGTGGGAAGGACTAGGAACAAAGGCTGCTTACTGCATCTATAACTCTCTTTAGACAAAGAAAATATGTGATTAGGAAATGTTTTGGCAAGATCTCACCAAGATTATTTACTGCCAAGGAGGGCCAGGACTCAGCCAGGCGGGGAAAATGGGGCGTGTTTGCTGGGAGTATGGAAGAAGAGCATTTTAAAGTATGGAAGGAGACTGAACCCTTGTGCTGGGGCTGGGGACAGGGAGTGCTGTAATACCATTTTCTGTTGTTAGGGGATCTCTGCAAAACCCAGAGTAAGTAGAGGAAGGAGTCTGCTTGAAATTAGGAATAGTAGGGTCAGGGTCCAGATGGAAGTGGGGAGCAGTGGGGCTCAGACCTGACCTCTGCTTCTCTAGTCATGGTTTGAATACTTAAAGACACAGCACAATACATTTGCCATTTTATTTTGTTTGTTTTGTTTTGTTTTATTTTATTTTAAACCATGGCTAACTCTTCTCCAGTCTTCTCCAGGAGAAAAACTTGATTGTCATCCTGGCACAAAAATGTCCACAGTTAGGCTATCAGGCAAGCTTCCGTGAGCAGATCAAATTTGCTGGTCTGGTTCCAACATTCGACTCCCTAGCTTTTTTTAAAAGAAAAAATAAGCGGGCATCAACTGAAATTTCAGGTTAGGGGCTTGGTTTGAGGATGTTTGGAGAAGCGGGAGCTCTCTGCCATGTCTTTTGTGGACATTGGATGTGTTTCCGTGTTCGGGTTGGCCACACTTCCGCCTGGGGCAGATTCTTCAGAATCATTTGTCTCCTACTGGGAGTCTTTTCCCCTCCGCCCTCCCACCCCGCTTTGTCTTTTTCTCTGACATCTGCCGCACACTGTCTCCAGGGTATACGGTCCAGACCCTCCTGGGAGAGCTTCATCTGCTTAGTATAACTTCTAACAGAAGATAGAACTGATGGATTTCCGTGCGCAAATACAGGTTCACAAGGGTGTTCTTGCCAAAAGCTCCACGTACTCGGTGTCACAAGCATGAATTTATGATGCAGTTTGAAAAGGGTCAGAATATTCAGAGATGAGATTCAAGCCAGCCCATGAGTGCTTTGTGGTGCTGAGGTAACGGAAGTGCATCTGGCGGTGTCCAGAGCTCAAGTGTCCCCTGCAGATGCCAGGAAGAAAGAGGTGGCTCTGCAGACTGGGAAGGGGCGTAGGAATGCGCAGTGCTTGCCTCCTTCCACTTGATAGTTTAGATAGAGGATGGCAGGTGTAGATCAGTTTGTGGCAGATGTAGTGTGAGCTGTCCTTCCTTCCCCTTCCTTGCATCCTTACAAGACACCTGTCTGCTTTGTATAGATTGCGGCACTGTGTTATGATATTCTTGTAGTTTCATTTTTTCGTTGTT
Organism: Chlorocebus sabaeus; assembly: GCF_047675955.1. Classification (NCBI taxonomy): domain Eukaryota; kingdom Metazoa; phylum Chordata; class Mammalia; order Primates; family Cercopithecidae; genus Chlorocebus; species Chlorocebus sabaeus. Next base: position 12,475,148 of record NC_132914.1, read on the forward strand.
TCTCTTCTGATATTGGACTTCATATGCAAAGAATGGGATTAGTCGTAATCTTCATAACACATTATCTTCATATTTTTAAGCCGATTGTGATGGCACACACCTGGAGTCTGAGCTACTCTGGAGACTGAGGCGGGAGAATCACTTGAGCTCAGGAGTTTGAGGCTGCAGTGAGCTATGATTGTACCACTGCACCCTCGCCAGGGCAACAGAGCAAGACTCTGTCTCTAAAAAAGATAAAATGGGTTGGGCACGGTGGCTCCATGCCTGTAATCCCAGCTCTTTGGGAGGCTGAGGCAGGCAGACCACTTGAGGTCCAGTTCGAGACCAGGCTAGCCAACATGGTGAAACCCCATCTCTACTAAAAATATGAAAATTAACAAGATGTGGTGGTGGGCGCTGGGAGTCCCTGCTACTCGGGAGGCTGAGCCAGGAGACTCGCTTGAACCTGGAAGGCAGAGATTGCAGTGAGCCAAGATTGTACCATGCACTCCAGCCTGGGCAACAGAGTGAGACTCTGTTTTTAAATAAATAAATAAATAAAATGAAATAAAATAGTGTAATAAGCAACTATGTAGTTACTTCAGGCTGCTATAACAAAACACATAAACTGCGTGGCTTATAAACAACAGATTTGTTTCTTTCCATCTGGAGGCTGGTAGTCTGAGGTCAAGGTGCCCAAATGGTCAAATTCTGGTGAGGGCCTTCTCCTGGGTTTCAGGCTGCTGACTTCTCACTGTGTCCTCACTTGGCAGAAGGGCGAGGGAGCTCTCTACGGCCTCTTTTATAAGGACCTAAATCCCATCCATGAGGGTTCTACCCTCATGACTTAATCACCTTCTAGAGGCCTCATCTCTAAATACCATCACATTGAGGGTTAGAATTTCAACATACGAAATCTGGGGTGACACGAACCTTGTCTGTAGCAGTGACCATCAACCCATCCCCCAAACAAAAGCTAGGACCTGGAGTATAACTTACATCTGAGCAGATTGCTGTCCTTCCCACATCTCCTCTCCCTTCTTTTCTCTACCCAAGGTAACTGTTGTCTGAATCCTGTATGCATCTGTCTTTCCTTTTCTACACTTTATTTCACTTACATATAGTTCTAAAATGGAACACATAAAAACATAAGACATATACACATAAAAAGTATGTAGCTATATAGATATGTATTTAATTTTTATCACCTTTCAATTTTGTAAAAAGGATATCAGACCATATATAATCTTTTGGGGCTTGCTTTTTTTACTTAATGTCTTGACTGCCAGCATTCATCTGTATTGCTACTCATCATGGTAGTTAATTTGCCTTGTCTGCTGTGTGATGTTCCATCATGACCCGATTATACACAATTTATTCATTCACTCTCTCATTGATGGGCGTTGAAGTTGGGATTTTGGCAATTGCAAACAGGTTGGCCATAAATATATTCATGTATATATAATCAGTTGTCCACATGCAAAAGAGACCTTTGTGCTCTTGACTCTATTATTTTGAAACCAGCAGTAGTACTGCACACTGGGAGAATGTTTGTGGAAAGTACAATAAAGGTATGTCCTCAGTACTTCGTATTTCAGTTTGGTGTGAAGAAGTAGCATGTAAACTTCATAGGAGACAAGACACTTCTATGGTTTCAGTATTTGTCTCCTCCAAAATTCACGTTGAAACTTAATCACTTAATCCCCAGTATGGCAGTATTGAGACATGAGGCCTTTAAGAGGTGGTTGGGTCCTGAGGGTTCTCCCCTTATGAATAGATTACTCCATTCATGGGCTAATGGATTAATGAGTTATTATGGGAATGGGACCGGTGGCTTTATAAGAAGAGGAAGAGAGACCTCAGCTAGCATGCTCTGCCCCTTACCTTGTGTTACCCTGCAGTGTCCTGGAACTCTGCTGAGTCCCTCTAGCATGAAAGCCCTCCCCAGATGGGGCCCCTTGACCTTGGACTCCCCAGCCTGCATAACTGTAAGAAATAAATTTCATTTCTTTGTAAATTACCTAGTTTTAGGAATTTGGTTATAAGCAACAGAAGACAGACTACATATCTTATTTTAATTCTGTTTCCCCCACTAACTTCCCAGCCTCGCAGTGCTTGGAGCAACTGTTTCTTCAGTCATGACTTCAGTAGAGTTAATGCCTGTTGACTTCATCTTATGTTAAATTCTTTGCAGGAAGATCAGTCTCTTTTTTTGTTCCTCTGTGTGTCTAATCAGGTCAATTCTTTGCATTATTTTATTTAGCATCTACCAGGAACTAGGCAGGCACTATCTTAATAAAGCCTGGTTCTTGCTGTTGAAGAACTTGCTATCTAGTTGGGAGCGGCAGTATGCAAACTAAGATTTAGAATGCATTATGAGGCCAGGTGCGGTGGTTCACGCCTGTAATCCCAGCACTGGGAGGCTGAGGTGGGTGGATTGCCTGAGCCCAGGACATCAAGACCAGCCTGGGCAACATGACGAAACTATCTCTACAAAAAATTAGCCAGGCATGGTGGCAATGCCTGTGGTCCTAGCTACCCGGGAGGCTAAGGTGGGAGAATCACCTGAGCCCAGGAGGTTGAGACTCCAGTGAGCTGTGATTGTACCACTGCACTCTAGCGTGGGCGACAGGATGAGACCCTGTTTCAGTAATAGTAGTAATAATAAATTTAAAAATAAAATAGAATGCATTATTATATGTGCCTCCTAGAACTTAGGTCTTAGAGAAAGAGTGCTTACCTCTCCTTGGGAGAGAAGACCTATGGCAGTGGGAGATAGTGTTACATCTGACAGATAAATTAGGGAAGGCACATGGGCTGAACGATTTCAGAGAAGTTAGAGGCACGGGAGAACATTTTCTGCTCAGGCCATGGCGGGTGGTTGGCTTTGACTGTAACATGAAGCATATGCAGTTCATGGAGGCAGATGAGGCAAGTCATGCTGTGCTTGTGTTTTTGTGAGTCTCTTCAGTTTTGGGGTTTGTAGACAGGTCATGTTCACTTACTCCTAACCTCCCTCCCACCATAGTCGTCTGGGTCAGTGCTACTTAGTGTCATCCTCTCACTCTTTCCGTTGGTGGCATATCCAGTTGGCTAACAGGACAGGCCTGACCTTGTGTCCGGAGTAGGGAGGAGATCCCGATCACCTCTGGTCCTTGTCAGACTGTTTGCTTGGATGGTAGAGTTCACCCAAGTTAGGACTCAGGAGCGACCTGTGGTCATGGAGTAGTGTTTTTCTGTCCAGGGTCTGGACCAAGATAACCCCATCACAGGGGTAGCAACAGTATGTGCTGGGGCAATTTCGCTACCCACTTTTGGTGTCCTTCAGTGCTTTCCCTGCACTATCTCTGTCCCCAGCTGCTTCCATCCATTTGCTTTCTAGTGATGAAGCACTGGGGGAAGCTGAAGGGATGGCTGCTGCACCCACATCCATTCCTGCCCATCTGTTCTCAGAGACTCTATGGCTAGCAGAGGGAGTGATGATTTCAGGGAAGAGTACCAGAGAGGGCCAGTGGATAGCAGGAGTCTCTCTTGGAGAAAAGAGCTGGTCCTCGGTGACCAATTCTCCCTCAAACTAGAGAGATTATACAGCCACTGCATACACAAACACACACGCTTGCGAAGGTAGGATGTAGTTGTACCAAATAAAAAGTTTATTGAAAGGGATGGCGGTAGAGAAACACTGTATCACGCCGTGGCATAACAGGGTATTATATTTTGGATGGCTTCTTGGAAATCATTTTAGGCCAACCTTATTAGAGATCTAATTTATTTGTATTCTTGTAGCTACCTAGCACAGTGGTGAGAACACAGACCACCGTTTGGTAAATCTTGGTTTGAACTCTACCTCTGCTTCTTCTGAGCTCTGTGACTCTGCATATTATTTAACCCCTGAGGCTCAGTGTCCTCGGTTGAAAAATGAGCCACTAACTTAGTATGAGGGCTATGTAAGATGTAATGCACATGCCATATTTTATAAATGCTTCTTATGGAATTATCTGATTTGGGGACCCATCTGTTTCTTTTATAAAAAGTTCACCCCTTATGACAAGTCAGTCCAATGGCCATGTTTAAACCAAATGCACTATCTTCTGTGATGCTCAATATCTTTTCCATGTCATTGAGTACAGAGAGTCGGTGGGAAGATGATCACATACAGACAGAAAGGGCACCGCTCTGCCTAAACATGGCTCTCCCTTTCAAAACAGTGCTTTAAAATATCTCCTCCCCTATTAAACTTTTCCAGTGAAGACTTTTTTTTCCACCTGGTTATTGTCTCTGTGTTTGTTACAGCCTTCTCTCTGCTTTCAGATATTCAACTCTGCAAAGTCGTCATCATTTATCCACATGTACTTCTGTGTGTGTTCATCCCATTTCTCGTCTTAGAAGACGTGTTCCTGCTGGTGCTTGGAATAAGATGTTCTTTTCCCTCCCCGTGGGGATGCTAGTTTTCCTCTCTTTAAGGAGCTAGGAGAGAATTTGGTTCAACATGTCTTATGTATCAGTTTCGCACTGTGTTTTCTTGCCTTAGATTGACATGTGATTTAAAAAACCAAAATTTGGAACCCGTCATGTAAAGATGGTGTATGTCACTTAGTGTAGGTCATCTTTGTACCTTTTGTATACTGAATTTTGCTGTGACCCGTCAAAGGATACCGAAGACAGGCCCGTGCGAAATATTTAATTTCTGGCATTTTTGTGCATGTGAGACTCATCTGATGTGAGCTGAAGGGATGTTATCCTTCCTTTTAATGATATCAAATCTGGTCCAAATTCATATGACCCTTTAGAAAATTACTGTGATAGGAACAGATTCTAATGAATTGAAATAGAGATTTCTCTCCCTCGCGTACTTAGGATTTGAGAGTTACATAAGAAAGTCAGGGATAGGGTCAGGGATAGAATGGCATGGAGAAAGTTGGAGAAGAGAATACTGAGGAGAGGAAGGGAGTGACAGGCAGCAAGGGCCATTGCTGTTAGAAAGAGAATTCTTTCATCAGACGCTGGAATTCTCCTGCCAGGCACTGGGGTTTGCCCTAGCTTCTTTCTGCTTTTACTGGATCCTGGGTCCTCCAGTTGAAGTGAGCTGTATTACAGTCCCTTCCAGTTTCGCACTTCAGGGAAGTGAAATGGAGCAAATCCTAATGGCGCAGGCTGGAGGGAGAAGGACTAGTTTCTTTGATGTGACTCAACACCTGGCAAGGCTGTCTTTTTCTCAACCGGGTTTCGTCTGCTAGTTCCGCAACATGCAGAGTCAGATTTTGTGGAGTTTCCAGCTCTCGCCTTCATGGCTGCCCTTGTGTTTGTGTTTGTGTTCTCCAGGCGCCTCCTTCTCATCACTCTTTCTCCAGTGCTGGAGACCCAGGGACGTGCATCCTGGAGGATTGTGAGGAACCTCAGCTGCTCCCCTCGTCCTCTGACCGGGCGGTGGGCTCAGGGAGCTTTGGAGTCTCATGTGGTCAGCAGCCCTTAGCATGTTCAGTTGGCTTTTTCCATATCTCCAGTGACATCTTTCTTCTTCTTAATCATCAACTCATGGAATATTAGAATTACCAAGACCCCTGCAGTTCCTGTGGTCTAATTCCTTCATTTTAGAGATGAGGACCCCTAAGGCCTGGGGAGGGGAGATGATAGGTGTAGGGAAAAAAAAGAAACTTTTTCCTCTAAATAAGATTAGCAAAACGATAAATTAACAGGAGAAAAATAGAGAATTTATTAACACATGCAGCACACATCACATAGGAAAAACCTCAGTGATGAGTGACTCAAAGATTCAAGGGCTTTTCTTTCTTTTTTCTGTATAGCATTTGTCAGTCTCTGATATTGATTTTTACTTGCTGCTTAATATTTATCTCCTTCCACTAGTACATACACTCCATGGGAACAGTGATTTTCATGTCTCTGTCACTGCTTTATTCCCAGCACATAGAGCTGTGCCTAGAGTGGTAGGCAGATAATTGTTAAAACAATGAATACATGAACTTTGGGCAAATAACCATTCTGTACTTCAGTTTTCTTGTGAGTAAAATAGGATAAAAATAGTGCCTACTTCATGGAGTTGCAATAAAGACTAAGGGAGTTAATCCATCTAAAGTACCTATAACCCACGTGGCCCATAGTAAATGCTCAATAAACAGGTTCCCAGCCAGGTGCAGTGGCTCACACCTGTAAACCCAGCATTTAAGAAGCCAAGGCAAGAGGATCACTTGAGGTCAGGAGTTCAATACCAGCTTGGGCAACATGGTGAAACCCCATCTCAACTAAAAATACAAAAATTATTTGGGTATGATAGCGGGCACCTACCCACTGAAGCAGAAGAATTTTTTGAACCCAGGAGATGGGAGGATGCAGTAAGCTGAGATCATGCCACTACACTTTAGCCTGGGCAATAGAGTGAGACTGTGTCTCAAAAAAATAATAATAATAAAAATAAATAAGTTCCCTATTACTATAATTATTAAATATTTTACTTCCTCACTAGAGTGCAAACTCCTTGGGGGCAGAGACTATTTCTTACATCATCATTTTATTTCTGGTAGCAATTTGACTGACACATGATTGATTTTCCATGTTCGTTGAACAGATAGATAAATTATAGAAAAATTGTAGTTGATACCTCTGTAAATAATTGTTAAATTTAAGTGAATAGATTTCCTTCCTGCCTTTTTCCCTAAGCTGCAATCAGTGAATCTACAAGGATTATGTAGATTACGATTACACTGTGCCTTAACTCATCACTTAGGCAGTGGAGCTGATAATGTATTTTGTTGCCATGACTTGGCTGAAATTTCTTGGGGATTGACAGCAATGGCAGAAACTTGATGGGTCATGAACGTCACCATAGCCTGTAAGCTACACAGGAGCCACCTGCGAACTCCTCCATTCGTGGTTGTAACTTCACAGAAAAGCTTCCCTGTCAGAGGAGGTACTTAGCAGAGGCTGCAGGCATCTGAACAGACAGATGCCGGAAAAGATGAAAGGGAAGGTTAAGGGAGAAACATACTCCTCATCTCCGTTCTCAAGAAACAGATTGTAAAAGGATTCTGCTTTTAAGCTTGAGTCACTCATTTGACTTCTGTGGGCCTTGCAATTTCTCTGGTAAAATTAGAGAATATGACCAAGATTATCTCCAAGGACCTGTCTTACTTTTTACATTTCCTAATTCTATGAAAAATGCTTAAGAAGGCCTCAGACTGATTAAGAATTTAGGGGTATAAGTTTAAGTGGGGATACTGATAAAAGGGCAGGGGGTGTTACTGTAAGAGCAATGCAAAAGGGTCTGAAGAGCATAGAATGTCCATTTGTGAAAAGAGCCGAAAAATTATAGTAATTAATTAGAAAATAAAGGCAGAATCCACATCTTCACAAAAGTTTCCCATCTCCTGGTTTGGATGAGTATATTTAATGTGAACTAAGTTGCATGTGGGCTGTCCAATCTGGGCATCTGACTTGTGAACCTTTCCCATAACTGAGCCCCGAGAGATTTCCAATCATGCCCGTAAGGTAATGCAATTTGGCAAGAGGATTTGGACTTGACGAAATCTCTTGCCCTATTTGGCATCCAGAAAAGGCTGACTTGCCTAATTCGAAAATAAATTGAAAACAAAAAGAATTAAAAACAAAACCTCTGGTTGTTGCTTGTTTGATGAAATGCCGTAGAAAACTATTAATCTTTTTCCATACCCCATTACTATGGAGAATATGTTTTTACCATTGACTCTTCTAAGTATCTGTCCTTAGTTTCCTGTCCTTCCCTGCCACAGTGTTCCAAGAAGGCTAAATCACTACAGCATGGTATTGAATCATAGAAGTACTGCGTATTTTGCACCACATGGGTCTGCTTGCATTCCTGATATCTACATTAGTATTAGTTTTCTATTACTGCATAACAAACTGCCACAAATTTAGTGGTTTAAAACAATATCCATTTCTTATCTCAGTTTCTTTGGGTCAAGAATCTGGACACAGTTTATCTGGGTCATCTGCATAGGGTCTCAGAAGACTGTAATTAATGTGTTAGCCAGGGCTGTGGTCTGATCTGAGGCTTGACTGAGGAAGAACCCACTTTTGTTAGCAGAATTTAGTATCTTGTGGTTGTAGGACAAAGGATTTCGGTTTCTTATTAGCTGTTGGTTGGAGGCTTCCTCTGTTCCTTACTATGTGGGCCTCCCAGCCTAGATACCCACACCACGGCAGCCTGCTCCTTCAACACTAGCAAAGGAGTTTAATGTTTTCCTGTAGCTCGTATTTCTTTATAGATGTGACCTCAATTTTTCCCCTAATACCTTTGTAAGATAGAATTAGGGAGAACCAAAATAGATCCAAAAAGGCTGAATGAAATGCCTAAGATTGCAAAGCAGCTGGTGGTTGCATTGAACAATATAAATTGATTAATAACAAAATGAACACCTCCTATGTGCCAGGCACTGTGCTAAGAGCTTCACGTCAGTACATTCTTGTTTAGTTCTTAGCAGAGCCCTCTAAGTTAGGTATTACTACTACAAAACGATTTAACAGGCAGGGAAGTTGGGGATTAGAGAGGTTATGTAACCTGCCTAAGGTTCACAGACAGAAAGTGCACAGCCCAGATTTGAACACAGGCAGATTCCAGAACCCACTATCATCGCACTCTGAAGATCTCTCCATTAGAGCACGATGCTGCTATGTTCAGCATTCTTCCTATCTTTTGTTAAATACTTAAGTTCCTGCAATATTGCAAAGGGATAATTGTAATAGGTTGCCCCTTTCAAAGTGCTTTAATAAAATGAAGGGATGACATTCTTTCTTTTCTACTTGAGCCAGGATTTCTCATTTTTCTAAAGACATCTAGGATAAATGGAAGGAAACCAGAATTTAGTGGGGTTTGCCTGTATTGATAACAGTTTTGCTGCATACACATCTAAGAACTAAAACATGCAAACTCGTCAAAGTTGGTGGAATACAGCTTGCTCATTTTAATTCATTTAAAATGTTCATTTTAATTAAGCATTACCCATTTTATTATTCCATAAAACACGAATCATCTGGAAAAGGCAGCATAGGTCTATTTTTCCAGCCTATAAAACTGTATGTAGATGGATCTTGATGAGGGATGTACAAGATTTAATTAGAAACTGAAATTTTAGAGTAAAAAAATGCAGGGGTGTGTGTGTTTCTTCTATATTTGTGGAAACCCAGAGAGCTATCCTGCAGGATACTTGAAAATATATATAAATACAGAGGAGAAAGAAAGTGTAGAGAAGGTTTGTTGATTATTGAGCTTTTTCATGGGCGATAGAATGGAGCAGCTGTAGGGTGGAAGTAAAGAGGATAGGAAAATGCTCTTCTGGGTCAGACCCAGCCCCAAATCCCAAAATGTTGTGGCCACCCTCTGTGTTATGTAAAATGTAGGCTAGCAGAGTCCTCCAGCTGGGAGGACCTTCGAATATACTGCGTTCCCCCTCCTCATTCACTAGGGAGGATGCAAAGGTGCAGATGGGCCAAGGTCATGCGTTTGACTTCCTTCACTAAACTGTGATGAATTTGCCTTCCCTGAGCTCCTGTTGGAAAACTGTCTTGAAGTTACTGTTGTCGTTTCTCCTACTGCGTTTGTATTTCTTTTTATAAACCTTAGTCCAAGTCAGCCCAGTGCTATAGTTATTTGTGTATCTGTGTCATTCTCCCTAGGATGCCCTGGGCCATTTTTAATCAACTTTGATCCCCTTTCAGTGCCTTGCATGAGGCCTGGAACATTGGAGGTGTACACTGTATATTGACTGGACTGAGTGAAAGGTATTTGAATATACAGTTGATCCTTGAGCTACATGGAGGTTAGGTTGCCGACCCCTCACGCAGGAAAAATATCTGTGTATAACTTTTTAGAAAATAAATTTGGGGGTACAAGTGCAGTTTTGTTACATGGATATACTGTGTAGTGGTGAAGTCTGGGCTTTTAGTGTAGCCATCACCCTAATAGTGAACGTTGTACCCAATAGGTAGTTTTTCAACCCTAACCTGCCTCCTACCTTTTGGAGTCTCCAATATATGTTATTCCCCTCTGTGTGTTCCTGTAAACCCATTCTGTAGCTCCTACTTGTAAGTTAGAACATGCAGTATCTTACTTTCTGTTTTGGGGATTTCTGAGTCCCCAAAAACATAACTACTAATAGCCTACTGTTGACTAGAAGCTTTACTGATAACGTAAATGGTTAACACATATTTTGTATATGTATTATATGCTATATTCTTACAGTACAGTAAGCTAAAGAAAAGAACATGTTTTAAGAAAATCATAGGAGGAAATATATTTACTGTTCATTAAGTGGAAGTAGAGCATCATAAAGGTCTTCATCTTCGTCGTCTTCATGTTGAGTAGGCTGAGGAGGGCTTGGTCTTGCTGTCTTAGGATGGCAGAAGTGGAAGATGCAGAGGAGGTGGGAGGAAAGGCAGGCCGCTCAGTGTAAATTTATTGAAAGGAAGTCACATATAAGTGGACACACGCAGCTCAAACATGCTGTTCAAGGGTCCGCTGTATCTCATCTGTTTCCTACTGTGGAAGACAGTAGGAAACACTAAAACTAAAACTTCCAGGCTTTAGTTCTAAAACTTCCATTTTAAGGCCTTGAGGAGGATCTCTCATTCCAGTAATCTGAGAGTGGGTAAACAAATTCAGAGCCACTGTATCACCATCCTTTATGACCCTATGTCTTGTTTTTGTTTTTTTTTAATTAATTTTTTGCCGTTTCTTTTTGCTTTTGCACTTTAAAAATTGTGGTAAAATATACATAATATAAAATTTGCCATTTTAACCATTTTACGTATACCGTTCAGTGGCATTAGGTACATTCACATTGTTGTGTAACCGTCAGCACTCTCCAGAACTTTTACATCTTCCCCAGCTGACACTCTGTCCCCAGCAAACGCTGGCATGCCCTTCTCCGCTCCCCCGGCCCCTGGTAATCAGGGGTCTTCTTCCTGTTGGTGAATTTTGACTACTCCAAGTCTCTCCGTAAGTGGAATATCATTTGACCTTCTATGACGGGCTTATTTCACTTAGCACGATGTTAAAAGGTTTGTCCCTGTTGTAGCGTGTGTCAGAATTTCATTCCTTTTTGGCAGCCGTTGTCTTAAGACTCAAGAGTTGCAGTGTTTTTAGTCTTTGTAGCCAGAGGTAGATTTTTCTTCCAGCTCTGTGCTTGGGCATTTCCTAAAGCGAAACTTCCAAAGGCACATCCTGTCTTCCTGAGTGGTATTCTTTGAGGGAGCTGAGTAGCAAAACTGTGGCTATTAATGTTCGCTTACCAACTGAGCAGCTACTGTGTATCAGGGGTTCTGCCTGTGACCAGAGAGTACAGGGTCTCGTAGAAGAGAAAACCGGGTACTCAGCTAACTGTGGTACCGTGTGCTAGGTGCCAAAGGAGGAACAGAGGGCCCTGCGTGATCTGCTGAGGACCGTGAGGGAGAGGTAAGAAGAGTTCAAAGGAGAGGTCATATTTCAAACAGACCTTGAAGCTGTTCAAGGCAGAGAAGAAAGGGTTGGTGTTCCACGAATGGCCTGAGCTAAGGCGAGTGGGAACATGAGGTTTGTTGGAAGAATAGCAAGGACAGCGTGATGTTTATGGAAAGTGGAGAGAGTGTGGGGAATGACATTGGGGGGTGTATGAATGCCTTGCTAAGGATTGGGGGACAGGTAACTTGGAGGCCTCATGCAGTTAGACTGACCCCGTTCGATCCGTGGGTTGACAGGGGGTTGTGAATGGATTGGAATGGGAGAGACCACTGTGTGGAGCAAGTGGGAAGGGAACGTGGTTGCAGCATTTAGGCCAGAGATGATGAGGGCCTGAAGCAAGGCAGTGAGAGATAAGAGTTTGCTCATGGGCTGGGCACGGTGGCTCACGCCTGTAATCCCAGCCCTTTGGGAAACTGAAGCGGGTGGATCACAAGGCCAGGAGATCGAGACCATCCTGGCCAACACGGTGAAACCCCCTCTCTACTAAAAATACAAAAAAAAAAAAAAAAAAAAATTTGCCGGGCGTGGTGGCGGGCGCCTGTAGTCCCAGCTACTCGGGAGGCTGAGGCAGGAGAATGGTATGAACCCAGGAGGTGGAGCTTGCAGTGAGCCGAGATTGTGCCACTGCACTCCAGCCTGGGTGACAGAGCGAGACTCCGTCTCAAAACAAACAAACAAAAAAAAAGAGTTTGCTCATGGTCAGGTGCATTGGGCCTGTTGGCAGCAGAGTTCGTTGGACTGCTCCCACCTATTGCTTTTTATGTTCTGAAGTTTTTATAATTTCAATTCCAGTTTAGAGGTCTGTTTTTAGAACATTTCTCAAATCTTATTATATCCATAGTGGCAAGAACGAATTGATTTGTACAAGATAGCTGGACAGGTTCCTGCCTTCAGGCTTTCTACCCAGTTGTGCACTTGGAAGGATAGTTTTTCATAGTCTTCATGTGCTAAGTGATTGTATGTAATATACAATAGCTGGAGTCTAACTGTAATTAAAACAGGTTAGCCAAGCTACAGTAGAAGTATCCCCCCAACCCTGCCCCCATGACCCTCCCCCACTGCCTATAATCTCTCAGTAACAAAAGAACTCAAACTTTTCATGCAAGGGTATAAACATACTTGGAGTCATCAGAACCTACCTAATGGTCCATAGAACCTTGGCTGTTCGTGAAGGGCTTTGATAATAAGCTTACCAGGAAGACATAGTCGTTGCTCATATGCAGTTTCTATTCTGAACTGTAAAATGTCAGAAATTACTTTGGAAAATTAGAAAAATGTGAATTTAATCAGGATCCTTAAAAGGTTACATTTATCAAATGCGTGTAATCCCAGCAATTTTGGAGGCTGAGCCAGGTAGATCGCTTGAGCCTAGGAGTTCAAGACCAGCCTGGGCAACATGGCAAAACCCTGTCAATATAAAAAATACAAAAATTAGCTGGGAGTGGTGGCACATGCCTATAGTCCCAGCTGCCTGAAAGGCTGAGGTGGGAGGATGACCTGAGTCCGGAGAGGTTGAGGCTGCAGTGAGTCAAGATCGTGCCACTGCACCCCCAGCCTGGGTGACAAAGTGAGACCTCCTCTGGAAGAAAACAAAGAAGTGACATTTATAGGAGGGTCCCAAACCTAGAAATATGGTAAGTGAAAGTACTACTTGCTACAAGTACTGAAAGAAAATACTCACGAGTCATTATTCGACTGAAAGCAGACTGAGGAAAAAGTGTTAAAATATACTAAAAATAATGAGTTTCAAAGAAAATCATCTTTTGTTAACGTTTGCATTGAGTTAGTCCTTATTTTTTTGTTTTAGTCACTCCTTTAAAACAATGTGTATAAATACAGAAGATCAAGAAAAGTGTGATAAAAATAATTTTAAGATATGGAACATGGGTTTTCAAAGGAAAGGTTAGAGAAATTTGGGGGCTAAAATGGACTGACTCTATCATCTTCAATATTTAAAAAATCAGAAAGATATTTACGAGCAAGCCAATGACGTGATACCAAGAAGTTTATAACACACACTCTGCCCTTATGGGGCTTTCACCTACTGACCACGTTTCCATTGTGCAGTTAACTACTCAGTTGTTTTTTATTTCCCAAGAGCACTAAGTGAAAGCAAATGCATGTTCAGTTGTGGAGGCTTCTGAATGATCAATAGAGCCCACCAGAGTCCCTGATAACTAACTACCCATTAGGAGATGTGGATTTTCCTTCTTGGAGATGGAGGGGACTGAGTCGGGGAGCTTCCTGGATGGGAGTTTGAACCAAACGATCTTAATTATGTAATTCCTTTCAATTTTAAGATTTGAGGGCAACTTTAGAAAGAGATAAGTAATTGACCAACTTTAGAAAGAGATCAGTACTTGACCGCCCTTTGAGTGTAAGAGTCAACACCTAGAATAAATATATATTTCTAATATTTTGAAAACAGAAGAAAAAGGAAGAAAGGAGGAAAGACAAGGTATGTAGTGGAGACAATGGATTTTCAGGTCATCCCTCTAGTTTTTATTTTAGACTTATGTCTTTCATTGAAATTATTACAACTTGCGTGTGTTTTGTCTGTTTACTCATTATTTCGTCTGTCTTACTGTTGCAATGTAAGCACCATGCAAACAGACTGTGTCTTTTTAGTTCTTTACTGTGTTTCTGCCATCAAGCCCAGTGTTGACACATGTTAGGTACTGAAGACATGCTGGCTGCATGAATCAGTGAGTGAAGGTGGACCATGGGGAGAAGAGTGCTGCAAATACCAGAGAGAAGGAGAAGAAGGAAGTGGAGGGGATAGCGGAAGAAGGGGAAGAGGAGTGAGTTTACAAGGCCTTTTTTTCTTTTCTTGACAGAGTCTCACTCTGTTGCCCAGGCTGGAGTGCAGTGGCATGATCTCGGCTCACTGCAACCTCCGCCTCCCAGGTTTAAGTGATTCTCCTGCCTCAGCCTCCTGAGCAGCTGGGATTACAGGTGCATGCTACCACAACTGGCTAATTTTTGTATTTTTAGTAGAGATGGGGTTTCACCATGTTGGCCAGGCTAGTCTCAAACTCCCAACCTCAAGTGTTCCACCCATCTTGGCCTCTCAGAGTTCTGGGATTCCTGAGCAGCTGGGATTACAGGTGCATGCCACCACAACTGGCTAATTTTTGTATTTTTAGTAGAGATGGGGTTTCACCATGTTGGCCAGGCTAGTCTCGAACTCCCAACCTCAAGTGTTCCACTCATCTTGGCCTCTCAGCATGCTGGGATTACAGGTGTGAGCCACCATGCCAGCCTTCAAGCCCTTTCTTTTAAAAAATAAATTTTATTGTTTATATTTGAGATTTACAACATATTATGGTATACATATAGCTAATAGAATGGGTTGCTATACTGAGGTAGGCGACCATTGTCAGAGGAGTTTACCTGTGTGTGTGTGACAAGAACAACTAAAATCTACATATTTAACAAAAATTCCTATAGAATATTGTTTTATTAAGCCTTAAAAAAAGGAGATCTTACCATTTGCCACAACATGGATAGACCTAGAGGACATTATAAGTGACATAAGCCAGATAAAGAGAGGACATTATAAGTGACATAAGCCAGATAAAGAAACATATTGTATGATCTCACTTATATCTGAAATACTTATTTTAAAAGCTCAAATACACAGAGACAGAGAATGAAACAGTGGCTAATGCAGGCGGAAATGGGGAGATGTGGGTCAAAGGACACAAAGTGGCAGGTGCAGAGGATAAGCATGTCTAGAGACCTAATGTACAACGCAAAGACTCAAGTTAACGAGGCCTTTTCGTTCTGTTGCTGTTGTTGCATTACGTAATAGTGTGCTAAGAACAGGAGACACATAACATCATCTGAAAAACGGGAGATGAAGTGGGCCGGTGCCCAAACATGCTAGCTCTGGGAAACAATTCAGGATGATTTGCCACTGAGTCAGGTTTGTTAATTTTTCTATAATAGCCAAAGGCTCTCAAAAAATCAAGGTTTCCTGGTTTATAAATAATCTCTGGAGGGGTGTGTGTGTTTCAGGCATCTGACTCCTTTATTTATATTCTCTGTCCTGGCCTTCAGATGATTTTCAAGCAGCTTTCGATTAGATTATCTACATTGGGATAATGGAGCAATTTTGCAGCAAACGGCTTTGGACTGTTCGACTCTTCTTGGCCTGAGTGGCCAAAAAAATAATAATAACTTGATTTAGTCTGGTCTAACCTGTTGTAGTCTGACTTAAGGATATAATATCCCAGACCTTAGACACTGAATACATTACCATATCAACAAAAGGGTAACACAAACTACTAGAAGAAAACAAAACAAAAACAGCCTTTTTTTTTTCTCCCCCAGGCATTTGACTTGAACCACAGGGTGCCCTCATAATGAAAAGAATATTCCAAGGGAAAGATGAGAGGGCAATTGAGACAACTCTAAGCCCATGTCCGCCCACCTCTGGCCACCACTGTCCTCTCTCCACCGTGAGACAGCAGGCCAGGAGTCAGGTCAGCTGCCTGTGTTTACGTGCTTGTAATATCCGTGGAAACAGAGAAATGAAAGCAGGAGCCTTGAATCTAGGTTTTTCCAGAATCCTTTTGAGAGACTTACTGTAGCGGCAGGAGCTCCATTTTGGGGGGTCGCCCCCTGAAAACTTTGATGGTTTTCAAATCTTTGGAGGACCTTGGGCTTAGTGGCTCAGAGGTCCCCTGCCAGGACTTCTTTAGGATGGGGAAGATAGGAAGCCAATGTTCTTCTGTCGAGGTGCATCGGCCTTGCATCTGAGTTCTTGATGTCCTCAGGCCTGGCTTCCCAGTTGGTTAAAGGAATGAAAATAACAATGCCTTTCATTTGCAGTGCAGCTTTAAAAATATTTGCTTTTGCTATCTCATTTTATCCTGATAATAACCGTGTGAGAAAAGCAGTACGGCAGTCTTAACTGTCCTTGTACACATGGAGAAATAGATGCGCAGAGGTTAAGTTGCCCAGTTGAGTAAAGGGCAGAGCAGGGACTAGACTCCGTGTCTCTTCGCCGGGAGAGCCCAACACGATCACATTGCGAGATTGTTTCTTGTAAAACAGTCCTGCATGAAAATAAAAAAGAGTAGAGAGCATAATGTGAATTTTAGCTTTTGGAGCTAAAATTGTTTGTTTTGGCAGCTAAAATGGTTTGTTTTTCATAGGTTAAATAGTGAATCAGTGTGCTCTGAGCTTCCGTGATGGGCAGCCCTCCTTACCTGGCAGGTTACTGAGTTTCCTAATGACTTCAGTTTTAGGTGCTAGGAGACAGAAGGGTCACCTGCACTGTTTTGTGAGCAGGACAGATAAGAGACAAGTAGAGAGGGTGGGAGAGCACTGGCTTGCATCATATGACCCAGCTGCCCTTGCAGGGCCCGACTGTTACAAGCCAGGTATTTGTAGGACGATTGCATTCCCGGCTATGTCTGTTTTCTTTCAGATGGGGCATACAGTTTACCTTTTGAGTTCTGTAAATGGAATCGAGGTGAAATCTTTACTCTGATGCACATATGACCTGCAGGTTGATGCTGCTCGCTTGGGAAGCCCTCTACTTCACAGCGAACAGTTTGTACTGTCAGGTAGACCTCTCTGCCAGAGGGCCAACTCCTGTGTGTTTGAAAAGGAAGACAAACCTGTATTTTGTAGAAAGGGTCTATTGTTCCCAGGGGGTGGTTGTGGCCAACTTCTTGGACTCCTTTGGCTGACTCTGAAGACGGAATTGAAGTCAGAATGCTAATCACTGACTTGCACAGGCCCCAACAATCAAACCTCAGGGAACTCAGAAGAAAGTAAACAAGAGCGCTCAATTGCAGAGTCTTGAAGAAGAGCAGCTGTGTAAAGGAGGCTAGACGTGAAAAAAACGTGTTGGAGAGGAAAAAAATCACATTCCCTGCTTCTCAAATGGGAAGTCTTAAAAATAATAAAGAATCCTGAGCAGCAGGCTCATTTCCCATGGGCAGGCTTGCTGTGGCAGGCAGGCTCACCTGCTGGAGGTGGTCTCCTGGCTTAGAACGGGAGCACGCCTGTGGGAATCACAGCCCTTCTCTACCTGAACTGGACGTAGATTTTTTGAAAATCCTCTTCGTGCGCTGCGTTTCCATCGATCCCTTTCATGCTCTCACTTGTTCCCTTTAGTTCCAAATAGCAGGCTGGTGTTGAGAATTCTGTCATCATGGAGCGTTTTCTTCTAAACGTGAGAAATTTCGGAACCATGGGTGTTCTCAGATTGCTTTAGCCTCTGATGATTTTCCTTCTTAGTGTGAAGGCAAGACTGATTTTCTCCTCAATTTCTACCCTCTAACCTCCTGCATGTAGATGTATGGATTCTAATCGGGACCTTTCTTTGATTCAGTGCCAGGTACACAGGCTCCGAGTCAGACGTGGCAAGTGGCCAAGGTGATCTGTCCTAGAGAATGTCATAGCAGACAGGTATTGGCCATGGAGTGGTGATCCCTAGCTCTGGTTCTTCTCCGTCCAGTGACCTGGCATGTCATCTCACAGGGCCATATTTACCTGTTAACTGAGAGACTGAACTAGAACGTGGTTATGATCATTTTAATCTCACCTTTCTCTCCTATCTTATGGCAGTAAAGTGACGTTTTAGCAGGATCAATTTATAAGCCATTTGAAGTCTATCCTTTCTTCCCTTAGCAGTTGTATTTGTGATTTTCTCAGCCCGATTTTAAGTTATTCCATTATAATTTTGAACATTCTGTTTATGCTTCTCTCTGTGGTGAGCATACATCAAATGGTGTACATTTCCTTTGGGGTAACCTTTGTTTCCAACAGGGGAGAGCTGTCACTACCACATCCAGTGTTGATCTCTTTAACCTAAATTGGAATAAGCCAGACAAAGCTGGGGTTCATGGGACAGATGGGAGCATCTCAAGTTTAGGGTTGGGGAGTCGCAGTGAAAAAAAAAAGAACAAAAATGCAGTCTTGGAATTTGAAAACAGATAAAGCAGCCCTCACTTATGCTCTGCAACGGAGTCCTGTTGTCTTCCAAGCTATTGAACAGACTGGGTGGGAAAGCTGCTGAAAGACTGGAAATGTGCTGCTGAAAGACTGGAAATGTGGGGACTTAGTAAGAAGTATCATGGTGCTGTAACTGCGTTTTCTTAAGGAAACTTGGAGCTGAGGTGTCACCTCCCTGGGAGGGACTTTTCCACTGGCTTCTTGCAGTCTGGACATCACAGACGGCCCAGACTCCGCCCGTCTTGTGTACATTCCCTTCTGCAAGCCTCGCTGTGTTATCACAGGTACCACTTGTAGGACACTATCTTAGGGGATGGGCATTGTTTCATTCTGGGCACATTCAGGAATCGTAGATGTACCCTGCCTGGCTTCTGATCTGTCAAGCCAGCTTTTGGAGCTGTTAATGACTTCCAAAAAGCTGACACCCAGTGCCACTCAACCAACCCTGCTTTTCTGCTGGTTTATTTTTGTTATTGCTACCCCAACTCATCTTGCTTTTC
Organism: Chlorocebus sabaeus; assembly: GCF_047675955.1. Classification (NCBI taxonomy): domain Eukaryota; kingdom Metazoa; phylum Chordata; class Mammalia; order Primates; family Cercopithecidae; genus Chlorocebus; species Chlorocebus sabaeus. The sequence continues at coordinate 12,494,087 of NC_132914.1, forward strand.
AGCCATCAATGAGAATTTATTGAGTTTCTTAGACACTCACTCAGACCCTGTGGGAGAGTAGAAAGATGTGTAAGAAACTGTCCCAGAATTTTAAGGGACTTAAAATCCATTTGAAAAGGCAAGACCTAAGCACATGAAAAGTTACCTAGCAATATCAGCTCACGAATGGACTAGACAGTTGATCAGAGAAAGAGAAATGTCTGTTCGGGAGTGGTCAGGGGAGGCTGCATTGAGGTGATGGACACACGTGGCCGGAAAGCTTGATTCCTTCCCCTGCATTGTATTCTATACATAATATTTGATACATACATAAGAAGCTATGTGGGTTACAAAGCATGATGATACAGTGAACACCTATGAACTCACCACCCAACATAAGAACCAACATGACTTATATTGATATCCTACCTATATTCCTCTACCTTCTTCCTCATTCTGCCTCTGCCTTCCAACCCAGTTAGCCACTGTCTTAAATTTTACAGATTTTATTCCGTTCCTTTTTTCTGTGTTTTGAAAGCCTTTGATCTTTTCTTTTCTCTCTCCTCTCCTCTCTTCTCTTTCCTTTTCTTTTCGTTTCGTTTCTTTTTGAGATGAAGTCTCGCTATGTTGTCCAGGCTGGTTTGGAACTCCTGAAGTCAAATGATCCTCTCGCCTTAACCTCCCAGTAGCTGAGAATATAGGCGTGCACCACTGCACCTGGCTAGATCTCATGTTTTCTTTGGAAATCTCTTAATTGTGATACAGGATCTCTGAATGCCGAACACCTAGGGCACAAGTGATGGTTAATTTTATGTGTCAACTTAGATGGGCCACAGTGCCCCTATGTGTGATCAGACATTCTTCTGGATGTTTCTGTGAAGGTATTTATGGACAAGACTAACATTTAAATTGGTAGACTTTGAGTAAAGCACGTGGCCCTCCATAATATGGGTAGGCCTCACCCAGTCTGTTGAAAGGCTGAATGGAACCAAAGAGGGAATGCCACAGAAGACGGCCTTCAGACTTACGCTGCACCACCGGCTCTTCCCTGGGTCTCCAGCCTGCTGGCACATCTTGCAGATTTTGGGCTTGTCTGCCTCCATAAGCAATAAGCCAGTTCCTTAAAATAAATATTTTTATGTGTATGTGTTTATATATACGCACACCACCCTATTGGTTCAGTTTCTCTGGAGAACCCTGACTAATACAGCATATCACACCTCTCTGCATGCCACATAGGTAGCACTGCAGAATTAATTTGCAGAGTATTCTCACATCAGGAGATCAGCAGTATATTAGTTGCATACCAGAAGGGCATTTGGATGATTCTGGCCTACACCATGGAAGAGAAACCTTGATTTTCTGTAAAAGAAAGGCCAGCTTTTTTTGGAGTACTTTTTTCTCCTTTTTAGTGTTCTGTCCCCTCCCAAAGCTCCATGGCTTTCTCTGGTCATTCAGAGACCCCTACTCCCTCCCCAGCACACATGCACACTCATGTCCGTGCTTTCCCATCCCTTCTGTGTGGAGCCCTGGTTCTGCCTGTTACAAGGAAAGGTGTTTAGTTTCTCTGACCTCCTGTCTCCTCATGTGCCCCAGAGATGAGGGGAGATGTCAGTCTATATTTATTATGTGTCACCATGTACCAGATACTGATTTAAGTGCTTTGCCTGTTTATTCCATGGTATTTTCACAATAATCCCAGGTGGTAACTACTATCATTATGTTCATTTTGCAGTGAAAAAAATGGCAAGAAAGGCATAGAAATGGGATTTGAGTCCTGGTAGTCCGACTTGAGAGCCCTTGCTTCTGATGCTTCTGAAACATATTATGAACTGGAAAGCGTTCTACACATATAAGCTACTGTTAGTATTACAATGCTAGTATTACAGTGTGCCTGTTGCCTTGGGGCCCTGTGCTCTGCTAGTTGATAGCTAGGGCATTTTTGGAACCGATGCAGGCTGATGAGGGTTGTTCATAGGAAAGTATTGCTCTTCCTAGAAAGCTCTGGTTCTTTGACAGAAGCCTTCTGGTGGCCAAAGTTTCTGAGCCCCAAGAAGAAATCCTGTAGGGTGCCTCTAGGACATGATGGTTAGTGGATGTGTAGGGTCATGAGTCTCCTCTCTGGTCACATCAAGAAAGCTGCCCCCTACTTTGTTTTTAAGCAGATCTGGAGGCTGCAGGATAGCCCATTGAGACTAAGAGGAGACTAGGCATCTGTATCTAAGCAAAAACTAGGCATCAGGTGAGGAAGCTTTAGCTTGGAGGGTCGTAGGCCTCAGCTAGACTTGGTAAATATTTGGCACTTCCTCTCCCTCACAGGACCATAGCAAATGTTAAATAATCACAGCACTCCTTAGTTTGACCACCACTAATCGATTGAGTTGGGCAAATAGCATGGAAGGTCTTTGCCCATTCTTTGGGAGCTCTGGGTGTCCCCAGATAATTGAGTCTGGCATTAAGTTTTGCCTCTCCTTTCTCGTTTTCTTTTCCCAGCCATATTTCTCCAGGTTTTCAGCACAAACTCAGCCCATTATTTTTGTTTCTTCAGTGTTTTTAACTCCTTCCCTGCCTGTTGAGATGGTCACGTCAAGAAAGCTGCCCCCTACTTTGTTTTTAAGCAGATCTGGAGGCTGCAGGATAGCCCATTGAGACTAAGAGGAGACTAGGCATCTGTATCTAAGCAGAGACTAGGCATCAGGTGAGGAAGGCTCACTCAGTTGTTTAGTAATGACAATACATTGAGAAGACCGTCACATAGCAAGAGTTCTATGAGTTTCTTTGCCTGTGAGGTTAGTTTTCTGCATTTCATTTGCGGAGGGAACAGAAGTTACCCATTTAAGTGTGGAAACTTTCTTTTTGGAACATTTTCCTTCCTTTTTCTTCGTACATCGTGGTTCCTTCTCTCCTGCAGTCTCACATAGACACCAGTATATAGAGATACTGTTTCTAATCCTGAAATTCCTTTTTTGAAGGAAAGAGAACATTGTGTGCCATTGTTTTTTGCGGGAGATCTAGGCTGCTCTTCTGTTTTCCAAACATTTATCCTTAAAGCATTTTCAGATGTCAGCTAAACAAGGGAACAATGGCCCCTGGGTCCTGTTAGGGACATACTCTTAATGACTGTAAAATGAATAAGGTATAGAGGAATATTCGTCTGAAGTCATGATTTGTACGTCATTTCCTTGCTTTCTTCAACATCATTATTTTTGAACCAGAAAGTATTTTGATCAACATTTTGGAGGAAGAATTGTATGGTATTTCCCAACCTTCCCCCCGTGGGTGGAATTGCATCACTGAATCACTTTTCTCTATTTTTTTCCACTTTCTGTCTCCTGTTTTGTCAAGGCTCCAGCAAACTCCAGCCTTTTTTCTGTGTTTTTTAGTCCTAAAATTCTAGCCTGGCATCTGCGATTGTGTTAGTTTCCCATCATTATTTTCTAGCCTAACAAGGAAGCCTCATGAAAACAAAGCGTTTTGTTTAATCCTCAGGTGGACGTTTGAACCCCGGTAAACACGCTCCCTTCACCCCCCGTCTTACTTTTTAGCAATCTCAGAGATCAAAAAGATAATCATCTCATCCAATGTAGACAAAGTGAAGTACATTCCTTTCATTTGCCTTTGCTGTAGTCCCTATTTCATCCATCTAATCCGTTTTAAGGGATAAAATTGCAATTACAAACATTTCGTGTGTGGTCAGATTTTTAGTATTGTAATCTGGTCTGAGACTTAAGATGAAATGGCAGTTCTAACAGAGGTCCTGTGTAGAAGAAAGGACCTGGGTGCCAGTCTCAGTCCAGTCTCTTCTTAGACATGTGACCTTGGAAAACCTCTCGGAGACCCATCATCTCGTCGAAGATGGGCATGGTATTATGGGTTCTCCAAAGGAACAGAACCAATAGGAGATCCACATCGCTGTTGATATCAATAGATAGATAGGTATATATGTAGGGATGGCAGGCTGGAGACCCTGGGAAGAGTTGATATTGCAGTCAGGAGGCTGAACTTCTTCTTCCCTGGGGGACCCCAGTATTTTTCTCTTAAGGCCTTCAACTGATTGGTTGAGGCCCACCCATGTTATGGAGGGCAATCTGCTTCACTCAGAGTCTACTGACTTAAATGTCCATCTCATCTAAACAGCATCTTCACGGTGTTCAGGCAAATATCGGTGTCACGTCCTAGTCAAGTTGACACCTGAAATCACCCATCCCCCCTCTCTCAGGAGTTCGTGAGCATCAGGTGTGAATAGTCAGGAGGTGCAGGCGTGCACAGAGGAGGCCACTGTTCTTCACGCTTGAGCCTTTCTCTCTCTGCCTCCTTTACTTCCCTTCTCTCCCCTCACTGTTACCCTTTTCCTCCTACCTCTGACACCTGCCCTTCACCTCCCACCTGCTACCTGAGATGGGAGCCACACGTGAAGTAAGAAGAAGGGGGAACGACCAGGTGGGTGATGAGTTTAAACTGGAAAGAGAACAGATCCTGATGGAGTCAGGATGGAGTTGGTCTAGCTCTTATGTGATCATGGGCAAGTCAACACGCCTCAGTGAGCCTCTCTGATCACTTTCTGTATGAGGATAATGATATTTATCCTCTAAAATGAGGATAATTATATTTATCTGATACAGTTCTTCTGCCCTAACACATACGTGTGCATTGCCTTTGCTTTCAAATGTTTGGTAATTACCCTTTTAGATTTAAATCATTATTCAAATTGAACTCTCCTTCAGCCTTTGTGTGTGTAGACTTTCCGTTAAGATTAGATTACTTGTTTTACTATGATTGTAAACCATTGTTTCCATGAAGTCTTATAGCGAATGTTCTTTTGCTATTCCTCTTTTGTTATTAGTTAGTCTCTTGCTATTTCTCAAACATGTCAAGCACACTTCTCCCTCAGAGCCTTTGCATCTGCTGTTTCCTCTGCATGGAGCTCAGATGACTGCATGGCTTTTTCCTAAACTTCTTTGAGGTATCTGTTCAAATGTCATGGCTTTTTCCTAAACTTGTTTGAGGTATCTGTTCAAATGTCTTCCACTCAGAGGGGCTTTCCCCGACCACCTTATAGAAAATAAATAATATAATATATGCTCTCACGTTCTGTTGCACTTGCCTTACTTTGTTTTTCTTCGTAGTCTTTATCTGGAATTTATATTTATTTCTGTCTACATCCTCCCACTAATACAGTGGTTCTCAACCTTGGATGTTCATTAGAATCACCCTGGGAGTTTAAAAAAATCCTCTCCTGTGTTCTAGAACAATTAAATTCAGTAATGTGAGAGAAGAGACTTGGCATTGGTATTTTATAAAACTCCCAGGAGATTCCTATGTGCAACCAAGGTTGAGAACCAGTGTTCTAGTCTAGAACCTTACTTCCGAGAGGATGTGGACTGGTGGCATCAGCATCACCTTTATTTGAAAGCTGAGTCCAATTCTTCTCTTTGGCAAGACCCACAGATGATGCATATGACATTAAAGCTTGAGATGCACTGCACTAGAATACAGGGGCGTCATTTTGCTTACTGCTGTATCCTTAGTGTCAGAACAGTACTCAGCACGTGATAAGCACTCACCAAATATTTATCAAATGAATTAACATTGGAGATGAGAGGAAGAAGGAGGTAATGATGGAAAGAGGATAAAAAAAGAGAGGCAAGGGAAGACAGAAAGAAAACAGATTTGGCCTCCCCACATTTCCTGGGCACAGGTATAATTGCTCTCTCTTGCTGTTTGCTCCCAATCAAAACTCAACCAGCCTCATGTCCAGCATCTCATGGGCTTGCCTCCAGTTCTCTGTACTTTCCAAAGTGATAGCTGACTAATCAAAGATACTGTGATAATGAATTGCCTAACTGCGCAGCCTGGCTTCTTCTCTTCTAGCATGTATTTGATTAGGGGCCTGCTGAAACCAATTAAGTAAATAATTCAGTATGATTTTATGAACTACCTACTACATGCATGGCTTAACACAGGCAGGATCAAGAGGCTGAGAACCAGTGATGGAAAAGGCACAAATTATAGGCTTATAGTCCAGCTATAGAGACAGACGTTTAGGTAAGTAATCATACCTTGAGACGAAAAGAAAAGGTCAGTGATGTAAGCCACTTACAGACACGTGGACAGGTGGTGTGGAAGGTCTAGAGTAAGTGACTATTTCAGATTGAGGGGTCGGAGTAGACTCCTGGTGAGGAGGGCAGGGGCATGTGAGTTGAGTATGTGAGTGGCTGGAACACAAGGTAGGGAGGCATGCTTGTGAGCTTTGACAATCACAAAGATGGCTAGAAGGCAGTTAAAGGGTTGGAGTATGGTCAGTTCTGTGTTTTGAAGAGATGACTGACAGTCATGGAAGGTGGACTGGAGAAGGAAGACCATGGACCCATCACACCCAGTTTGGAGATGATTAAAGATAATACCCACGTTACATGACAAAGCCGTGGCAGGGGCAGTAGGATGTAAAATGTGGAGATAGTTTTGAGATTTTTCAAATGTCGAAGACCATGTCTTTTTTTTTTTTTTTTTTTTTTTTTTTTTTTTTTTTGAGACAGAGTCTTGCTTTATCGCCCAGGCTGGAGTACAGTGGCATGATCTCGGCTCGCTGAAAGCTCCGCCTCCCAGGTTCACGCCATTCTCCTGCCTCAGCCTCCCAAGTAGCTGGGACTACAGGCGCCCGCCACCACGCCCAGCTAATTTTTTGTATTTTTAGTAGAGACGGGGTGTCACCGTGTTAGCCAGGATGGTCTCAATCTCCTGACCTCGTGATCGGCCCGCCTCAGCCTCCCAAAGTGCTGGGATTACAGGTGTGTGCCACCACACCCAGCCGACCATGTCTTTTTTATTTAACCCAAATGAGCAGGAATTCTTGGGGTGACATCAAATTCGATAGTTTTATGAGCATATACACTGAATACGATATTACGGGAATACAGGCTATTTCTCTTTCACTGGCCTTTAGATAGACTGGATTAGTGGAGAGTTGAGGATTCTTCTTTTCTTAGAGCCTTGAGTGGAGATGGATCCTACTGATTATTTATTTTGACTACTTTATTTTGAAGATGAAGAGAAGGAGGCCAAGATACGAAATGATTATCAGAAGCAGGAATGGAGCTTGAGGTCACCATTAGTAAATAAATACTGAGTGCCAGGTGGTTTAAACACTCATTATCACCTTCAATCCTCACAACCATCCTATGAAATTGGGATGCTATGTTTATTTTAGGGATGAGAAAAACCAAAACTCAAGGAGGTAACTCACCCACAGTTGTGCAACTAATAAGTGGTACAGCTGGGATCCAAACCCAGGTGTGTGTCCCAGCCACGCTGTGCCATGTACTCCTCTGCCTTCCTAATGAGTGCTCCCTGATGCTCCTGATGAAGAGTCGAACTTATAGAGGTCATACATTGTTTTCCTTGTTTCTGGACGCAGTTTTGTTTTCGTTGATAATCATGAATTGAGGATTTAGGACAGCCGATTTCTCTCTATTACTTTGGTCACAACTTCACAATGTGACCTTTGGAAGTAAGGGCTTTGAGTTCCTTAAAATAGCTAAATTGAGGGGATAAAGGAAAACTGACTCGAATCAGAGAATTTCCATCAGGTTTCTGTAGGTTTCTTATAATAGTATTTAGCAATTCTTTTTTTCACATAAATAAGAGAGCCAAGAGAAGAATAGTGTCTTTGACCTGATGGTGTTAAGCCTGCAATCTGGGTAAAAGGGAATTTGCTGAATGCTCTGGATCTGATACCGAAAAGTTGAAGAAAGCAACATCTTGCTTATTACCCTTGTATTTAAGACCATTCAGGGCCGGGCGCGGTGGCTCACGCCTGTAATCCCAGCACTTTGGGAGGCCGAGGCAGGCGGATCACGAGGGCAGGAGATTGAGACCATCCTGGCTAACATGGTGAAACCACGTCTCTACTAAAAATACAAAAAATTAGCCGGACATGGTGACAGGCACCTGTAGTCCCAGCTACTTGGGAGGCTGAGGCAGGAGAATGGCATGAACCCGGGAGATGGAGGTTGCAGCAAGCCGAGATCGTGCCACTGCACTCCAGCCTGGGCAACAGAGTGAGACTCCATCTCAAAAAAAAAAAGAACTGTTCAGAACCAAATATGTGAAGATCAGGTCTGTGATCTGGTGAATTGGGAGTGATTTATGCCACCCAAGTGACTTAACCTGAACCAGTGGGGTCCATGATCCTGCTTCAGTTTCTGCACTGGCATTCATGTTAGTATTTGATGGAAGTTGGTTCACTTTTGGCTGAAGTTGGTGGATGTGGGCAGAGCAGGACTAGTTCCTTTCTTCTGCCTTCTTTTCTAGTAATGCTCCAAGGATGCTTTTGAAGACTCATTATTCAGAGCTGCAGCTGGACTGCCTTAGACATCTGCATTTCTCTATCTCTGAAATAAGGGACTCAAACAAGAGCATCACTCTTTTCCTTTCCAGCTCTAAAATTATATGATTTTTCTTTCACATGGTAAGTGAAATAGTCATCTGAACTGCTGTGGTAGGTTGAGCTTATTGCATCCCAGATCTGTGTGGTTCAACTCTATGTTCATGCTGCCCAGTGCCAAGAGCACCTTTGTGGCCTTCAGACAGTTGTGCACAGTCTATAAACTGCTCAGCCACTTCTCCCAGTCTTCTAAGCAGGCAAAGACTCTTTATCTCTTAGATCTAAAATCATTAGGTAGATTTTGATTCCAAGGGTCAAAGCACAGTATGGTAAGTGGCAAGCTCTCATCCAAGCACGTATTTCAGCAGGTGATGCTGAGGTGCTTTGGGCGTTCAGTGGACACAGATAGATGCTTCCCCTGAGCCTCAGGGAAAGCTTTATTTTGCCCACGTTGTATTCCTTCCTGCATCGTATATGTTAATATTGTTCTGCCACTCCAAATACAGCAGCGTCTGCTCAGTTCCATTTTCTTCCTTTTGCAAAGAGCAGGCAACCGGCTCTGCCTTCCTGAGAGTAGACAAACCTGGAGCCAAGGGTGCCACATTTTCAGCTTCAATGGCAATTGCTGCAGCTCCCTTATTTCATCACCTATTAGGATGCACAGGCGGCGCTAAGTGACACATAGCCCATAAAACATATCTGTTTCCTGCTGATTTCATGGTTCTGGAGGACAGGCTGTGCACAGGGATTCAGACAGACTGTAGTAACAAGCAGGGGTGCTATGGAATATTCATTTATCCTAAATAAATAAATATCTTTTTGGCAACTGCTTTTCCCCGTAGTGTAATACGGTAATGCTATGGGTCATGTGTACATGTGTGTGCTTAAGGAACATCTGTCCATCTCTAGCTGTCATGTCTGAGAACATTAATAAAAGGCTCGACCTCATGTGCCAGCAAGTGATCACAAGACAGTTACTGAAGCACTCGAAGAAGCAATGTCTTTGACATCTGACTCATTTTGAAAAAGCTTGAGAATGCTTTCCCAAGGCCATTTCTTAGAAAATACACCGTGGGACATTTTTCCTGTAGTTTATTGTTGATGATCATCGAGAACTTTGTACCCAGAGAGACTCTACACTGTGCGTGTCCCCTGATATTCCCTCCCGCTTGGCCTGATCAGTGATATCTGACCTCCAGCTACTCGCTGCAGCAACACATTCTCTAGCTGAGTGGGCCTGGACTTTCAACAAAGAATTAACAGCCTGGAAGTGGAGTTCTCAATCTCAACAACCCCTTACCTCATGCAAATTTCTTGGCTGAAAAGAGCAAACAAATAGAATGCCACCTTTTAAAACAGCCTTCTATGAAACATGAGGGAAAGTCAGATTTTGTATAAATCAGAGAGAGAGAGAGAGAAATAAGGCCCATAATAAAAACTTGAAATAGATTTGGGAGGTTTCCGAAACTTCCAAAAACTAATGGTCCAAAGTGGGCAATATTTTTTGTGTGCATTGAGAGGCCCTTCCTGGTTCCTTGATCCAAGCTGGTGTCTTGCCCTATCCAGGAACCCTGAGCTCCCCTGTGCTGAGCAGCCCCCACACCTCAGCCCGAAGCCTCGCCCCTTGCCTGACCGCACCCCATTTCTTTTGGCACAGCTTCCCAGACTTACAAGATGTCTTGAAGTGACTGAATGGAGTTAGTGTTCGGCAGGACTGGCTATGTAACTGGTAGGACTTGGTGCAGAATGTAGATGTAGGGCTCCTTGTTCAAAAATTATGAAGAATTTCAAGATAGCCACAGAGCATTAAAACAAATCCAGGTCAGCTAGGTGTGGTGGCACACTCCTGTAATCCCAGCACTTTGGGAGGCCAAGGCAGGCAGATTGCTTGAGCTCAGGAGTTTGAGACCAGCCTGGGCAACACGGCGAAACGCCGTCTCTACTTAAAAAAAAAATAATAATAATAATAATTAGCTGGGCATGGTGGTGTGCGCCTGTAGTCCCGGCTTCTCGGGAGGCTGAGGTGGGAGACTTGCTCAAGCCTGGGAGGCAGCCTGGGCAACAGAGTGAGACCGTGTCTCAAAAAAATTCTCAGACAAGCACAGGACCTCTGTATGACTGCACAGGTTACAGGTCGCACGCTCACAAAGCCAGCCCAGTGCTCCATACTGTATTTTAGAATAAGCAGGAATCAGTTGAGGGCTGCCAGACTTGTAGACCAATCACTGTAGGAGCTGATGGCAGATCCCTGATCTGTGATTCAGAAAGAGTCATTCAGGCAGGCATTGCCCAGTGTCTGGGTTCTCTCTCTTCTGAAGTTGTTGAGGCTGTGCAGAAGGTATGTGTTTCGTGTTTCATCCAGTCTGTTAGGGTAATCAGTGTGATTTCTCTGGCATCTCCACGACTGGAAGCAGACCAGATGTAATCAAAGCTGTTGAAGCTGCCCAGGGGCTGGCTAAGCTGCCACCCTGTTAGTGAGGCCGCTGGGGAGAGGGAAACTGAAGCCTGCACCACGGGGAGCTGTATACTGGAGTCTGGAATCCATTTGCTCCACGCAGGAGGCCTGCATCTCAAGTCAGGAGGCAGTGCCTGGAAATCTAGCATCGTATCGATACTCTTTGGTGAAGGAAATGTGGTCCTTGCCCCACGTTATCTCACAGTCTCTTTGGGCAATGTCATGCATATTAAAAATACCGACAAACGCAGAGCCACGAAAGATCCTGATCTTTTAGGTCTGTCATGCAATAGAGACAGTAAGTGCTCTGTATAGACATCAGGAGATTTTCTTCCCTGAAGGACAAGCTCCTGTAGCATTTTCCTGCACTGAGATGCAGTCACGCTAGCCTGTCTTCCACTCACCAGGGATGGCAAGGAAGGACCAGCTGACAAGTAATAAAGCAAACCAGTTTGTAATTTTACAGGGCTCTGAATAAAGATGCATTTATCTCTGGCCAACACCAAGAGGCCTCGATGTCTCTCACAGGGAGAAACTTGGTGGGCTGTGGCGTCTTTGGGGTTGCTAGGGCAGAGTCAGGCTTGAGTCTGAGAAAGGCAAGTCCATGCATTAAAATCCAGCAGGGGGGTGGATCTGGGGCAAGGGACAAGAGAGAAGCAGGAATGGAAGGCAGGGATAAGGACTGTTAACAGAGGCTCTGCCTCCTTCCTTCCCCTTCCCTCACACTGGCTCTTTCAGCCACTTCCCTCACTGAGATAGGAAGCGGTCCTGTGGTGACGCCAAGGGCACAGGCTTCTGCTGTCTGGGCTCCGGCACAGTCGTTGGCTCTGAGTCATCCGGGAAGGAAAGGCATCTCTTACCGCCCCCTCTCCCACTGTGGCCTCAGGCTCCCACCATGCAGGAAATGCCTGGTCTCCCACGAATCAGAAGCTATAAACAGGACTGGTGGCAGTTCATACGGATTTGGCAAAGGACGAGAAGCTGTGGGTTACTGGTATCAGTGATTATAGAAGGGGAAAGAGTTGATATCTGAAGATATGAGAAGGGGCTTCTGAGGATGGCGTTAGCATGTTCAGGCACAGCCTTAATCTTTAAGAGTCACAAAGAGCCATCAGCACAGTCATCTCCGTAATAAACCTAGAGAGCGCTGTCAAAGACAGTTCCGGATGGAAGTGAGAAACCGTTGAGGCTGAGTTGTATAGTTAAACAGCACTGTTTTTTTTGGGAGAGGCAAAGGCAACTCTGTGTTCAGCTCTTAGTTCTGACACTAATGAACTCAGATTTAAGTTCCCTGAGCCTCAGTTTCCCTGTCTGTAAAATCAGGATAAAAATTTCGTGCTCAAGGCCAACAAAAACAAGCAATGGTGTAAAGGACTCCCTATTCATAAATGGTGCTGGGATAGCTGGCTAGCCATATGCAGAAGAATGAAACAACCCTTACCTTTCACCGTATACAAAAATGAACTCAAGATGGGTTAAGTCGAAATCTAAGACCTCAAACCATAAAAATCCTAGGAGAAAACATTGGAAATACCCCTCTTGACACTAGCCTTGGCAAAGAATTTTTGGCTAAGTCCCCAAAAGCAATTGTAACAAAAACAAAAATTGACAAGTGGGAACTAATTAAACTAAAGAGCTTCTGCACAGCAAAAGAATTAACAAAGTAAACAGCAACCTACAGAATGGGAGGAAATATTTGCAAACTATGCATCCAACAAAGGTCTAATATCCAGAATCTATAAGGAACTTAAATCAACAGGCAAAAAACAATCACTCCATTAAAAAATGGGCAAAGGGCATGAACAGACACCTCTTAAAAGAAGACATGCAAGCAGCCCACATACGTGAAAAAATGCTTATCTTCACTAATCATCAGAGAAATGCAAATCAAAGCCTCAACGAGATACCGTCTCACACCAGTCAGAACGGCTATTACCAAAAGTCAAAAAATAACAGATGCTGGTGAGGCTTGGAGAAAAGGGAATGCTTATACGCCGGTGGGGGAAATGTAACTTAGTTCGGTCATTGTAGAAAGCAGTTTGGAGATTTCTCAACTTAAAACAGAGCTACCATTCAGCCCAGAAATCTCATTACTGGGTATATATCCAAAGGAAAATAGATCATTATACCAAAAAGACATATACACTTGTATGTTTACTGCCATGCTGTTCACAGTATCAAAGACATGGAATCAACCTAGGCGCCCATCAACAGTGGATTTGATTTTTTTTTTTATGTGGTACATATACACCATGGAATACTATGCAGCCATAAAAAGGAATGAAATCATGTCCTTTACAGCAACATGGATAACCATGTTGGAAGAGCTGGAGACCATAATCCTAAGTGAATGAATGCAGTAACAGAAAACCAAATACTGCATGTTCTCACTTATAAGTGGGAGCTACACATCGAGCACTCATGAACATAAACATGGGAACAACAGACACTGTGGACTACTAGAGGGAGGAGGGGGAGGGAGGTAATGAGTCAGAAACTACCTCTTGGGTACTGTGCTCACTACCCGGATGCAAGATACCCATGAAACAAACCTGCACACGTAAACCCTATGTCTAAAATAAAAGTTGGAAAAGAAAAAATATTTCCTAAATTGTTCTAGAATTAAGCAAGATAATATTTATAAGATATCCGCAGAGGGTCTGGCACCCTAGCATATAATAGATTCCTAATGAACATCAGTTTCCTTATTTTTCTTATGAGAGTAAAATATTAAGATGTACATATTCTGTTAGGTCATAGAAAGTTTGAATGGTGGGAAAAGTCAGCTCTTAAAATGCTGTGGGATCACTTTTTCAGCCTTTTCACCTGTGATCAAAGTTGTCCATCACCCTGGCATTTTTGGAAGAATGTATTAAGGAAGAATGTATCATAGGTTACCTCTGTGGAAAATCTAGAATTTGAATATTATGCCCCTGTTCACTTGTACACTGGGCTGTCACTATGAAGGTAGGCTGACTTGACTGTATCGGATAATTAGGGGCTGGGAGACCACGGAAAATTGAAGCCATAGATAATCCCAGTGTCTCGTTTTAGCCAATAATAATTCTTCTCCCACCAAGTCTTTATCAGAACTGCTAACAAGGAGAAAAGTCGACTGGTTTGAGTTTCCTCACCTTTTATTCTCCCCTGAGTACCCTCAGTACAGGTGCTAATGAACAGTGAAATGGCCAAAAGGTGAGCAGCTCCGGGGAGGAGAAGCGGGAGGCTCAGAAAATCCACAAACTGTGTAATCACTTTGAGTAATTGAATTAACTCCAGTAAAATGTAGAGATACATGCACCTGCTAGGCTTTGTTGGAAGCTGCATTAACACATTGGAAGCAAAACTTTCTTTTAAGTTTCATTTTTATCTAATGGTAGATATTTGGGGACACTGCAGCCTATTAAATCTGCTAACCGATGTTCAGATGTTATGAAGGAGTTAAACTGTTCTAAGAATATTCAAGGTCCGTTATTCTCTCCTAGTCTTTCTACGTCAAAGAGTAAAGTCAGAAAAGCCAAATTGATTTCTCAGAAAATGAAGACAATTGAAGTGACTCTCCCAAGCTCCAATTGTAGGCCAGGCCCTAAACTGAGAGAAATGGACAACCCACATATTCTGACCTTTACATATTGTCAGATGAGGCCGGATCTGGGGAGGAGGTGGTGTTTTCTTATCTGCCTTAACGTGTAGGCACTATGTGGAGAAGCACTGTAATGTAGTTAATGCAGTGGTGCTCCAATTCTGGTATTCCTCAGAATCACCTCAAGGGCTTTTAGAAACAGGTGCTGGGCGCTTCTCTCTGATTTGGTAGGACTGGGGTGGGACAAAGAATTTGCAAATCTGAGAAGTTCCCTGTTCCAGGGACCACACTTTAATAACCACCGGTGAAACCAGTGAGAGGCTGAGCTCTGAAGTCAGACTCCCTGGGCTTGGATCTCAGATCTCTCACTTGGTAGTTGTGTGACTGGGTAGTTGATAGTTTACAGAATCTCTTTGTATCCCCATTTTCTCGTTTGTAAAATGGGAATCCTAGTATCTCATACGATTGTGAGTATTAAATGAATTAATATGTGATAAGCCCTTAAAATATTGCCTGCTGGATGGCAAGTGTGCATTGTAGGTTGGTATGACACAATTATAGACTCTCTGTAACAATGTATATTTTATTCATATTTTTTGAGCACTTACTATAGGCCAGAGATTGACTCAGTACTTTGCAAGGATTATCACATTTAATACCCACAACTTACTCTCCCTCCTTTCCCATGTCCTGGCTTGCCTTGTTTCTTCCACTTTCTCTCAATTATTCCTTCTCTCCCTTCCATTCGTTCTTGCTCTTCAAAAGCCGTATTGAGACAAAATTCATAAATTCTAAATGAAAAAGAAAATGTACATTGGTTATAAAGTATGACCTTTATGAGTTTTTTCAGGACTCTTCACCTGTTCTTTGCTTTTTATTCCAGCGTGATACCCGGCACGTAGTAGGAGTTTGGTGAACATTAATTACTTGAATCTCGTTATCCTTACAAATCAAACAGGGTTTATCTGTCAGGGTTCCCTTCTCCTCCTTTGTCCTATCCTGGCCTCTCCTTGACTAACACATTGGTAAATTTGGCCTCTGCTCTTTCTTTTCCCCTACTGCAGACGCCCGCACATCAAGACAAGGTGGCATCACCAACCATTGATAAAGCTTTTAGTTCACTAGCTTGTACCTGGACCACCCATCAAAATCTTTAAAACAAGTATTCCTTGGGACAAGGCCAGGTGTCGTTGAGAGTCTCCAGGAAGAGCATAGGAGCCCTGGTCTGGAAGGGTGGGACCTACACTCCCGAGGGTGCCCAGAGGAAGACACTCACTGACCCAGTGCAGTGGTGGCGTACTCCCTCCCCAGCCCCTGACCTAAGGGTGCTGTGTGTCAGCTCTCCTAAGTCGTGGTCTTGTTAGGGAAGTTGGTTGTCAAGTACTGCCCAGTTACAGTTGGTTTAAACTCTCAACTAAAGGATTGTAAGCAGGTCAGCTGCCTGAGTCTCTGGTTACTCTTGCAGCTCAGGTTTCCTCTGACAGGTCCTGATAGGGGCTACTTTTGCACCATTGATGTGGCCAGGGCTTACAGCAAGGTTTAAGGTTTCCATGCACAGCCTTCTTGGCAGGCAGCTCCCAGAGAATGGAGTATGTATGGTTTGGGAGGAAGTTGCAAGGCATGTTTGTGGATCTTGAGTATTTTGAGCCAATCTTGTGGAGTGGGTCTGTGCCCATCAGCACCAGGAGACTTTGTACTTAGGGGAGAATCTGTAAGCGATGTGATTTTCCAGGGTCGGTTTCCTCATTGTTTCTCTTTGCTTGCCCTGTGGCTGAGGATTAAATGAACATTGAGAGTCTACTCTGTGCTAGTTACTCTGCTAGATACTAGCAGAGATGGAGGGTAGGATACAAAGACAAATAACGCCTAGTCTTTAGGAAGCCTGTATTTCTGCTCTGTGTATCAGAAGAGGGTTGAGTTGGTGACAAGAATAAACAGTTGAGGGGAGTGGGGGACTGAAAAATAATAAACCTTAGAGAAGGTTTATTGTTAACTTGGGAAAATTGTTTAAACAGTTCCTTAAGATATTTGTAGTAGGTATGTCCCTAGATATGAGGCTTGTCTGGCTGTGAGGTCCATGCACGAGTCCCTTGTAGGTTTCTCAAATCTATTTGGACTGGGTGCTCTGTATTGACGTGAAATTGTAAGGCAGACCCTGAATATATCACAACGGAGTTTCGCTTGTGGCTACTCCAGTGTCCATACACATAGGTCTCATCCGCCTGCCCTGGGGTTCTTCAAATTTGCATTTGGGAAGTCTAGTTTTATGACTGTTTCTTTTATCGTGAACTTACGGCCACCCCACTTCCCTGCCCATTTCCCCATCAGCTTCACCTTGGGTCGCGGTACATCTTTTCTCCAGAACATGTTCCCTGCCAGGAATCTGCAGGGAGCTCTTAAGACTTATCTTTCTTTTTAGCTTTTTTTTTTTTTCCTTTTCCACTCAATTTCTAGTCTAGTGCTAAGTACTTATATGTCATGCTGTGAATATGTGTGTGAATGAATTGGTCAGAATTCCAAATTTTAGTTGTAAGAAAATTCTTTTGTGCAGCGTGCGTGGCTCAAAATGAGAGAAAAGACACTGGTGAAGACTTGGCAGCCCTGGGCTTTTCCTTGGGATGCTTTAATAAATTTTGACGTATTTTGTGACAGACCAGGTTGGAGTTCCCTTTTTACCTACTGTTTCAACAAAGTTAAGTGCAATCTATATTTTACAAACAAAGGCAATCTATATTTTAAAAATTTCAGAATCCTATTCTGAGGCTGAGTTATGGCTTCTTCCTTTCCCGTAGGATTTACATATACACTCATCTGTATGATTTCAAGTGTTGCTGCTGTAGTTTGGATGTTTCTCTCCCCAGACCTCATGTTGAGATTTGATCCCCAGTGTTGGAGGTGGGGCCTAATGCAAGGCGTGTGGGTCATGGAGGTGGATATCTCTTGAGTAGATTCCTGTCCTCCCTGCGGTGGGGTGAGTTCTTGCTCTGTTAGTTCTCACAGGAGCAGATTGCTAAAAAGAGCCTAGTTGCTGTCCCCGCC
Organism: Chlorocebus sabaeus; assembly: GCF_047675955.1. Taxonomy (NCBI): domain Eukaryota; kingdom Metazoa; phylum Chordata; class Mammalia; order Primates; family Cercopithecidae; genus Chlorocebus; species Chlorocebus sabaeus. The sequence continues at coordinate 12,511,526 of NC_132914.1, forward strand.
TTTCTCTTGCTTCCGCTCTTGCCACGTGATCTCTGCACATGCCGGCTCCACTCACTTTCCGCCATGAGTGGAAGCAGCCTGAGGTCCTCACCAGAAGCAGATGGTAGGGCCACGCTTCGTGTAGAGCCTGTAGAACTGTAAGCCAAATGAACCTCTTTTCTGTATAAATTACCCAGTCTCAGATATTCCTTCCTAGCAGCACAACATGACTAAGACATTTAACTTCCCGTCTGACTCCCTCCAGTTGCTTCAAGGGTAGGCAAGAATTGTATCTTAGCTATTTCTACGTCCAGCTGTGTATCCACAGTGCCTCTTATATTTGGCATATGGTACCTACTAAAGAAATGTTTATGTACTCTAGAAATGTACTCAAGAAATGACCAAATGAATGGATAACTTGGCTCATGAGAATTCTTAAGGGCATTTGAAATGGCAAGGGGTATGTTTGGAAGAAGGAGTGTGAGGAGCTGAAGGAAAAGAGGGGAGACCAGCTGTGTTCAGAACCCACAGTCGTTTACTCAGGAAACAGTACCAGATATCCTTGGCTGTGGGGAAATGATCCACTCTTTCAGTAGCCTAGGCCACAGGTAATTTTGTGTACCCGCTATGCACTTAGCTCATACAGTAAATAGTAAAAATGAAAATGGCATGATTCCTTCATAATCTAGGTGGGGAGACACTGTAAATACACAAATAATTTAAAAGTGCAGGGCTGAGCACAGTAGCTCACACCTGTAATCCCAGCTCTTTGGGAGGGCAAGGCAGGAGGATCGCTTGCACCCAGGAGTTCAAGACCAGTCTGGGCAACACCGTGAAACCTCATGTATAAAAAAAACAATTAGCCAGTTGTAGGGCATGCCTAGAGTCCCAGCTTCTTGGGAGGCTGAGGTAGGAGGATTGCTTGAGCCCAGGAGTTCAAGGCTACAGTGAGCCGTGATCACACCACTGCACTCCAGCCTGGGTGACAGAGCCAGACCCTGTCTTAAAAGAAAAGTACAGATTATTTCAGGATTAAGCATATGAGTACTTAGGCTAGAGAGAGGCAGAGAAATGACTCCTGTGTTCCAGACACTGTATCACACTGGAGTGGGGGCCATCGACACACACATACAACTTCACTTCGTCTGCACAGTCTTTCAAGATAAGTGTCTTTATCTCCAGTTTACAGGTGAGGAAACCGAGGTTTGGGACCAGGTCACTTGTGCAAATCACACAGCTGGGAAATATCATTGCCAGGATATGAATCTGAGTCTGCAGCAGTTCAGAGAAAGGGCACGCACAGTGGCTTCTGTGTCAGGGAAGGGACGTTGTCTGGATTGTGGGGGTAGGTGACCTGCAGCTGGAACACCAGCATGCAGAGGACTTGCCTTTTAGCTCTGAGGAGGTCGCCTGCCCTTGCATATCTGTAAACAACCACCCTGGATTGAGAGCTGTTGAATGGGGAGTTTGTCTGACTCCCGGAAGAGAGCACAGTACAGGAGAAACCTTATATAACGCAGACATGCCCGGCATCCCGCAGGCGGGTGCAAGCCAAGCGCACACCTCACAGACCCAGCTTTTGTTGTGTAGGCGCTGTGGTGTAAAAACCATCCTTTAGGGCCGTCTCCCTCGTGGTGGCAGCGTGCCTGGGAGCTTTCTGTTCTATTTGTGGTATCTGTTCCCTTTGATCATTGTGCATTGCTTTGTTCCTCATCTCCCTCTTCGGTGTCACCTGTGAAGTCACTGGAGAGCCATAATCATCTTAAAGAAAGACTCAGAGGAGAAGAAATAAGACCTAAGAAAACAGACCCATTAGGCTCCTTGAAGCTGGTTTTCTAGCTAAGAGGCTTGATTAAAAATGTGAGGGGAATGGATCTGTGATGTCCATGGTCATGAAAAGTGAAGACGGCATTACAGCACATGTCTGTGTAGGCCGCATCGCAGGTGGGGAAGAGGCCTAAAGGCTTGGTGGCCCATAGGTGTGAGCCCCTCCGGTGGCTCCATGACAGGAGGCCCTGTGGGAGAAAGTAACTCCCCTTTCTTTTATATTTATTTATTTATTTATTTTGAGACGGAGTCTCGCTTTGTTGCCCAGGCTGGAGTGCAGTGGTGCGATATCGGCTCACGGCACCCTCCACCTCCAGGGTTCAAGCAGTTCTCCTGCCTCAGCCTCCCGAGTAGCTGGGATTTCAGACACGTGCCACCACACCCGGCTAATTTTTAAAATTTAGTAGAGACGGGGTTTCACCATGTTGGCCAGGCTGTTCTCATACTCCTGACCTCAAGTGATCTGCCCGCCTCGGCCTCCCAAAGTGCTGGGATTATAAGCATGAGCCACCGCTCCCCGGCCTCCCCTTCTTATAACACTTGTGACCTGTGCTTCAGTTCGTGGGCCTTGTGTAAAGGCTCCTGTCACCTGTCTGCTCCTTCTTCAACCTGGCTGTTTATTCGGCCCAGAGGAGTAAATTACGGGTGGATTATGCAGTGACAAGCACTTTCATACCTCCCGTGAGAACAGGCTACACCAGGGGTCCCCAACCCCTAGACCACAGACCAGTACTGTCCGTGGCCTGTTAGGAACTGGGCGGCACAGCAGGAGGTGAGTGGCGGGCAAGTGAGCATTACCACCTGAGCTCCGCCTCCTGTCAGATCAGCGGCAGCATTAGGTTCTCATAAGAGCACGAACCCTGTGTGAGCTGCACATGTGAGGGATCTAGGTTCTGTGCTCCTTATGAGACTCTGACGATAAACGTCATGTGCTTGAATCATCCTGAAACTATCCCTCTGCCTCCAGTCTGTGGAAAAATGGTCTTCCACCAAACCAGTCCCTGGTGTCAAAAAGGTTGGGGATTGCTTGTCTATGCCTTAAAAAAATTAGGTCCATTTACTTTGCAGTCATAGAGGATGCAGGGCTGGCCTTGAGGAAATCTACCTAGAAATCCCCTTCAAGTTAAGATTTATGACATTAGCTTCACTGTTGAATTGGATCATAGATATCTATAATTAAAGGAAACCATTTACACTTTATTGTTCATTAAATGTTTAAACCACCTGAAAAGATTAAAAAAAAAAAAAATGAGCCTTTTTACGTAGTTACAGTTACCCGTATCTGACTTCAAGTCTTTAGCCGTATACCCACACGGTTCCATAGTTATCAATGTTTATTTACAGTTTAATATTCTTTAGCATTATTTAATATCAAAATAATATATACTAATATATACTATGGTAGGTTGGGCTTTACAGCTTACAGAACACTTTGACATACATTCTCTGTTATTTTTGATGGCTCTGTGACATATCGAACTGAAGCAACAGTTTAAGGCTATTTTTAAATTGGGCTGTGCTCAAGTGTGAGAAAGTGTGACAATCAACATGAACTAGGTTTAGCCTTATCACCGTTTCCTGCTCAGGCAGGTAAGATCTGCTGAAGGAAGGAACCGTTGCCAACTGGCCAGGTGTGCCAGTTCATGGCCTAGAAGGGGCAGCTTTCAGTTGAACTTTGCCCATGTTTTCAGGATTTTATCTCAACTCCTGAGTAGTCTCCTCTGGGTGGAAGCACTCGAATTGAAGCCTGTTCAAAGGCTTTGTGCCTTTAACTGAAGAATTTTTTGGAAGGCCCTTAGAGCTGCCAGGCAGCCATCTGGGATCAGGTGAGGGGCTGGGCTGCTGTGTGGTAGATTGGAGTTCATGTCTCATAAATGGACTCTCCCGGAATCTGAGAGGGCTGCTCCCTAGGTCAACTACTTTATGATTAATGGAAAGGAGATGTGACAGGAATAGCCAGTTTCCCTGTCCTGTTTGGTATGACTGCTGGCAATTTGATGATTCCTTCCTTAACCTTGAAGCAATCTCAGTTTGACTGACTCATACTATGGGGAAGATAGTGACCTTTGAACTCTTGATTCAATACAGTCTTTTGACCTTGGTTAGATGCTATCTTGACCTCTGGATAAAACTGTACCCTGCATTACTATTTTATTGATTGTTCTCTCAACAGAACAACTGGTATCTTTAAATTTTTTTTTTTAATCTTACATGCCCGAAGTAGAAGGTCACCTCTTTTGTAGTGAAAAAATAACTATTTTCCCCGTGGTGTGCTGAATGCATGGGTTAAAGCAGATAGACCAGCTGTCCTGGGTTTTTTTCCCTATGTCTTTTTTGCTGATTCACAAAGGCATTTAATTTCTCTCTACCACACTTTCTAGGTCTGCAAAATAGAAAGGGGAGTTCATGACCATCTATGCGTTACTGGGGGATTTTTCTGTGCAGGGAAAATTATTGATGCAACCAGAGGACTTGCTGCCAGCTTCGAGGGGTGCATTTTACTCTCTCTGGAAAGAGGCCAGCAGTAATGATAGAAACACAGTGCATTTGACTCTGACCTTACTTTTGACAACTCTTCCTCTACAATTCTTAGAAATTTTAACATGCTGCACCATTTAAGAGACCAGCAGCAGGCCTTTAGCAAAGCCCACGGTCTAGGCAGACTTTGTAGGCCTCTGGGATTGTGGTGAGAAAACCTTATCCCTCTCTTATTTCCTGATATCTTTACATTTTAGAGGTGTCTGGAAAGAAAGGTGGCAGAAAAGCAGCATAACCTGCTTGACAAGTCCTGTACAAACAGAAGTCCAATGAGGCTGCTGCTCTGGGGTTGCCAGGCTCCAGGAAGCCAATTGTAGTGTGCACAAAGGTGCAAGTCACCAAGGCCTCGGAGAGCTCCAAGGAAGCATGTGCAAAGGCAGGATTTAGAGTTCTAAGGACGGGACGTCCAGCGCAGCCCAGCAGTGAACCTAGGTCCATGACTGTGGACTCTCCCGTGAGGGAGCCGTGTTGCTGTGTGGACATCTGACAGTTGTCCCTGCCCTGTGAACCTGCGACCTCATCCTACAGGTGCAGGGAATGGTTTTGGCAACTCTCCCCACCGCAGAATGTGGGCGGACTTCTGAGCTGGATTTGATTTTCCTTTTTTGCTTTGGAGGGTACAACAATCAACCCTTTAGAGCACAAGTAGAGGAACGGAAGACCTTCCCATGGCCCAAGACCCCTCAGTGGGCTGCTGTTTGCTCTTCCCTAGAATATAATAATGTTCAATTTATGCTTCCAGGAGACCAGAGACACACGTTTCCCAAATGTGGGTATGGGTGGCTTTAAGCTGTTTCTGTGAGTAGAGGCCCAGTGGCATGCTCCCCAGTGTAACCCCCTCCTTGGTTTCACATCCCCTCTACCCGATTCTAGGCCAAGCCCCTCCAGTTGTAGTTGGTGACCCAGAAAGGGTGAAAGTGAGGCTGCCTTTTGTAGCACTGCTCTTCGTGAATGGGAAGTGCTGCTGGGGAGAAATGATATTCAGTGTGAGCTTTTCTGTTAGGGGCAGCTCTCTTTCTCCACTGCAATAAGAAGAGTCATGAGTAAGTCTAGAAAGGCAGGTTTTGATCTTTAGGATACTGTGACATATGAAATAAAAGTATGTCCTTACTCAGTGTTGTATTGTCAGCACCTAACACTTGTCAGCTTTAATTAAAGCAAAAATTTTTGTATTGAAAATATAACTAGGTGGAGGAGTAAGTGCTACTTAAGTGCAAGTATTTGTCTTTTCTAATCAGATGGTTTTCTACGTACTCAAAATTTCATCTAGTAAGAATGTAGGATGCTTATGGAGAAAAGTGAGTGTTGTTTGTTTCTCCGTAATATTTATATATAAAAGCAAGAGCTTATGAAACTTTTAGGCGTCTTTGGAGGTTTGAAATTTCCCACTGTTATTCTTAAGAAGAGAAGAAAGAGAATACTTTTTTTCTGTCTTCTTGGCCTTTAAGGAAAAGCGAATTTCAGAAAAACACGGGACGGAACAGGAAGTGTTTACAGGTTTAGTCATACTTGTTAGGTATGAAAAAGCCCCACTGCCTTCTCATATTGTTTCTTTTATGAACTTAACACTTCCTACTTTGAGAATACCTTCCTCCCCAAGGGCTCAAAGCCCTTTATAGTCATTAATTTTCATCTTGCTTCTTTTCTTAAAAAATTAAAACGTTAACTACCATTTAGCTGGTATTCTACCAGCTAAAACTTCCAGCTAAATGCACTTTGTCTGTCTGCATGTATTAGCTCAGTTGAAAATGTGATCCTACTGAAGGCAGTAGGATAACCAGCTTGTCACAGTTTCCCTGGGATTTCAGTTTTAGTCTTGAAAATCCCACATCCCAGGAACCCCTCCAGTCCCAGACAAACCAGCATGGTTGGTCACCCGAAAGGGCGACCAGTTCAGGTAGCTCTGCATAAACAGAAGATGTTCCACCCTGCAGTCCTAATGTTAAATCCAGCCAGCTACCTTAGAATTGACCTAGACAGCAGTGTGTGCACGGCTCAGTGCAAATCTTTAACATCACCTGGTAGAAGACAACACTGAGCACACAGTCGCAGAACTAGTGCAGTTCAGAGTAAGTAGAGATGTCTACTTACAGGAATATTTCTGGTTTCTTGGTTTTTTTTTTTTTTTTTGTCTACCCTTTTTCCCTTTACTGCGCTATATGGTGAAAAACGAAAACAAGAACTGATAACTACCTGATTTCCGAAACAAGAAGTGTGATCTCAGATATTTCTGTTGATTTCAGGTTTTTCATCTGAAAAATGAGGATGCTGGTCTCAATTTCTAAGGCCCCTTTCTGCCCAAACTTAGCACGAGGCAAGAAGCTGGAAGTAGAAAGCAGGAGAGGTCAAAAAGAAAATGGATGCGTCTCCTTTAGTAAGCTCTACTCAGGAGAAGGGCGTCGTCCTTCAAGTACAAACGTTTTCCCTGACTTAGGGCATTTCCCCGCATTGTATCCCACCCCATCTTTTTCTGCCGTTCTGCACTGTGTCGTTTGAATGTGCTGTTTGTCAGGGTTGGGGGCTGCCTTGGTGTTCCAGCTTGACCACATCTGACACACAGACACCCTTCCTCCTTCTGCCTCTAGAGGACCTAGAACAACGCCTTGCTCTGAAAGCACCGTGTCCCTGAGCCTGAATACATGACCCTGGATGTCAGGAGGTGCTCTCTTCCATTTCAATCGCCCAATTCCAGCTCTGTAATCATCATGTTAAATGCTGGAAATTTCAAAAACAAAAACAAAAATCTTTCTAATAGATTTTCTATTATCTTCCTTAAGTCCACAATGCCACTTTCATTCTTACTCCTCATTTTGGGGTGAAAGTGTAGACAGATTGTGGCTTTAGAATCTGACGTCCTTTGCTTCCAAATTCTAGCCCCACTGTGTGAAATTGGGAAGCACGTTCTTTAACCTCACCCAGACTCTGGTTCTCCATTGATGAAATAGAAACATACAGTCTCTTAAATGTCTGGCACATGGAAGGTACTCAGCATATTAATATTAACCACTTTGGGACGGGTGCGGTGGTTCATGCCTGTAATCCCAGCACTTTGGGAGGCCGAGGCAGGTGGATCACTAGGTCAGGAGATTGAGACCATCCTGGCTAACACGGCGAAACCCTGTCTCTACTAAAAATACAAAAAATCAGCCGAGTGTGATGGCGGGCGCCTGTAGTCCCAGCTGCTCGGGAGGCTGAGGCAGGAGAATGGCGTGAACCCGGGAGGTGGAGCTTGCAGTGAGCCGAGATCGCGCCACTGCAGTGCAGCGTGGGCCACAGAGAGAGACTCGGTCACAAGAAAAAAAAAAAAAAAGGAAAAAAACACTTTGTTTTTCCTTAGCCCTTCAAGCCCCTGCACCGTGTTTTCTGATGTATCATCTTGTTTTCATCCTTCCTCCTGTCTTTAATTCCAGAGGTTACAGAAAAGTTGTAAGTTACAGGTAAAGGAGAGTAAGTACACTGTGAGTGGGTGCTGACGAAATATCACAACAGGTTCTCATTCTGACCACTCATCCTAGGCCATGCTTCCCCAGAATATTTATGGAACTAAGTGGGAAAAAGGATCTTTAGCAAAGATCCAGTAACCTCCATGCGGGGAATGAAATGTGTTTATTATTAGAGCAATCTGGTTTCCATACAGCTACCAATATACACACACCCACGTGCCCTGGTCAGCAATACTGGAGAGTTTACTTGTAAATCCAGGTGAAGCTGACGCTGACAGATGGCCCTCTGTACTGATTTTGTAAAACCAGCAGGAAAACCTCTGCTCAGCAGACCACTTGATGTTTTAGTTGTAGCCACTAACATGTTAATCAAAAGAAGCAAATACATGTTTTTCCCTTGAGAAAACATGGATAGTGGTGTAATAGAAATTATCTTGAATTATTCCTCCTCAAGTGTCTATCCAATCTAGATAGATGGATTATCTGATCGCACCAGGAGGTGCAGACCTAGCAGTGGCTACTTCTATTGCAGCATCTTTATAGGAATCAGATCTTTGGATTTCCATTTTCCCATTTTTATTCTGTTTTCTCCCTGCTAAAAAAACAGTTTGCAGAGGCACTTGAAAGTGATATAAACTCTGTAGTAGATAACAGTTGTACGTGAGCATTATATCTTTGATCATATAGTCCCCTATGTAATTATGTGATAGCTTGAGCCTAGCACAGGTGGAGCTGCTGAGCCATCTCAGAAATGACCACATCTGGGCTGGGTGCAGTGGCTCATGCCTGTAATCCCAGCACTTTGGCAGGCCGAGATGGGTGGATTGCTTGAGCTCAAGAGTTCGAGACCAGCCTGCGCAATATTGATGAAACCTCGTCTCTGCAAAAAATATAAAAATTAGCTGTGTGTGATCGTGCTCACCTGTGGTCCCAGCTACCTGGGGGACTGAGATGAGCAAAAAAAAAAAGAAATGACCATATCTGTATGTCTGTACATAGGTATGTAGATTTACCACAATGCTGGCACACGTACTTTTGTCATTGATGTTTATTAAGCTTTTTATGCTCCAGGCACTATGCCAAATTGTAGGGCATCATCTCCTTTAATCCTCAGAATCTTATGCAGTAGGGCCAGTGTTGCTATTACTCCATTTTATAAATGAAGAAACTTAGGCTTGGAGAGTTTAAGTAACTTCTACGAAGGCACGCAGTAAGTGCCAGAGCCGAAATGCAAAGTAAGCCTCAGTGCTTCTAAGCCATGGCTCTTAACCATTATGCTATACTGCTCAAAAATATTTTTAGAACATCTTAGAACATCTAAGGCAAAGGAAAACCTGGTCCCTAATGGTCTTTTGTGATAACGATATGAAACCTTTAGTCTCTAAAATGTCATGGAAGTGAAACTTGAAAGGCTCTGTTCTTCATCTTCTACTTACTAAGAATGGGCAGAATGTCTTGGTAATTTATGGCATGTGTCCCAAAGGTGTCAAGGTGGCCTTTTTTTTTTTTTTGCTAATACTAGGTCCTGCTTCCAAGCCTCCTATTTCCTTCGCTTCCATGTGTACCAGGGTTTACCTGCTGCTTAATCCACGCACCGCACTATACCTGTCTGTAGTAGACCCACCAACATTCACGTGGCCACCTCTGCTGAAAGTACCTCCCAGGATAGAACAGGGTCACAGACCCCCAATTGTATCAGTCTTTGGCTTCTTGATGTCTGTGCGAGTTATGGTTATGGGAGTTGGTCTTTGGTGAGATTAGTGGTGAGATCCGTGTGTGGCACCTAGGGTGATTTCTTGAATAGTACGAGGGGAGGCTGAAAAGCAAACATCCACGTAAGTGTTGTCTCTTTTGGAGTTTGAAAAGTTGTCACCCTAATAAACAAACCACGTAATTGAATTGAACAGCCCTTGCTCGGTGTGATCAAAGAAAAGACCTAGACTTTGCTATCAGTAGGCTCTTGGTTCCAGGCCTGCCTTGTCACTTATGATGATGATTTTTTTATTTTTCTTTTTTTTTTGAGATGGAATTTCGCTCTTGTTGCCCAGGCTGGAGTGCAATGGCGTGATCTCGGCTCACCATAACCTCCGCCTCCCGGGTTCAAGCGATTCTCCTGTCTCAGCCTCCTGAGTAGCTGAGATTATAGGCACCCACTACTATGCCTGGCTAATTTTTGGTATTTTTAGTAGAGAAGGGGTTTCACCATGTTGCCTAGACTGGTCTCGAACTCCTGACCTCAGGTGATCTGCCCACCTTGGCCTCCCAAAGTGCTGGGATTACAGGTGTGAAACATCGCACCCGGCCAGCTCATCACTTATTATGCGAGTTATATAACATTGCCGAATCCCAAGTTTTTAGTCTTTAAAATGAGAATTTAAATGTCACCCTTATTTTGATTGCTGGGAAGTTTAAATGAAACAATATATGTGCCTGTCACATACGAGTTGACAATAAATGATAGTTTCTTTTCCTTTTCCCTTAAGTAAGTTGTTTTCCCTCTAGCCTATAAGCTCCTTAAAGAAGATAGAGATTTTCTTTTCTCATTCATTCCCATATTCTCAGCCCTTAGCAGTGCCAGGCACATATTTGCTGAATGAAAGAAAAATCTTTTACAAAGGTCTTCAGATCATTCATTCACCAGGTAATTATTGAGTATCTACAGTGTATCAGGCACTATTCTTGGAGCAGTGCAGTCTTAAAAAACACACACAAACAATCGGTGTCCCCTTGTTTAGTCTGATTGGGAGAGAAACATTACATAGATAATTAGAGCAATGAACAACTTTGATCCTTGAGATGGGATTTAAATTTTAGAGATAGGTGACATTTGGTGTCAAGTCTGTCAAGGTATACTTGATACTGTTTCTGATCAGGTACAAGAAACAGCAATACACCGTTACCTATAACTGGTTCTGAAAGTTCTGAAAGAGGTGTTTCTAAAGTATTTTTGAGGAATGGTGCTACTTTTGGAATAAGTATAAATACATTGTAAAGTATCTATTTCGAGAGGGAACAGACTTGATGGGATGGGATAATAGTAGGCAAGGTGTTCCAGGAACTTGGAACATACTGGAATAAGGCTTAAACACAAGTCACAGAACTGGGTGATAGGGCGGTGAGTGCATCTACTGGAGAGGAGATGGGGCATGTTGGCAGCTTGTAGCAAGATTTTTATGTAGACAGTTAGACTTCAAACTTCATCAGTAAGTCAGTAGATAGGCCCTAGGTGGAAACACAGGACAAAAGATGATTTTGTGTTGGCACTAGAAATACTTTGAGATTGTTTAATGAGGCTCATTCATTCATTTGGTAAATACTTCACGAATATCCAGTGCAAGCCCTGTTCTAGGTGTAAGGGATATGGTGGTGAACGAGGCAGACAAGGTCCCTGTGCGTGCAGAGTCTCATGATAACCTTTCCTCCTGGGTGTGTAGATGTGGGAGAACCTGGGGCTCCTGTGTGGTCTGGGGGTCTGAGAGGTGGATGAAGGTACTGTAGGCCCGCAACCGTGGAAATCAAAGTCCAAGCTCCAGTGAACCATCAACTCAGAAACAAGAGATTGTTAAGAACAAGACCTAGATCCAGACCTAAGGGCAGGATTTGCTGAGGAGGTCAGGCCAGCATGGGCTGGGGCAACTTGGCCCGGAACTCTACAACAGGCAGGACAGGGAGCTCCGAATGGGGCACCTGCAGCTGAGTCCATGGAGCGGGAGGGACCGGTGTAATTTAGACCCTGCACGCAGCTCTAAGGGGTGTTTTCAACATATTTATTCAACTAGAAAGTGTTTATTAACAGTGTTTTGAAACAAGTGGGATTTTTGCTGAGGTTGTAGGATAATTCAGGGTCATATGGAGATTTTTATTCTATCAGTATTTGCCCTATCATGTAGATGAGACACGTTAGAGGCAAGCCTCTGAAAATTAGATTGATTTATTTTTCTAGTCTGAACCAAGGAAAATAAGTACTTGTTCTTATATCTCCCGGTGATCTAATGTATGTAAAATGTTGTCTTACGGTGAGACAATGCATACTAATTTTCTAAGCACTTGATGGAAGGAGTGGATGAGGGAAGCAGCATTGGTCTTTGAAGCTAGGTCAGAAAGAAATGGAAGCCATGGCGTGAGAAGAATGCATCGTGGTTTATATGGCCTTTTTCATGTATTTTAACTCACCTGATTTTCTCAGGGCCTCATCGGTCAGTCAATGCAGTTGTCTCCATCTCATAGCCAAGGAGACTGAGACTCAGATCTGCCCCTGCCCCCTTTTTTTGTAGTTTTAGGGGGAAGAATAAACGTGGAGGAAGTAAATGAGTGTGTTTGTTCAGGCTTAGACTTTCGTTATTTTTTAGCCTTGCAAGGAAGGGGAGGAAAGCCAATAACGATGGCTAGAATTGGAGATAGAATGAATGCAAGGTGCATTAAACTGTAAGGTTAGTCTCAGTAAGAGGTTATTTATATGGTGGTGTCTTGGGTGTATCTTACCATGTAGCATTCTTCCTTTTAAGAAGGGTTCCTTTAGGTGCAACATCAGTCACAGCATAGAAAGCCTATGGTGCTTTGCCCTTTCCTCTCTCCTCTCCTCTCCTCCCCTCCCCTCCCCTCCCCTCCCCTCCGCTCCCCTCTCTCTCCCTCTCCCTCTCCCTCTCCCTCTCCCTCTCCCTCTCCCTCTCCCTCTCCGTCTCCCTCTCCTTCCTTCCTCTCTCTCTTTCTCTTTCTTTCTGTCTCTCTCTGTTTTTTTGTTTGTTTTTTGTTTCTGCTTTTTTTTATTTTTAATTTTATTTGAGACAGGGTCTTGCTCAGTTAGCCAGGCTGGAGTGCGGTGGCGCAGTCATGGCTCACCAGCCTTGACTTCCTGGGCTCAAGTGATCCTCCCACCTCAGCCTCCCAGGTAGCTGGAATGCCTCACCATGCCCGACTAACTTTTAAATTTTTTTATTGGAGACGGCTTTGCCAACTCCCGGGCTCAAGTGATCCTCCTGCCTCTGCCTCCCAAAGTGCTGGGATTACACGTGTGACCCACTGAGCCTCTGCCCTGTGCCACTTTTCCACAGCTGCTTTACCTACAGCCTGGGAGTCAGGCCAGCAAATGACGACACCCCAGGTACAAACATGCTCTCAAGGAACTTCGAGTCAGGTATTTCACTTCGTATAGAACCTCCATTTTAATTCTATTTTCTCCTAGAGACTCATCTTTCTTCTGAGGGGTGCAAATGATCCTTTGGAGAAGTTTAAACTTGTTTCAGGGTTCAAACTCAAGATGGTTCAAACTCAAGTCATATCCAACAGAGTGCCCTGAGCTCTAAGAGTTGTGTCTGGGCTACGTTTTTTCAGGTGTCTCCAAAGAAGTGTTGTGGCCAAGTTCAGGAGTGACCCAAATGAGGAGAGGTTGCACTGCATAGTGATGATTTGTGTTGGGGAGGAGAGCTGAAACTTTACGAACTGGCGTCCTGAACCAACTTGTTTTTCAGCTTCTAGGGAAATTTGTTAGGTAATTTTTTAAAAAAGAGAGAGGGAGAAGACTTAATTTGATGGAGCCTAAACTCCACTGTCTTCTTTCTGCTGAGTGCTAAGGGGCTCATGGTCTCTGAGGACAGAGGGCAGGAAAACACCTTCATCCCCTGTGTCCTCTGTAAGTGGCCTCAAGTATGGGGGACTCTGATGACTACTGCTGTTGGAGAAAAGAAGGAAAAGGAACACGGGTTAACTTCTGTTATCGCCTCTCCAGAGTTTATGATGTTTCTGAAAGGATGGGGATAGCACGTGGCCCCCACTCATCCCCGTGAGGTGCTACTGGGGATGGTGAGTGCAGCAGAGAGATGGAATTCTTAATTTATTCAGTTTTAAGTAAAAAACACAATTGAGTTGTTAAAAACCTATTTAGGTGTGTTTGGAATAGCTTGGATATGTGAATTGACCTTTTCAACCGTGAATTTTATGAACTCTAAATACAGATCAAGTATTTCCAGCAAAAATTTAGTGTCAGATTTGAAATGTAAACTAGACACCAGATTTCAAAGACTTAGTATAAAAAAACATAAAATATTTCCATAATTATGTATATTGACTATACGTTGAAAGAATATTTTGGCCACATTGAGTCCGGTTTAATATGTTATCTAGATTCATTTTACCCATCTCTTGTTTTTCATGTAGCTATCAGAAAATGTTAAATTACACGTGGGGCTCCCCTTATATTTCTGTGGGACAGTGCGAGTCTAGACAGTGCCTTACGGGATCCATCAGAAGCATTATTGGACTTTCTAGGGAAAGTTGCTGGACTTCAAAAGTTAGAGTCATAATTTTTCCTGTTGTGTTCACAAGTTGCTTTATATGGATGGGTTTATGGCACTTGAGGGTTAGAAAATAGGTTTTAATAAGAGTAAATTAGTTGAGAGGATAGCTTTGCCTCTGTTAATCGAATGGTTTTTAGATGTATTTTCACCCACTTAGAAACCACTGATTCTCATGGGAACAAAAAACTACATTTGTGCATAGTACAAATTTGTGCCTGTTGGGTCCTTGTGCCTTTATGCCAGACAGAAATCTCAATGATTGTCAGTGTAGGTTTCATTTCCTTGTGGCAAGGAATATAAAGTAATATAACCAAAGGGGAATTCCATTGCATGAAAGGAAATATTAGTGCTTGTCTAGCTCCAGTTTCAACCCTATAAGCTCCAAGTGATTTTCAGAGTCCCTCCTTCAACTTTTTTGTTAAACTTTCCAGATTTTCCTATTTATAGATCTCAGTTGTTGGCAGCTACATGTTGGAAGCGTTGTTGAAGCCCCTGGTAAGGCTTGATGCTGTAGCTTTCACAGCTTGGTTTGCAAGTTGCTTTCTAAAGATGCAAAGAGAATTACGACCCACTCTAGTAGTTTGAACAACCCAGTGAATTTCAGATATTAAAACCATATTCATGCCACTGTTCTATAATTCTATCACTGTTTTAGAATTGCATTGTATCTAAAGGAAGGAGAGATAGAATACTAATAATAATATCAAGATGCTCAGAAACTGTTGAGAATTTTGTTTTACAGGAAGAACTTGGATTTCCAGAGGCTTTAAAAAAATTTATTAAGGAAGGAGTAAATAAATACGCTAGGTTCTTGAGTAAACTACTCTTATCCTTCAGAACTACTTTGTACATAGACTTTATCATGATGGCCAAGAGTTTTTAAAATGCTATAGGCAGAGGGTATATTCTAGAGAAAGAAGACAGCATTGGGTTTAGGACTGCTAGCTCCATCCAGGGCAGTTATGTTGTTCATTCAGGGATCTTGTTAGCCCTTCAGCATCAGTTTCTACATCTGTCAAGTAGGTTTTGTGCTAGTTCTGGTGACATGACTCGTGGGGGTATTAGGAGCATGTAATTGAAGGGTTTTTATCTTGGAAAAGCGTTAGTAGGCTCAAGGTTTCTAGTTGTTTCGGGTTCTAAGATTTTATTAACAAGTCAGCTGCTTGGAGTTCAAGGCATTTCTTCAGATTATAATCAGTTGATAGTTCAGTGTGCAAAAATAAAGACCAAACCACGGTAAGCAGCAAGGTTACTGTAAGGAAAAAATGTGTCCCACTGGCCACTTTAAAATGGCACAGGTGCATCTCTGTAGCAACCTTGACAGCCATCATGTGGGATCGTTCCCCTCACCCAGGAAACAGTGGTTCCCCAGTCTCCAGTCTCTCCATTCTCCAGCATGAGAAAGTGGTCTGGAGCCTGATCACATGAAGATGGACAGACACAGCCTTTTGGATGCGAGAGAGGGAAGGGAGTGCAGGCCAAAAGTGGAATGGGTTTTCATTTCCTCTTGCTTGTTTTTTATTAACCTTGTCTTGCTCCTGCCATGCACAAGTGCAGCCAGTGTTCAGGACACTGCTCCAGCTTGTCCTGAACTCCAGAAAGTGAGTTACAGAAAGTGAGTCTGGAGCTCCAGAAAGTGAAGCTGAGAAGCCTTCCTTGGGGTGGACATGGAGGGAGCAGCAGAGGCAATAGGGAGAAAACAATGCTTGGAGAGAACACTGCTTGGAGCAGTTGTTCATATGTAGGTCAGGTAGTCATCATTCAGGAACTTCCTGTATTACACAAATAATCTCTTTTTTATGGCTAAAGGTAGGACAGTGATAATATACTCAGGAGGGAAGGACAATTAGCAAATTGATTAATAAGATTTCTAAAACCTATTGTGAAAGAGAATCCTTTAACATACGTCTTGTTTATTCTGCTTATTTATGTCTTGATTTAAGACAGTGATTTGCAACTTTAGCTCTGCATATTGGAATCACCTGGGAGCTTTAACCATGTTCCTGCCTGGCTCCCATCCCTGGAGATTTACTTGGCTATTGGGATTACGTTTTAAAGTTTCTCCAGGTGATTCTAACACACAGATAATAGAATGCCTGATTTAAAATGTGTTTCCTAAATTGTTAGCTGATCCTGAGTGCATATTTTCTATGTAGTGTTCCACACTAATAGTTTTAATGAAGGCACAGAATCTTATGTAAAATAAACTGCTAATTAGTCTTAACTACAGGGCTACAAGAGTGTCCTTCTTATTTCCAGCTGCTTCATATTCCGTTAATCACTGTTGTCATCACGCACACACACTTCTGTATTCCATTCTCATTCATTTACTTTTTAGAATGGTATTAATGCTGATGGCATTTGCAGTAATAGTCACCTTGTCAGTAGAACTTGCTTTAGTAAATTAGTTGTCAGAACAAAACTTCCCGGACTTTCTACCCATGACCACAATGAAGGGAATGATGCCTTTTCTGAGCCCCTATTCCTAAGAATCAGGAAATTTCTATGATGTTTGACACGTATAGGTAGAAATTACTTGCCAAGGTGATTATGACTTCTGGAAAATGTTTTTAAAGGAAACACAGGTGTGTAACACTCCTAATCAGTATATAAGATTGCTTGTATGTTACTTTTTTGAGTTATAAAAGGAGGAGGATAAATTCTGCCTCCTTCCTCAGTCACTGTCAATCTCAGTCTTCTTTTGAATTTAGTTTCCCATTTTACAACGTAAAGACAAGTTTAACTCTTAAGGCTTACATAAAAAAAGTAATGTTTAATTTGGGATTTCTCAAATTCTTCATCATAATAACACCTTGCATTAGTAGAGAACCTTTGTTGCAAAAAGATCAAAATATTTGATAAGCTTCATCTCATTTTTCTTTTTTGTGAGACAGCATCTTGCTTTGTCACCCAGGCTGGAGTGCAGTAGCACAGTCACAGCTCACTGTAGCCTCAACCTCCTGGGCTCAAGTGATCCTTCCGCCTTAGCCTCCCGAGTAGCTGGAACGACAGGCACATGCCACCATGCCTGGCTAATTTTTCATGTGTTTTATAGAGACGGGGTTTCGCCATGTTGCCCAGGCTGGTCTCGAACTACTGAGCTTGAGAGATCCTCTTGCCCTGGCCTCCCAAAATGTTGGGATTACAGGGGTGAGCCACTGCGCAGGACCTCTTTTATCCTTGAAATAACATCATGTGATGGCAAAGGCTGGGCATTGTTATCCAAATCTCTCACACAGCAACACTGAGGAGACGTTGACTCATTTCTTTTACGTTGCTTTTTAAGTACAGTATTGTTTGGTTTTGTTGAAAATTATTTCGGTAGTAAACATTTTCCAGAGATATAAATCTTTTCCAGACTCATTTGCGCTTGTTACTATAGGTAGAGGTCATGAGGCTGTTCCTGTTTCTGTTTATTTCGGAGCCTGAAGTGACCCAGGAATTCTGTGATGTATGTAGAGCGAGGGAATTTCTTCGGTTGACTGTGGTCCGGTTTGTAATCCAGCCTTCTTCCTTACAGAGGCGGGTGAGGGTTGGGATATCTCTTAAGGGCTGGCGGGTCTTCATACAAACAGCTTTACCGGGCTGCCTAGAGCCTGGGCCAGCAGTGGGGTAGTATCAAGTACGGAGCATTATTCAGCAGTTCTCCACACTCCCCTCATTTGAATGAGAATATAAATCTTCTCCCCTGGCTCTCAGGTCAGATCTTTAAAACCTCAAGTTTCTTATTAGGCGTGTGTGGTCCATTTAAGCTCTAGACATTTCGAAAAGATAAATCACAGGGCAAAACATCTTTTTAGTTTGAGTTGTAGCTCGCTGGAGTTGTGAGTCTGAGCTGTCGCTTTTCTTTCTCTTCCTTTTACAAGACTTCCAGGATATAGCCGTTAAAGAAGGACACAAAAAGAGCAAAGCCCTAAGTGATGCCGTGGCACAAAGAAGAAAGCTACTTGAGGAGGAGGTGAAGGGTTTAGGAAGAGGCAGAGAATGCAGGTGGAGGGAGGGAGGAGCTAATAGTTAATGCTCAGGTTCCAAGCCCTTTGGGCTGCCAGTGTCTGCAGGAGCCTGACTTTCATCCTTTCCTTCTGTCCAGGTTTTAAGTCTCATGAGTCGCTGGGGAAGCTCCCACCCCAGGTCCACTGTGAGGGACGTACAAGAGCAGTCACGTGGCAATAGTACATGCCTGGAAGGTATCTCTCATTTGGGGGGAGATTGAGAAGCGCTGTCTAATGGTGCCCTTGATACAACTAAATAGCAACTCTCTCAGTTCATTACTTGTTAGCCCCAGGCAGGGACAACGCAGATTGGCTAATTATAATAGCCAGACCATTAAAGGGAATAGCGTTAATGGAGGAGAAAGCAGCTAATAAAGAGCCGAACTTGACCACTTTGTTGTGCCCAGGATACAAGCTGCTGTTAATTTAAATACCTGTTCCTTCTGCTGTTAGAACTAGGAAGAAAGGATTTAGTGACCCTCTTTCAAAGGGTGGATCACAAGCTTAGAGGCATTGCTGGATAAATTCAACAGCAAGACTTTATTTCTTCCCCAGAGGTGACACCTGATGGTTCTGTATAAATAAAGTCACACCACCTTTCTTAGGCTGAAGTGATGCTGCTGACCTGCTCTCAGTAGGACCTGCACTTTTATGGCTTTTCCAGGAGTGGTGATGTGTGTTGCTGAGCTCATCCAATCTTTGCTTTGAACAAAGGCAATCCTCTATATCATGGAAGGGATTAGAGGTATAGCCTGGGGCTGCAGAATGGTGTGATTTAAATTTTCCCATGCAGGTTCAAAGCTTGTAACTTTGCCTGCGTGTACATCCACACTGGGTTCCAGCCACACGAACTGGGCCACCTTCATAGACCTCCCTGGTAACCACAGCCTGACATGACAAGGAATTACAGCTTTAGTGTCTGCTTACTATCCATGTTAGAAATATCTAAGGAAATTCAGGAAAAAAAAAAATATTCATGGCACCTCAAGAGTGGGAAGTATCTTAATTAAAATGTTTTAAAATGGGAACAATAAAGAAATCGATTTGAGTTTTTTTGCTTTGGTGCTTGTCTTTAAAGAAATTGCACCTAGTTCTAGAAACTAGTGCTTTTTCTAATTATATTCAGTAGAACCCTAGGATCCTGTGAGGGGACATAAGGAACTAATTGATAAAGAAGGGGACTATGGTGTCCATGTTTTATTTGGAGTCATTCTACCCACACTGTCATTTATAAGCTCTGACTTACCAGGGGTGGTAAGATTGTAGGGAACCTCTTGCAGTTATAAGGAACCTTTAAGTTCTCCTACTCCAGCTCCTTCACAGTGCAAGAACCTGTTTTAGAGTCACTTTTCAGCCTCAGCGTTAAGTCAGCTTTAGGAGAACAGTAAATCGCCCACATATCTGGAGACTTCAGCTGTTTAAAAGGCCTTCCTTCTAGTGCATGGGTATCTGTTGCTGGTTCTGCCCTCTGCTAATACAAGCAAGCCTTGAGTCTCTCTTAGACTTGTCCTTCCTATATTTGAAGACCTCTCTGAGGAGATTTTAAATCTTTTTTCCCTGCACAGGCCACATGTATCCTTAATGCCTTCATCCATTCCCCTCTTGGGAATGTGCATCTTTGGCCATTGGAGAGGTCTTGCTTGGACTGCGGCCACTGTGATTTCTGGGGGCAGACTCAGCTCCTTCTTGGCATAGAGATCTGCCCACTATAGGCACCAAATAGATGTTGGCAGGCTTCTTTCCTCCTTACTGCTTCTATTTATCTCACCTGTACTTTTAGATTTGCTGCTCTTGGATAAGTGGATAAGAATAAGGGAAATGTCTTTTGTTGTTGTTAAGGACAGTGTTAGGATAGAAAGTAATATGTTTTTACTCAGAAATGCCCAATAAGATTTCTAGTCCAGGCCAAGGTATCGTTTGCATAAGCAACCTGGAAATGCCCTCCTGGTACCACTGATTGTTTCCCATGGTTAATGTAGAGCCCTGGATAAATTTGAATGGCTACTTCTGTTCAGAGATCATGCCACGAGAACCTTTCTTATACATCAGAGAGAGTCCCCTTCCTTCAGCTGAATGCGTTTACCCCTCAGTCTGTGCTGCCCATAGGATAAGCAACATGCATAAGAAGGTAGGTGCCTTGGCTTAGGTGGCTCTGTTGAGTCGCCCTCAAGAATCCTGCTGGAATTCTGTGAGGAGTGAGGATGCAGAGCAATGAAATATTCCAAGGCTGCTATGATTTTTACAAGCTTGAACCTGTCTCTTGGAATTCCCCATTGTGAAGTCATTATTGACTGGTTGGCATTACGAAGCAGTTCAGAGAAGTAAAGTTAGATCAGTCTGCACCCAAATACCAGCCACACCATCTCCCGAGCTGGTGACTGGAACTGTGGTTTTCAAGTCCGTTTCCTCATTGTGGAATGGAGATAACGATGCCTTCCTTGCAGGGTCCTTGTGAGGCTGAAATAAAATAAAGGCTTCATAGGAACACATGCCATGTGCTCACTTAATGCCAGCTCTCTTTCCTGATTGTGGCAGTGACTGTATTTTCCAGCTAAAATTGTGACATGTGTTCTGAGAGGTGTAAGTATTTATATGTAACTACCCATATGTATTTATGGGTAAAGGGGCACAGAACTTTAAATATTGAGACCATCCTGGAAATTCTAGGACGTATGATTGCATAATTTGTAATGCCTGATACAGGCCTGGCCTCATAGTTGACAGCTGATGAATGCTGAAATATTTCTTTATCATAAGGAGGAAAAAAAAACTCAATGACCTTTTACAGCAATGTTTGATTGCAGGGCCTATTGCTAATGCTCTTTTTTTTTTTTTTTAATCTCACTATGCAAAGATAATACAGGTCTGGGTAAGAGGAAGACTTAAGATGCTTTGACTTAATCGTATCTGTTTGTCACAAGCGATATACTGCCGTCTGATTTTAGGATGTAACCATCCAGAAAGGCAGAAGAAAGGGACATTTTCAGTTCTAAACAGGAATCCAAATATCAACGTCCTGAACATCTACATAAACTAGAGAAAGGGCACTCCTTTAGATTGGTGAAGCGGGCTCCTTGGGAGATCCCCATATCAACATTGAGTTTGGTTTGTCCG
Source organism: Chlorocebus sabaeus (assembly GCF_047675955.1). Lineage (NCBI taxonomy): Eukaryota > Metazoa > Chordata > Mammalia > Primates > Cercopithecidae > Chlorocebus > Chlorocebus sabaeus. The sequence goes on from NC_132914.1 coordinate 12,532,712, forward strand.
GCGCGCCCTCTCCCCAAGGACTGAGTGGGCCATCTGGGTAACCTAGGGAGGAGATTTCAGATGCCAGCAGTATAGTTCCCACCCATCCTAATTTTCACAGGGTACGCTTATTTTTTTTTTCCTTGGATTCTGCAAGATCCTACAAGATTCTGATATGTATTCTGCAAGATGAATGTTGAGAGCCAAACACCATTTGGCTTGTAAAAATCTAATGACTCGGTATCCAGAGGGATGTTGCTTTCAGGGCAGGGAGACACTGGACACCAAGAAGAAAGCCAGCTTGGGCCCCTAAACCAACTTGGATGTCTAAACCATCTTCTGGTAACTCTCTGGATGAAAAGAAATCATGAACTTCACTTCTGTGATTTGGTAGATGTGGATTTTGGTACTTCAAAATTTGTATTTGAGTCTCTGTGGTGTTCTTTCTAGCCCAGATGCTAGGGTATGATGTTTCTTTCTGGGGAGATTCCAAAAATGTTACTCTCTGTGGCTGCGTGTACAATGTCTATTTAGAAAAGAAGACTGGCATTTGCATCTCTCTCAAATTCTTTAAGTTTATCTCACTGAATTTTGGAGTGGACAAAATATTGAATATCTTTTTTCAAGTGAAAAAATGTTGATTTTCGAGAGTATTACTTTAGGTTCTTGTGTATGTCTGTTTGTGCTTTCCTGATGGCAGAAACTCAGAAAACTCTAGAGCTCAAATTTCAGCGTATTCAATTTTTTGTTAATGTGTCTACAGCTTGTTAATAAAAGCTTACTTAATGAAAGTCAACATCACCACCACTTGAATCATTTTTGCAGCCAGAAGAGTGTACTTAAATAATTGTGTATTCAGACTTCACTTTAGTAAATTTCAATAAATAGCTTCCCATAGGAGAGGTTTCTTCTGTTGAATCTGTAGAAGTTGACGATGGTACAAGCATCAGCTTTCTCGGGCAGCTTTTCTAAACACCTGCAGGGTGGAAAAGAGATCCTTCTCTCAAAATATTGAATATTGCCGGCATGACGACTTTTGTCGCTGGTGCCTGCTGTTTTCCATCTTGTCTGGGTTGCAGGTTTCTTCACAGTGATGGGACACTGAAGTGCAATGGGATGAAAGCATGCCTGTGGCATTTTTACCCTAGCTGTGGGGAAATGACCACCATCCTGTGTCCATGACACTCTTCCTCCTCAGGACTTTTAACCTAGGCTTCAGAAGCCATCACTAGGTCCAGTCCTGGCATTTATAATGGGGATAGGGACCATTTCCAGGAAAAGTTTCTGTGTCAAGGACATCTCAGTTCTGCAGCAGAGGTATCTTTGAAATTACCTGCAAACCATCTTTTTGCAGGCGCAACCAACTTTATTTCTGTTTTTCTTAATTCCAAAAATGCTTTATTTCCAGAATGTTAATATTTAGTTAGCAGTAGGCTCTAGGTTTCCCAACCCCTCAGCCTTTTCGAAGGGTATAATAACAAATGCGTAAATGTGCTAGGGGATCCCTGTGATTTATGAAAGCTTTATATTGAATACTTTTGAAGAGGAAAGGCCTTTTGGTAATAATACTCTTTTTTTTTTTGACTCTTCTGTAATATGCAACCTGAGGGTGGGGGTGGGGGGACATGGAGAAATGCCATTCTCCTACCGAGCACAAACTGTATACGCCTGTTTTACAGGGAATTCACGGGCTCCTAAGCATTCAATTTAAAAATGAGCAGAATTAGATGGGTATCCTTCATTGGCCCTTCATGGCTAGGAGAGGAATGGGAGAGGGAACGTAACTCATTTTGGCTTCAGTCCTTACACTTTTAAGAGACAACCCTACTCCATACTCCATTTTTTTAAAAAAGCTTTCTGTAATGGTTAGTGAAATTTACATTTCAGCTCCTGCCTACAACAGTTTTCTGCCTTATTTTCTCTTCCCAGCCCTTTGTGCTGCCTTCTCGACAACCTGCTCGTAGGTATTACAATTGGCCTCAGAAATTGCAGTGCTTCCCTTTTGTTCAGCTGATTGGCTTGGTAGGTTGTATCTGCAAATTTGAAAGCAGCATGTTTTATTTTTTTACAGCATCTAAACAATAATGTAACCACATCACGGCGTTCTTAGTCACATCATTGACCTCCTCCAGCAGTTTATCCCCCTACAACACTTGAATACATTAATATCACTGTCTGTAGCATTTTAATTTAATTAGAGCTGTGGTTATAATCCTCTTGGGAAAATCGTTATCCCGCCCTCCACACACACACACACACACACACACACACACACACACACACACGCATGCACCCACTCCCCATAATGTTAAAAGAAAGCACCTCTGGTTTTCATCTGTCTGACAGTTTGCTTTAGAGGTGGGTGAGCTGTAAGCTGGGACTCTCACCACCACCCCCTCCTTTGTTGGGGTCGGACCAGAGAAGCAGTTGTGAGAGTGAAGAGGTTCCCTTTATTTGGGAAATTAGATGTTAGTGTCCTTAAGCTTCTCTGTCTAGATGTCTCCATCTGAGATAGTGGTATTTGCTTAATTTTTCCAATTGTTGACAGTCTGCTGATGTGCCAGGGTAGATGTTAAGTGCATGGTTATTGCAATAGAGTAAAAAATGAGGACTGCGAGAGTCACCCTAGAGATTCACAAAAAGAGAGACAAAAGGAGTCTTTGTAGTGTGGGATTCCCAAGAGTGTGTTCTGTTCTCCCGGGAACAGAGCCCCCTCACTATACAGCATCCTCTTGGGGTCCCCGAGTGCTCTGCAGCCACTGAGCCCAGAGTTACCTTAGGTGTGCCATGGCTGCTAGAAGAGTGCTTAGGGCCCTAGAAGCACATTTTGCATTTGTCCCGTCTTGGTCAAGGTAACCTCTCTTGTTGTTGACAAGTCTCTTCATCGAGCCTTTGACAAAGAGCTAATGGTGTGGAAAACTGTCCTCCAGCTGAGTAGAAACCATCATCAGGAATGTGAGGAGATCAGTGGGCCACAGTCTCTTCCTCTCTGGCCTTCCTTTTATAAGTTTTCATCATGAAGTAGCGGTTGTCTCCATCTAAAATTGTTTGGACGGGGTTTGCGGGGGACGGCGTCAGATCCCGGAACAGGTGCAGAAGTGTGGTGTTTCAGCGTAAGGTCAGGGAAACATGTAGAAGAGAAAGCACACCAAGGGGTTGCTTTTAAAGAGAGCACAGTGAAAGGAAGGTCCAAAGCCATGATAATTTAGTAAATCACAGTATATACTTTCAGGGTAATAGCTAGTCAGACTCTTTTGTCAGTTGGCTGGAGATGGAGTTCCCAAGAAATGAAGTCCAGTCAGCATGGAGGGCTGGGTTTCTCCCAGCTTGCCTTGGTGGAGTTGGGGGAGGCGGGGATGAGGTGGCCTCACGCTCATGGAGTAGCCAGAGTGTCTTGTGAGTTTCTCTTTGCTTCAAGGGAAACAAGAGTCATTGAATTTCGAAATGCTGTCTTGTTTTTTTCTTGCACTCGTGCAGCACCATTTGAAGACCCTTTGGCTGCCCGATGTTTTCTTCACCAAGTTTCACTTCTGCAAAAACCCTAACAAAACAGAAAGTTATTTCCGAGAATAAAGTTAACGGTAGATATCTAGACATATAGTGGGATTTTGGGGGGTGGTGTCAGACAAGAGTTGAAGAGTATGGAGAATTTGTTAAATTCGAAAAACAGACTTTGAAATGCTCAAAAGCCCACCTCACCTTTAAAAACCTCTGAACAGATTTTATGTTTCCTATATGTGTGGGTTATTACTATTTTTTTTCGCTTTGTTCATCCCAAACCACCCCAAACCAAACACCAAAAAAAGTATGACCCATCCTTTAGTTAAAGTTTCTCAAAATACGTGTGATGCTTGCTAAAGTTCGAGAAAAGTGCAGTTGAAAGTTTTGCCTCTGGGTGACTTTTTACAGGATATCTTAATTGACACAGAAATGAAATCTGGGATATATGTGCCTGCCCTTCATTAAGAAATTCACCAAGAAACTGCAGGATGTATATTTAAACAGAAATATTCCAACTGCCCTAGTTGCTTCTGATAGGTGCCTTAGGGAAGGTAGAGCAATTCCATTCGGAAATTATAACAATATGTATATATTCATTTAAAATCAGAACTTCCTACCGCAACCGCCAAACTTTCTAGGCTATGAGCAGAGAAGCTTTAATTTGGTTATAGGCTGAGGACTCCGCCACTTCCCTTTGCACATTTGATGAGATGTAAAATGTTAAAGAAGTATCTTTCCAAAACGTAAACACTGCCTTCCCTTTACTTTAATGTACGATTTTCTTTTGCTCCTGAGTTTTATTTTCATAACGGCATTTTACTCGTCTTTCCACCGTATTTTTGGATGTTGTGTGTTCCACTTTACATTGCCCAGTTAAACCACAGACACTCCTGAAGTTGTGTGTATGTATGGACTGCAAGTCAACCTAGTTGGTATGCTGATCTAAGATACAAATTGCACTGCTGTTCTGCTGAACCCAGTAGTCGGTTTCTTGCCATTATTTGCGGTATTTTAACTTAAAACTCACAGTAATCCTTCTCACCCCGTCTAGTTTGTTTTAATTGATCTAGCAAACACTGCTTGTTTGAATTCAAATGGAGAACCCACCGAAGCTGTCCCCTACCCTTTGATAGTTGATAAGGGGTCAAACAGTACTTCTTTTAAATTCAGATACTTCTTTGAATGAACTATGAAATACTTCAGAGGGAAAGGAAATACCGATTCTGAGACGGAGAATGAAGGAACAAGGAGATATTCATTACTGTTGCAGATAATTCCTTGCAATGAAGGAAACAATTAGACGTTGGATATTTTTGGTTGTGTTTGTTGTATAGTGAGATAGGTGGACAATAGAAAAATCTTCCTCATGGATTTAAATTCTAAATCTAGAACTTATCTTTGAAGCTGTCACTTTACTCGTTCAGCTCACTCTCTGTGGAATGAATCTAGAATCATACTTTGATTAGAAGCTGGGGATATTGCTACAGAAGAGAAAACGTGGCTTCGATATAGTGATGGCATTAATTATGCAACTTGGGCAAGTCATTTTTTAGAAAGTTCTCTTTAGGCCATTCTCTTGGACATATTTTTTTGTTCCCTTTTGTCCCTCCTTTTTACTTGTACAAACCACAGGGTGTACACCTATTGACCTGAGTCCAAAGTAAAAGCTGTTTTCAAAGATGGCAGAGTTTTGTTATATAGCCCAAATGCTAGGCATCTGAAAGACAACTGTATACAGTGTCTCTACAGAGAGAGTAAGCCGGATTGCTTGGGAAGCTGGTACTGCCCATGCCCCACCTCCCTTTTGCTCCCTGTCCCCAGATGGTCTCGCACCTCCATTCCAAGCTTTCATTGTCTCTCTCCCCCTCCCCTCTTCCTGCCCTTATTTTTAACAGCAGGAACGAATTTCATATACACCTCCAGAGAGCCCAGTGCCGAGTTACGCTTCCTCGACGCCACTTCATGTTCCAGTGCCTCGAGCGCTCAGGATGGAGGAAGACTCAATCCGCCTGCCTGCGCACCTGCGTGAGTGTTCGTGACCCGAGAGGGACAGACGATTGATGGCATGGGGCGGGGGTGGCAGGCAGTGGACTCCAGGCCAGAGAGTAGCAAGCTCCGAGGTGGTTTTCACAGGACTTCGCCACGCTGCTTTGGAATCTTTCACACCCCCTGCCCCCAGATACCTTTGAAAAGTTTGAGATTCCTGTTCCTTGTTTCTCAGTGTGTTCATTTCTTCCCTGACTATGACACGTTAAAAAAACAAGAAACCTGGAAGCATGCAGTATATGGCAGAGCCAACTAAATCTCCTAGTAGACAAGATGATTGTGTGTGTGCAAAGTTTATCTGTATTCTCAAATTCACGCTTACTCAACTTTAATATTTTCTTTGGTCCTAAATTTTGCTCAGTTTGTGAGTCAGACTCACTCCTGCTTTGTGTTTAAGCCGTGCGCTGTTCTTTCTTTCCAGGGCCCTCCTTCCCCTCCCTGTCTGTGCTGGCTACTTTTCTTCCCTTCATTTTCTAGGCCTGCGTAGTTCCTTTCTCTTACCTCCTTTCCTTCTCCTCCACTCTCTCTTGCTTCTCTTGTGCTTGCTTTGCCTCAGCAGCTGCAGTCTGTAGTGGTTCCACCTTTCTCTCCCAAACCATCTCTACCCCTTGGCCTACCACTTCCCCATCTCAGTCCTCAGCTGCAACTTGGCAGAGGTTTGGGGCCCACACACCTGTGCTGCTGATACTGGCCTCCAAAGCCGTTGACACCTGCTGTGTCCTTTTTGTCTGCCTTTCTCATACTACCGCCCAGCTCAGGTGATAAAACAGGATTGGGGCAGCTGGAGAGATGAATCACCTGATTCCCGCCCTCTTCACCGTATCCAAGAAAATGCCAGCTTCTCTGCCTTGAATGTTATCCTGAGGGCACAAGACTAGGTTATAGAGGACACTTGGGGTCACCGTGGCCCTTCCAGTGACTTCAGTAGTGGCACAGTCTTGCTCACCATCTCTCTCCAGCATAGAGATTCTCTTCCTGTTCCACCCTCCTCAGAAGGTTGCTTTCTGAATGCAGAGAACAATAGGAGACAGAGGATGCAGGTTCTTCCTTTCTCTCTCTGATAATTCAGGGAATTAGATGACCGTGATACTGGGGCTCCTGGGGGAACACTGCTGGCTTATGCCTTCTGCCCCACAGTGCAGATGGTTGCTGGGATGTTTGCAAGGAGTTGGGGGCATGAGAATCCTTTCCCTCCTGCATGTTGCTGCGTCCATCAGTATTTACGAAGTTGCTGCCTACTATGGTCAAGACATTCCTGCTTCATTTGGGCAGGGAAGTAAAGGACACAGCCCTACTCTACCATCTTTTCCTCTACTTTTAAGGAGGTTGGAACTGTAAAGGTGCCAGGATCATGGCTGGGAACATCAGTGTCCTTAGGAAACTGGAATGTTATGGCACCATGGGAGCAGACACAACTGGAAAAGAAATAGCAGCCAAGTGATAGGAAATTTTCCTCCAGAAGTCATCCTGTGACCGATATATTCACTTCAGAAATATTCGCCTCAGGATGGAACATCCTCATGCCACGCAGGCAGAACACTGCTGCTACCTAATTCATTCATTTATTCATCTCGCAAATAGTTATTGATTGCCTCTGCTGTGCCCGGCACTCTTCTGTGTCCTGGGGGTGCAGAAATGAACAAAGCAGAAAAAACTCCTCTGCTCTTGTGGAACTTAAATTCTAGCACAGAGAAAAAAAAAAGTGTCAAACACTCATCACAAACAGACTGAGATTTGTTTCATAACGTTTCATTTTTACATTTTGCAACATCCCCCAAGGAGGCCTTTGCTCCTGGTTCACTTCTGGATGCCTTGACATATGGAAGCTCCTTAACTACCTTCCATGAGATGTTATCCTGACAAAACAAACAAGCAAGCAAACAAACACACTGAACTGGAGGTCAGGAGATCTTAACTTTTACCTAGTTCTGCTGTTCGACTGTGGGTAATTTAACTCAGTTCTCCTAGCATACAATACTGTGTGGACAGGAAAATGTTTCACAGCCTTCCTCACTTTCAAATATTATGATTCTCATCTGAGGCATCATTCTCCTTGCTTTGAATTGTTTCTTCCATACTAACACTTGCATTTTTTCTGGAGTAGACAGTTTCCTTATTGAGCCGTGTCTGTGCTGCTTACCAGCATTTTGGTGGCGCCTTCTATGTGCCAAGCGCATAACCGTAATAACTAGTATTTATCACGGGATTACCCTGTAGCAGACACTATGTGAAGTCCTTTACAGGAATTCTTTTAATTCATTCTCACAATACCTGTAAGGTAGGTCTTCTTTCTATCTGCATGTCACACATAAGGGCTTAGACAATTTAAGTAATTTTTCAAGGTCAATCATAGAACCAGTAAGAGAATAGAGTCAAGACTCAAACTCAGTTCTGGCTGACTCCAGAGCCCAGGATCTTATATCCACTATACCACCATAAAGTATGTGTTTAGTAAATATTTTTTGGATAGATGGATGGATGAATTCAGGGTTGACACTTAGCCAGTGTTCACTGATGTGGCCGTAGCATTGGTTTATGGCTGGAATCTATTCTAATTGCCGTCCTGTCTGTTCTATCTGTTTGTTGAATGGTTTGCATATCATCCTTCAAAGCATGGATGGATCCCCACGTAGACAGCTATAAAATACAGAACTGTGACACATTCCTGGAAACCTTGCCATTTCATCAGTAGTTAGACTGTGGATTCAGGTGATGGTAAAGATTTTGCCTGAATGCCTACTTTATGGCAGTCTAACTTTATATACCTCTCCTTGGTCATCTGCATGAGACCTATTGTTGACACCATTGGTTCTGATGTCTGTACTGAATCCTCTGGAAGTGGAGCTTCCCAGGCTCTTGCTGTTTGTCCTCGGCTGGGACTTTCCGAATGGGGCTGAGCTTCTGTCCTCCCGCTCCTGTTCTAGGATTCCGCTGCTTGTCATCCTGTTTGAGAGGAGCATATAGCCCCTACGATGACTGAAGCTGTGCCACACACTTGAAGATGCATCCCAGCTGAGTTTCCAAACCTAAAAGAAAATAAATATTCTAACCAGGGAATTGGGTTATTGCTGTTTTAATCTGGGATTCCAGACAATTCCCAGTGGAATGCTCATGGAAAGTACGGGGAAGAATCTCAAAGCCAAGACAACAGCGGGACATTTATGGTATTGCTAAGTCGGAGGCACTTTTAGCTGCTTGTTTTAAAGAGACACTCATCAGATTGGTATGCCTCGAAGTGGGTTCTTTTCACCATTTTCCATTGATTACCAGATAAATCCTCTCCCTTAATCCTTCCTTTCTCTTCTTTCATTCTTAAATCAACACATATTCTTGGGAGTTGGGGTTAAGGGAAGAAGAGATCATAATATCTAAGGTTTTCATACAGAGAGTTTCTCACCATTTTATTCTGCAAAGACAGAGCTAGACCCAAACTGAAGACACAGCATGACAAATTAGCAAGTTATTGAGAAGTAGAGAGTGATGCCTTTCCTTTTATTTGCCAGTGATAACAGCAAAGTGATAAATGGAGTAAAGTGTTAAGTGCTGATTAGGGAGGACTTGAAAAGGACTGGCAAAGCAGCCTGGGTAGAGTGCAAGAGGAGAGCCCAGGGAAGAAAGGCCAGACCTGTGCCATCCTGCTCTGACTCACTGCCCAGATTACCAGGACAGTGCCCTTCAGCCGTCCTACAGCAGGACTCCCCTGCTCACCGGGAGAGCAAACATAAGTATGTTTGTTGAGAGGATAGAAAGGGCATCATTTTTGCTCTTCTTCCTCTTCTTCCATAAAGGATACTGAATTTTTTTTGAAGCTTGAGAGTAGAAGAGCCGAAGTACAATTACAGTAGACAGGTGGGAAAAAAAACCAAGTTCCATTCTTTAAAGGAACATAAGCCTTTCATCGTAGCTTGAAAACACTTGAAAGACCAAGGACCCCCAAGGGTGCCCAGGCAAGATCACTCTTGACTCTGGCCAGAGAAGGGCCGTTACTGGGAGCGAAGGATACCTTTGCCCAGTTCGCACCAGGGAACTTGTAGTCTTGCAAGGGAGGGACGTTTTCTGATTTGTCTACCCAAAGGCCGTCCTTTTTCTAAACTCATGGGGGAGTGACTGCTGAAGGGGGCAGTTAAAGCACCTCACGAGGTTCTGCCAGCCTGCTGATTGGCAGAGGCTTACCTTATGAAACACTGGGCCTCAGACAGTGATGCTCAGGCCCAGCCTTATGATAATAATGTAAGTATAGTTCAGATTGATGGGGCAGAATTTAAATAATTAAATGTCTTTATTTTACATTTCTGTTAAACATGATCATTTCACATTTAGTTGACATTGTGCCATTTGCCCGCAGACTTTGCATTTTGCAGTGTCCATTTGGCCTTCTAAAATCCCTGTCAATGATATTTAAAAATCGGAACCTAGGACTCATTCATCATGTTTAATAGGGTTAGGGTTTATGATGTTGCGGGTTAATAAATAGCCATAATAGCCACTTGGCGTTTTCTGGAGTCAGAGCACCAGAAATAGTCCCTTGGCTCTCTTTCTTTTCCTTGTGAATCTTTCAAAATTCTTACATTACTACTCCTGCTTGTGTGTGTTTAATAATTTAATTTAATGCCTTCCTTTGGAAACGTTACCTCGCTGCTCACCCACTCGGCTGTTTTGCCTTCTCAGCAGAGTAACTGAGTTTAAGACAGCCACGTGACAGGCAAAGCTATATTAGAACCAGCATAGTGAGAAGGGATGCAGTGCCTCTTTTCTAATTGGGTAGAGCAACAATTTTATATGCTTTCACATTATGTTTGTTCCCAAAAAAAAAAGGCAAAATTGGGAGCTGAACATGATCATCGTTATTATTTTATATTTTTATACATAACAAGATGCGCTCATACTTATTGTCTCATTTAATTGTACAACAGTCCGTGAAGTAGGTGCTCTTCATTCTGTTTGACGAGCTGACCGTGGCTCCGATAGGTCAACTGGATTGTCCAGGTGCACACAGCATGTGAAAGGCTGAATGTGATTTCTACTTCTTGAAACCACCTTTCAGCTTTTTTTTAGGAGAAAACATAATGTCAGAATTTCGTGGACTTGAAAGTAGAGGCACCGCTGACCACTGAAGTCTGGGCGGCCACAGGTACAGGGACTGGGAGACTGGGACAGGTGCGGTTCTAGTGATGCCACCTGATCGTGAAGTCGTGCTGAATCCGCAGCAGACTGGCTTCTCCCTCTCAACAGGATGAGGGAGAGGCATCAGGATAACAGCCTGTCCCTGTGGATAGTTTATGCTGGTTTTGTTCACCAGTCCTGCTGCCTCCCGCTGTTTGTTCTCTTGTGAGCTCAGGTTAGAGTTGAATTTCTCCCTGCAACCAGAATGCCAGAGCTGGTCCTGTAGGCCCTGATGGGCCAGCTCCGAGAGTGGGTTCAATCCAGTACCCAATTCCCCAGCATTTTGCTAGGGGTGCCCTTCTAGGAGGGCGGTCCCGCTGCTTTTGGAAGTCTCCAAATAAAAAACCATGGTAATAGACAGGGCTTGGGTCCAGATAGATGTGAATGGACTTGAATTTCAGGGTCGACTCTTTCTATTAGAGATGATTTAACCTATCTAAGACTCAAGTTTCTAATAACACCTACTAATGAGGGTTTCTTAGAAATACCAGATCTCATTTATGTATAGCACCTGGCACAGTGCCCGGCCTGCAGTGGCCAGGTAGCTCACCAAAGCTCCATTTCCATTTCCGGTGACAGTGACTAGCCTGTTGAGGACGTGGCTTCCCCATGCAGGAGCCAAGGGAAGCAGCTTGCATGTCGTTGTCTGTGTGTTTCATTAAAAGAAAGGACCTGGGGTTCTGTCTGTGGTATTCAGACTAATTTTCCTAAGTCAGATGGAAATAAGCTTTGCTTTCAAACAATCCCCCGTGATTTCCAGGGGCTCAGTTTTGCTCCAGGGCACTCCATCCCAGGACCTTTTCCTACCCACACATCTCTCCCTCAGTCTGGAACTTTCTTCCCGGTCTCGCCTGAATCTGCGAGTCTCCTTCTTCAGCCTTCCCCACTCTTCTAATACCTATCAAGTCCTCCCCTGTCCTTTGCTATCACATCAGCGTTCCAAAAATGGCCTCTCCTCACAGCTGCCCGTGACGTGCAGTGATATCACCAGCAGAGTTGAGACAAGGACAAGGAGAAGAGATTTAATTCTCTGTCAGTGTCTTACAAAGCAGTAATGACTTCTAACAAAGCCAACCAGCCACTAGCATTTTATACTTTGTTCCCCCTTAAGCCTTCTTTTGGGTGCCTTCACTTTTTACATTCAAATGCTTGAAGGCTTTCTACTTTCCCCACGGCACATGTGGCTATACTAGGGCCCTGGTTAGCTGCTTCAAACAGCTTGAAGAGCAAAAACAGCCCGCAGCAGAACAGCCAGGATGCTTTGGAAGGGAAATTTCCTTTTTGGGTTTGCTGTCTGAAAGAATTTCCGATGCAGGCAGACGTTAATTCCTAGCTCCATGCTTCCTGATAAGGAAGCAGCTTCAATAAATGCAGCTATTTATAGATGTCTTTTTTTTTTTTAAGAAAAAAAAATATATAACCAGAGGTTTACTGACCTTTTCTTTCACTTCACATTTCATGCAGTGAGCTCTGTGTACATTTAAGGCAGTTCCTCCAGCGTCAGCTCTGACAAAGTGGCCCTGGTTTCGCTGTGGGGGATGGGGAGGGGAGGATGAAGATGGCACGGACCCTCATTAGTGTCACGGGCTCTCCCTTTTCCTCGGAGTTCTGAAGTAGATGTTTGGAAACTGTTGACCATGGGTTGTCCCTACCTGATGCTCTGCGTTATTTATGTGAGCCCAGAGATGCTCAGCTCTATTCTAGACTCAACACTGAAAGGTTATAGCAGACTAAGAGAGCCCTTTGAAAAATAAAAGACGACGAGAACCAGTCCGTTTTATGAGACTTGAACAACAACAGGAAATCAGAAACTTTATTTCCATTTCTTCTTTTTTTCTGTCTATTGCTTCCTCTTGGATTTTCCCAACCCTCAATACCTCTGTGGTCTTTCTCTTGTCTTGATGGGTTTCCATGGATTGAGGAGTTCCTGTCCTTGAGCTCCACTCCACGGTCACCCTTACATGTATCTACCTAATACTTTCTGGCAGGTATGATGAAGGTTCAGTGTGATGTTGGCTTGAACTGTGCTTCTCTAAGTTACTTCTCACCTCTTCTTATTATCAGAAAGCATTGGTTGAGCTGAGTATATACAAATTCAGTAGTTTCCATTCTCAAATAACTGATATTTTCTCCCATTTTGCTTCATGCCTGAGTTACACCGCATCAGTAATTCAGACTTTTGGTGTTTCTGGCAGGATGACCTTGATAGCTTCATCAGAGGTGAACGTTAGCAGGGACCTTTAGATGTTGCTACTTTTGCTGTTGCCGTGGGTGGATTCTGATTCTCAGTTGCCTGTACCATGTGTGAGTGTTTTGTGGTTCATTTTTCTGATCTCTTCTGAAGGAGAGGTAGAGCAGGACTTGAGAGAGTTAAACTGGCCCTGGCTCTGGCCACATGCTGACTGTAAATCCCCAAGTATAATTAGTCACGCTGCCCCAGAATTTACTGCCTCCATCTTGGGTGGGTGGACAAAACTCCATTCTTTCAACATTGGTCTCCATTTCTGCTTCCAGCAGATCATGGATACCAGTAGCTCTCAAATGGGCCTGTCAGATTCCAGTCGTAGAAATGCAGACTGTGGGTACAGATAATGGATAAAGAGCTGTAGATGTGGGGTGGATGAGGATTGGATACCTAGAAGGGAAGGTGGACTGCACAGGGCTGGGCAGGGAATACCCTATTTTACCAGGTCAGCTGAGGCTAAATTCTCAACTTTTGGGGTGGGGGTACTCACCGAAATGGTTCACTGAGGAGGGGGTGAAGGTTTGTAAGGGAGGATATAACAATTCTTTTTTAAAAGCACCTAGAACAAGTGTTAGGGTGTTGAATAGCACCATCTTAAAAATTATAGGGGTATCCAGCAATTTATGGAGCTCTGCTTGAGAAGTATCATTGTTAGGATTTTATTACCCATTTGTTTTCCAGAAATAGCTCATCTTTGCAAATGAGCTTTTAGTTTTTTGGTCATTGCACCCTACCTGCTAGCTCACAGGAGCCTGTGTTTCTCCTTAGGAGCCACTCTGAGGTCAACTGTGTTTAAGATCATAAAGCCACTGTAGAGAATCTCTATGGCATTGTTGTGTGGAATAAGAAATAATGATCACTACTACTATTATATATGTATATATATAAATGCATATATGTGTGTGTGTATATATATATAAAAGTATATATGTATGTATATGTATATGCTTCATATATGTTATCCTGAATAATAACAAACACTGCACAGTAGATACTATACCTGAGGCTCTGTAGTGGTAAACCACTTGCCCGAGGTCACACAAAGGGAAAGTGGAGGAGCCCCAATTTGAATCCACATCTAATTCTAAAACCCAGACTTTTCTTTTCCACTTCACCCTATTACTCTTTAAAAAGTCTGAGGAGCAGATGAAAGTTGTTTCATTCTGTCTGTTGGTTCGAAGGAGAATATCCAAGCTAGCCGGCTGACTTTTTTTTTTCAATTTTTAAGCATAATACAAATTACTGACAAGAGGGCCCAGATGGATAAAATCAGAGCTATAAACCAAATTATCTTTTGAACTTGAAGGAAGATAAATTTCCGTATCCAATCCGGTATGCACACTGTTATATGCCAGATATTCTCAGGTGTGTGTATAAATTCTGGAGTGTTAGAAACAAAATTAAATGAAGTAAAAAGAGGTTTCTTGGCCGGGCACGGTGGTTCACGCCTGTAATCCCAGCACTTTGGGAGGCCGAGGTGGGCAGATCATGAGGTCAGATCAAGACCATCCTGGCTAACATGGTGAAACCCCGTCTCTACTAAAAATACAAAAAATTAGCCGGGTGTGGTGGCGGGCGCCTGTAGTCCCAGCTACTCGGGAGGCTGAGGCAGGAGAACGGCATGAGCCCAGGAGGCAGAGCTTGCAGTGAGCCGAGATCGCACCACTGCACTCCAGCCTGGGCGACAGAGCGAGACTCTGTCTCAAATAAATAAATAAATAAATATAACTAAATAAATATTAGAGGTTCTTTGTCTATTATTTTCCATCTTTTTAAAAGAGATGATCTACCTCACAGATGGTTATTAAACAGTAAGAAAGGTGCTGTGATTAAATGAAGATTGTATTACTGAGTTTACACCTTAAAACACTGAACTTCCTGATAATTTGTGTTAAGCCAACACACTTCAGAAAAATTGCCTGACATTTGGTGCCTTAGTTTACCCACATGGCATGTGTGCCAGAACACTCTACAATGGGGTAAGAGGGCAGAGAACATGCTCTTGTGGGGGTCAGTTTCCTGAGCTCTGGTTCTACGTGGCTGATTGCTTGGGTCATCTCAGCAGTTCATTCCGTCTCCCAGGACTGTGGTTTCCACATCTGCACAGTGAAACGGCCTAGGCATATGATTCCTAAGTTCTCCCCAACTCAGTCATCACATTGTTCTCTAATTCCAGAAGAGAAACACAAAGGGTATCAGTAGTGGAATATTATCTGTAAATGCCCAGATTTCATGATCATTCACTTGATTTCCAGGGCTCAACATCACATTTTAGTGCAGATGGTGGTACTTTCATGACACAGGAAATTGTCCTCCATTTTAGCTGTGATTGTTTTGTGAGGAAGCCCTTCCACAAGGAAATAGGGAAATCCAACACCCAACTCTGTTGAGCATTTCCCTACGGTTGCTGTGATTGAAATCGGATTAATGCTTTTGTGGGATGAGAACTGGTGCTAGCTCCTAGGCCTCGCAGGGCTTCTAAAGACTGTCCCCGCCACTCTTGCCTTATGCTGGTTCCCAGGATCTTACAGCCAGAGCGCAGACCTGCTCCCCTGTTCTCGTAGACCCCTTTCTAGTCTGAGAACTGTCTGTGGCTTGGCCCTTTGCCCCATGCACCACGCACAGGTGTGGCTTCTGAGAACTAGCTACTTGACCCCAATTGTGCGATTAGTGGGAATCCCCTCCGCAACTCAAGGCGTGCTTGCCTTTCCTGTAACCTGTAAAAAGTTTCGGTCTACGTTTCTCTCCCTCTGGAGATGGTATCCACTGGGGTTTAGGCTTTACAGAGCCAGCTGATCTGTGTGGAGAGGCCACAGTATCCTCCCTTAGCCGGCTCCGTAGCACATGCACAATTAATACTGCATTAATTAATTATGGGAGAAAAAAAGCACAGTTGGCAAGGGAATGAAGGCTTTCAGCTTCTAAAGTGAAGGCTTTGATGCTGAGCTTGAAAGTACATTTCCATCCGCCTCAGCCAGCAGAGAGAATCTGTGACACTTATACCATCCCCTGGGCATGAAAACTCACACCCAAGGAAACTATTTCTAAATAGAGGCCCTCAACTAGTTGCTGGAATCATCTACTCATTGCCATGGGCTGTGAAAAGGGGGTGTAAGATTAGGGAGAAAAGACTTGCCCAAAGCAGCAGTGATTCGTGACCAAAGCTGATGAGGGGTTTTATTTTTTCTCCTTAAGTAGCTCTTAAGTCATCAACATCAGGAACTCTTTGTAGAGAAACAAATATGAGTAAGTGATTTGGTGCCAGCCCCCTTGAGGACATAAAATGACTCTTTCTCCTTCCTCCTCCTCCTCGCATGCCTTGCTTCAGGAAGGAACCCTAAGGTGGTGCCGGTTTTCCAAACCTGTTGTTTGGATGGATTGGAAGGTTCATCTCTCTTAGGCATCAAAGTAGGGGAGAAAACGCTTTCCTTTTTCATGCTGATTCCTTCACGCCATTGTTCTTGAACTCCTCAGCTCCCACACTGACTCCTTTCACTTCTCCTATGAGATGGTAGTGAAGCCACCTCACAAAGTCCCCTCTCTGAACAGACACAGTTCTCGTTCCCCTATTTACAACTCGGTCAAGCATTTTTCGTGGGGCTCTTGCTGACCTTAAAATTTGGCCATGATTCAAATATTCACCCAGATATCTGGGGTTTTATTAAAGGTCTTTTAGGAACATAAAAGTAGAAATTCCCTGAGAGAGGTTTTCTTCACTTGAGACTCATGGGTTATAAAGAAACTACTCAAATGCCCTGACCAAGTGCCGAGAGGAGCTTCAGAGACCCACAAAAACCTAAAAAGAGAGAGAATTTGTTTTTGATCAAATAGATTTTGGACCTTGTGAAAGAAAATAAGCTTTTCTTTTGATTCTTAGAGAAAAATTTTACTTCAGATGAATCCAAGTGTGTGTGCACGCACGTGCTTTCATTGGGATCGTCTCACAGCTATTATTCCAGATATCTGCTTCACAAAGCTTCTGTGATATTTCCTACTACTGTGATGATTCGTATCCCCCCACCCCAAGTGATCGGGGGAAAGAACTTGAAATACAACTGGGTATTGTAGCATTGGCACTGTGCAGATGCTGTGCAGCTCTCTCATGTCTGGTACTTCTTTGTTTGCTAAAGGAGTATTGAGATTCAGAAAGTGGCTGCCTTCTAAACCTTTATTGTTCAGATAGCATTACTTTGGACCCAGGACAGAGGGCTTATAGTTGACTGTGAACCGGGTGAATGTTATACTTAAGCAGGGAATGTGGTCGCCCAGTTGCAATGATTTAGAGTGCTTTGAACATAAATATCTCCCACGATGAATGACCAGGGTGCCTGAAATTCCATTGTTGAGACATTCCTTTTGGATCAGGCATTATTTCCACATAGCTCCACTTTTAAAAGTAAATTGTATGGCAGCAGATAGTTATGGAGAGAGATAATTAATACCTCAAGTCCCTGATATCTTAATGAAAATTAGGTTATCAGATCTCTTGAATCTTTTGAAGTGGAAGGACCATGGCCAGCACAGAGGAGGTAGGGTTGGAAATAAACACTATAATTTTGCTTAGGGCTGGCCTTCTCTGTGGATAAGACAGACGGAAGACTAGATGGAAAATCCAGGCCTCCTGATTTAGACAAAACATTGTGAGACTGAAGCTCTGAGGCCAGGATGAGCAGTCTGCTACTTACTGTGCGTGGCCGTTGGTCTCGAGACATTGCCAGCATCAGTCTTGGCCAAACAAGGTCAGGTCTCCTCTAGTACACTGGCGATTTGAGAATGTGCAAGTCATCTGCATTTCTTTGACAGGAGGAGTGAATTTGGGAGTATAAATCTGAATCCTTAAGCCTTTCACCCATTCTCACTAAATGTCTTTACTCCGGGGATGATCGCGTTTGATCATAATGCCAAGATCTTGCAGATGTATAAAGGGCATGGTAATCCAAGTCTTGAGTTGAAGTAAGTGGTCAGGAAAATCGTGACCCTTGGGGAAGGAGCTACCAGAGCTGGGTGGCTTATGTGTGTGTGACAAGGAGGAGGTGTGCAGAATTTGGGGGGAAGATCCTTTGTAGTTCTTCATGTGGAATAATAACTTCCATTTATTGAGTGCTTATGGTAGGCGCTTTTCACATGTATTATATCATTTAACCCTCTAGACAGTCCTGTGAACTGGGTTTTATTATCCTCATCTTACTGACGAAAAGTCAAACTTCAAGAGGAAAAGAAACTTGGCCGGAGTCACAGAGGTGGTAGGTGGGAGACAGGGCCATCCAGTCTACACCTTGCCTTCCAATAGAAGCCAAAGCCCTATTGCCTAATCTCTTTGCTTTAAGAACATGAAAAATAGTGTTGAGTTCCCCTCTGAGATCCGACTGTGGTTAAAGCTTCACAAATTTTAGAAAAACAGAATAACTCACTAAAATAAAAATTTAAAGCTACCCCACAGAAAACATCTACCACAAGCCCAAACTTCAGGGTTTGTACATCCAGATTTTAGCGAGCTATATGACTCTCCCTAGTCCCTTGCTGTGTCTCCTGGTAAATACTATCCCTTTCAGAGCCCCGGCACATACATAGTGTCATAAGATCAGAACCCACCCCCTACCATTCCAGTGCAATCTCATTGCAGAGTGAAAATCCAGGGCCGTCTTAGATCTTCATCTATCCACGTCTCTCTTGGTCCCCACCGCTTGATATGCAGTCTCAAGTTCAGTGCCATTCCCTTTTTTTTGTGTATTAGGTCTCTGTATTGTTTCCTTTTCACAACTTTTTTTTTTTTAATGAAGTGATTTTAAATGGAAAATTAAAAACTTAACTGTGAATCTGGCAGTTTTCTGCTAATGCCTCTTTGCTAAGAAGCTTCATAAAATACTGTATCTTACTCACTTCAGCACAGCTGCTGTGGGCTCTCACCACTTAGCCATTCACAATATGTCTGAGAGATTAATTTTTATTAGGCTGTGGTTTGAGATATCTCCCCCTTCCTTGTTTTACTTAAAATCCTCACTGGGAAAGTGTGCATGGGATTAAAAAACAAAAAACCAAAAAAACCCACCACCCTGGATAAAAGGTACTTCGGTAACATACATGCTTTAGGAACTATAATTTGTTATTTTATGTTCTTGTGCCCTCTTCATTTGAAATGCTGCAGCCTTTCTACCTTAAGTGTCAAGTTTGTGTATGAGACGGAGGGGGAAACGAGAGTAGCTGCCTTGTGCTGAGACTGTCC
Organism: Chlorocebus sabaeus; assembly: GCF_047675955.1. NCBI lineage: Eukaryota > Metazoa > Chordata > Mammalia > Primates > Cercopithecidae > Chlorocebus > Chlorocebus sabaeus. Next base: position 12,551,869 of record NC_132914.1, read on the forward strand.
TGGGACAGTCCTGTGGTGTGTGTGAGCCTCTGGGTGATGCAGGTATGCTTGTTTCTTCATGAAAGCCGCAGGTACTGGTTGCCTCTCGCAGAGTTAAAACTCTTGGCGGCTCACAGGAGGTGATGAAGGGCAAGGGCACGGGAGAATGAAGAAGAGGGAGGAAGAGGTGGGCCAGGGTCCGTTTCGGTGGGGTCCCCACTTGCTGGGTGAAAGCTGAACTGTTTATCCACACATCCCAGCAGCAGCAGAAAGCCAGGGGTGTTTTCAGGACTCAGCTGCCAAAGTTTCTTGAAGCAGCTCTGCTCAAAGGCATATGCTGGGCTCACTTCTGAGGGAAATTTCCTTTTTGGGGAAGTTGAAGCAAAGGAATTTCCTGTGTGGGCAGACAGAGCTTCCTGACTTGAAGGCTTCTTGGAAGGGAAACAGTTTCATAATGAAATGACAAATTAAAGACATACCAGCCGGGTTCACTTCAAAACAGCTATTGAGAGTGCAGGCAAAGCCCTATTATACTCCCTCACAGAACAAAAATAAATCCCATCCTGACAGGTTTCTGTATGCCGGATTATATCCGTCCCCCCACACCTTTCTTCACAGCCTTCTTCATGCTCCCTTCCTCCCACCCCCGCCATTAGCTGCCACCAGCTCCATCTTGAACAGCTCTGGAGAGCAGCCGGCAGCCAGGCCGGGAGCCTGTTTCTTGCTCCCTTGCTTTGTGGCTTCGCCCATCCCTGACCTGCATGGAGGCCTTATAGGTTATGTGACAGCCCCATGCTGCCAAGACACAGAAATGACCTCTTTCCTTCCCCTTTTGACATAAAGCAATGATTGAACACGTCTTCAGCAATGGGGTGGGGGCGGGCAGTTGGGGGAGAATGCAGCCATTTCCTCAGGCCGGCCTTTAAAATCTTGAAGGCAGTAAATGTAAGTGCTATTCCGGTCTTGGGAGCTGGGTCTGAATTCATTGCTTTGTTGAAGGAAATAGGGCCCTGTGCTGGGCGGACGAGGTGCTTGTACCTGAACATGTCATTTTCTTCAGCTCCATCAGCCTGCATGTTGTGCTTTGTTCTGTTTCTGAAATTGACATGATGATGCCTTAGGAACTAAATTCCTTTCCTTAATGGAACAGGCTAGAAGAAAGAAGGATGGCGGTATCATTTGGGGCATGAGAACAGTCATTATTAATTACGCTTAAGTTAATGAAATAAAAAAGGCACAGGCTTTGGAATCAGCTGTCTAAATTCAAAGGCCAGCTCTAGCAATATACAACCAGCAATGTAACTTTGAACAAGTCACTGAACCTCCCAGCCTCAGTTTCCTTATCTCTAAAATGGGTACAGTAATACCTTTGCCACATTGTTGTGAGGAAATTAGATTATGATTTCAGAGGCACTTTGTGAATTCCTCTAAAGCCTTCATACTTCTTATTAAAGCACTATTGGGATCTTTGGGCACTGAAATACAGTATTAGGCTAAGACAGCAGAATTGTAGAATTTGTAGATCAATTTGGCAAATATTTAGCGGAAGTTTTCTATGTGTGCAGCATGGCTGGGCCCTGTGGGGGAAAATAAGCAAGTGAAAAGTCTCAGGTGGCCACATGGTATAGCAGAAAGAATATTGGACTTGGGGCCGGGAGGCCAGGGTTCAATCCTGTCCGTCGCTCAGTTGCCTGTGACTTGGTGTAAACTGTTTAACCTTGATGAGCCTCAGTGGCTCATCTGTAAAACTGGGAGAAATCAAACTCTATGACTTGAATAAACTCTGTCCAACTCTAGCATTGTATAATCCGTTTTAAGAGGTTTTTGCCTTTAGCAGCTGTTTATAGGATTTATTCTAAAGAGTAGGGAAGAAAGATTCATTGTATAACAGCTTGTCTGATGAAGAAGATTGCATGAAAAAGCTGCACTTTTGTAATAAGTATATCTGATGTAAACAGGAAAAACGGGTGGTTGCCAGATATGTCATCTATAGCAACTTGTTTTGAGGGGGTCTCTGAACGCTGACATGAAAATGACTAGGATCATGGGTTGAACATGAGTTTACTCAAGAGAAGGTTCTCTTGGGGCTTTGGTTTACTTCCTCCCAGCTGCTCCAGGGGACACTCAGGATATTTCCAAATGGGTGCTCATTTAAGCCGTTCCCGTTATGGTTCTCCTTGTTCAAATTGGCTTCCATGGTACAATCCCAGTGTTGACTGGTCCTGCTGATTTGATTTTTTTTTTTAATGTGCTGATACGTAGTTTTAGGACTGCTGCATTATTCTTCCTCTGTCTTTCCGTTTGTATTAGTAAAGAACTATTAGCAGTTTTGCCTCAAACAGTCTTCTAAGCACCCATTTGGATTGGAGAAAACCAAGGTACCAGAAAACTTAGATACCATGTGGAAAGTCACAGTTTACTGGGTGTGTACTGTGTGTTACTAGTGCTTTAATAAATTGCCTCATTACTTTTATCCTTCCAACAAGCCTGGCAGGTAGCTGATAGGATCTTTGCTTTACACATACAGAAACTAGGGCTTAGAGATGGTAAGTAATTGGGTCAGGGCCACAGAACTGGCAGGTAGCAGAGCCAGAATTTGAACTCATGTCTGCCTGCTCCACAGCCTGTGTTCTTTATCCCCTCAGTGCACCCCTTCTGTTTTGACTGCTGTTAAATTGACCTCATGCTTAGAACCGAAGTCAAACCCATACCAGGGCTGCAAAAAGAAACAAAATTAACCTCACAGTCCGCATACTCAAAATGGCGAAAAAGCCTGCAACTTTCCATTGTGGAAAATAATGTACCCGGCTGATAAACTGAGCAAACATCACCCTTCCCCTTGTCTCTGGAAGAGAGCCTGTTCTGGTTCATCCTGGGGCCAGCTTGGCCTGGAACCCCACTGGCCAGCTCTGTCCACACCTTGCATATTAGGACAGAAATCTGCCTACCACATTCCAGCTACATAAAGAAGGTGGCCAGCACCTGACTGCCTCTTTCTCCTTGTGAAATTCCTTGGAGATATCATTTGTGGCTGCTTGGGCTTGTTCTGAAGAAAATTCAAATCTTGTTCTATTTAATAAGGATTGATTGAAGAACCCCTGTGCTCAGTGCTAATACAAAGATAAGCAAGGAAGGAACTCAGAATAAGAAAGAAAAAACTTGGATAATTATTATCAAAACCAGTATTTATTGAGCACCTACTGTGCCCAGTAGAGTGGTAATTACAGGAGGTAAATATCTAAAACTCACATAACTCTTCACAGAATATACATTTGTTCTTGCTTCTGTGTTTGATTTTATTAGCTTTCCTCTGTTCATGTAAGCTTTTAGTGTATGTCCTATTGCTGAAATCCAGAGTTTTATTATTTTTCACTTATTTGGGCATAGATAGTTCCAGAATTTACTTATCTTCCTCATTCTCATTGTTAATCTCATTTTTCTTCCCTGGAGAATATGGACTTTCAAAACTATTTTTCAATCAAGGCCAAAATATTTTTCTTTTAAATTCACTTCTATTTAAAACACAGATAACATCCAGGAGAAAATCTGAGAAGAAAAAAAAAAAAAAAGATTTTGATGGCACCTAATTATAAAAGACTCAGAGTACTAAGTTATTCTTTGGCACATGTAGCAAAATACTATGTAGGTGTCATTTCGAGTTCATAGTAAGGGGAGAAATGGTGTCATTTCTCCTGCAGAGAAATTTAATCTTTCACTTTAATCTTTCACTGGCCTATAGCAGCCAGTGGGGTCTTTTAAAAAATTCTTTTCCTTCATATTCCCCATTTGAGCTTAAGGTACAGAAAAAGAAAGTATCCTTGAAATGCTGTGACCAGATCTAGACTGTAACATGCCCCTTCGCTCCTCCGGTGAGGAAGTGTGGGAAGGTGGAAGACATTGAGGGGTTGATTATTTCGTTTGGAAGTAAGAAGGAAGGCAGCTCTTACTTGGAGTAAGAGCTGTCTTCAGAACGGGTGTGCACTCTCCTGAAACCCAGAGCTGTGACTCCCCGGGTGTGTCTCTTACCTGTGCCCTTGGGCAGGTGGCAAGGGAGAAGAACAGGATAAGAGGAGGATGGTAGAGACAGAGGAGTCACGGGCTGAAGAGGCTCTCACTGGGGCAAGATGACTGACAGGTGGATGGAATTCACCATCCTTTCGTTTAAATTAAAAAAGTAGAAAGTTGCTCATAAGTGAGTTTGAGTTATGTCATCATCTTCATAGCCTTTGCTTTTCAGACACAGGTCCTGGTAATCAGGAAAATGCAAGGAAACAGCTCTGGGGAAAAGGAACAAGCTTCCTTGGCGTTGAGATCCCCAGTAGACCATCAAGCCTTGCCTTGTGGATATTGGGAGGTGACAGTGCCTTCTCACGTGCCTGACACTTTCCCCGCACCACCAAGACCCCGTGTGACTGAGGCTGTGGCTCGGGTTTCAGGATGGGCATCCAGAGGAAGGAAGTTCCCCCTCCTTCACTTTCCTCATGCTTACTGGATGCCGAGTTGCCTGTGGCCATGTTAAAGGAAGCCAGAGAACTTTCTGTCCCCATGTGATCCAGGCCCATCCTGAAGCCTGGGGGTTCTGAACATAAACATGGCGGTCGCAGCCTTCCTTCTGTGACTTCTGGAATTCTTGACAGAGAGGGTCATACCTAGCCACTGTCAACTGGATGCTAGACTTGTTTTGTTAGGCCCGTCCTCCTTCCCTTCCTCTACATATCTTCCAATAACCTTAGGATTTAGAGGAAATTAAAATAAACCTTCTTCTAGAAAGGTGTCAGGGACCCATGCACAAATGTAGCCTTTTTGATGCTTGAGAAAGAATGCCTTTTTGACTTCCGTGAATAAAGAGTAAGTCATGGCTAATGAGTAAGTAACAGCGTGTGCCTGTGGTCCCAGTTATTCAGGAGGCTGAGGCAGGAGGACTGCTTGAGCCCATGAGTTCAAGGCTACAGTGAGCCATGATTGTGCCACTAACGTTCCAGCCTGAACAACAGAGCAAGACTTCATCTCTTAAAAAAAAGAAAAATGCCTATGCAATGGCTCTGTGGCACCCTCATGGTTGATCCAATGGACTTACATAGCAACATCTAGTCTATTTGTCTCTCCCATTAGAGACTGGTTGTGACAGCATTGCCATTGACCAGCCACATATAGGAACTCCAGTGTCTGAAAACATAGCAGGACTTTGTAGGGATTAACACTGAGCAGTGCTTTCACATTTTACAGCTCACTGTGATGAGCAAGATATTGTGTAAATAGTGCATTGCAGATATCAGTAAGAGGTAGGGTGGGCAGTGATTTCAGTGATGTCCCACTCCACATTGTAATTTTGTGTGGTCAACTAATGTAAGAACCGAGTCTGTAACTCTAACCCAGAGAACCATTGCTGTGTGTCAACTTTGTTGCTTTAAAATGTTGAGACACCTTTTCAGTATCCCCCACTTTGTCTCAGTAGTCATACTTTTAATGATATTTAAAAGTCAAACTCTAAATACTTTGGAGCTAAATCTCAGCAGAGATAAACTTTAAACTGGTGGGAGTAGGGGTAGAGAAACCCTTCTGGGAGTCAGAATGAGATACTTGTGTGTCTGGACTGGTGGCAGGTTTGTATGTTACCAGAGTGATCTCCATGGTAACAGATCAACATGGCGCCAATGACAACTCTACACTAAGAGCTTTGGGTTCCCATGAGAAAGTGGATCCTCACAGCAAATGGAGAGGAAGAAATCAAGAAATATGGATCCACACTCCCCTTCCCTGTAGAGTTCTGGCCATGAAGTTTCAGTTCGAATAACCAACACCATGTCCTATTTAACCACTTGGGTTCCTCCAAGTAAACCAAGACTCTTCTGAGAATGCAGTGTTCTCTCAGATTTCAACTAAATTCATACAAGGTTGAATCAGACTTGCATAGCAAAGAACCGTATTGCAGTAGAGCAAGAGTGTAACTTGGAGTCAGGAAGCCTGGCCTCCAGACCCAGCTCTGACACTGTGATATGAGGAAATCACCTCACAGGTTCTTATTTTCCAGATTCTCAGATTCCCACCAGGGCTAATGGTCAATCATCCAATTATATCGAAAGCCCTTAGTATGATACGTTAGCAGTAAGAAAGGTAGATGACTACATATAATACAGTGTGCCTTTTCCTACACCATCAAAGGTGTGATAATGTTGTGATCATGTGTATAAAAACTTTCAAACACCTAAAAAGTAGAAGGTGTGATTCATCTCTGTTAAAGATTAATCTCTGAGCATCAAATCCAACGTCTGGAGGCTAGGCAGCCAACAGAAGGGTTCATTTTTCTGGAGCCTTGGTCGCAAAAGGTTATTAGTTTGCAGAAAGACTCAGAGATCACTGTTTATCTTAAACCACAAGAGAATGTTTTTGAATTCAGAAGAACAGTGATATAATTTAATAATTTCATGAACCTCCTCCCTGGGAAACTTTATGACTCAACAGTCAAAGGTGTCCGAATAGTAAAGATGCTTTTCAGTGATCATGTCTGCGCCCGTGCCTGGCCTTGGGTGTACTCTGAAATGAGATTCCTTGTTTAATTGATGGGGTGATGGTTTCTGTTGTGTACATTTAAAGGGAACCAGTTTCCCCACCCCAAAATTTCTTTTCTAAGGAGTTTAATTCTTGGGGTGTGGGGGAGTTAAACCACAGTGAGTCCAGGAAGTAACTGATTGCATATTTCCTCTAAAAGTCAGCTATGGACTTGATATTGACTAAAACAAACTAGCAGTTCTCTTCCACCACCAAGTCAGAGTGCCTCTTTACCATTCTGCATGATTAAAAGAACAACTAAGAATGGTAATGCTCCATTTAAACTTTCCTTGTGATTCTCTCTGGTCTATCTTTAATCAACAAAAGCCTAAAATTTTTATTTTAGAATCGTGATGTTGGAAGATCTTTAGATTGCTCATACCATAAAGCTGTTTCTAAGATTGGTCTCAGGAAGGTCCAAGATCAGGATTGAAATATGAAAAATCTTGGCCAGGCGTAGTGGCTCACGCCTGTAATCCCAGCACTTTGGGAGGCCGAGGCGGGCAGATCATGAGGTCAGGAGATCCAGACCATCCTGGCTAACACAGTGAAACACTGTCTCTACTAAAAGTACAAAAAATTAGCCGGACGTGGCGGTGGGCACCTGTAGTCCCAGCTGCTCGGGAGGCTGAGGCAGGAGAATGGCAGGAACCGGGGAGGTGGAGCTTGCAGTGAGCCGAGATGGCACCACTGCACTCTAGCCTGGGCGACAGAGTCAGATTCCATCTCAAAACAAAACAAAACAAAAAACAAAAAAAAGAAATATGAAAAATCTTGATCTTACTGCCTTGTCACCTTTTTGTCTTAAGTTTACTTTGTTGATATAATAGGACTTTTTTTTTTTTTAACTCAGCAAGAGCTCAAAGAGCCATATATATATATAAGGTTTTTTTTAATTAAAAATCTTTCTGCTCAAGTCTCAACTACACTGAGACTGAGTGGAAAATGCAGAAGCTCTTGACCTGATGTGGGAATGCACAAGATGGAGAGGTCGAATTTGAGAGCATGGTTTCCTTATTGTGAAATTCCAGTTTCAGAACATTGGCACCGTCTAGTTCAAATATAAATATACATTATTTTATTGTAATCCGCTAGTTTAAATTGTTTATTCTGCTTATAAGGAAGAGATCCGTGATAGCTGTGAACCCCTTTGAAGGAGACTTTATCCATGGCTCAGTCCAAGGTGTTTGAAGCACTTTTCTCATGGCCTGGCTGGAAAGACTTTCAGAAATAAGCAGGGTTCTGGTAGGAAAATGAAGGCAGTTGAGGAAAACAGTGCACATATTTGTAAGAGGACTTATACTTGGTATCTTGGAAAACATAAACAAACCCTGGACTGTCTATCCCGAGTCTGGGAAGGCAGTCCTCCCGAGCAAAGGTTCTCCTGGAACTCCCTTCCACAGGGCTTGTGTTACAAATGCCATTGTGGAAGCGCCACACGATGCGGTGGACCTGAACACTGGGGAAATGCAGTGCTGCCTGCTGCCGTGCTGGCTGGCATCTGCCCTCCTCCATCGCCTGGGTGCTGCCACAGAGAAGAGACAGAGAGTGAAGCAGGCAGAGACTGGCTGTTGCCATCACACAACTGAGGGCGGACCTGGAGCTCAGCCGGCTGAGGGTTTGAGAGACCGTTGGGAGCAAGACCCAACCACAAGACCCATGGAAGAGGAAGTTGGCAGATCTCAGAAAGGGGAGGAAAAGGGGAGGTGCTTATTTGTTCATCTTGTTTTTGCTTTTAAGGAAAGGAGGAGAGTTCAATGAGAAAGGAGGGTGAAATGGGAAGGTTCTGAGCAGTTTCAGGTCCAGGGTTAAGCAGTGTTCTTCCTGGTCAACAAACTGCCTGGATTTCATTTTGGCCTGACGATAGCCCCACCGCCTAGGGAACTGCACAGAGATCCTGTGTGTTAACCACCCGAGAGAGTCTGCAATTAGAATACTGGGGCTGGTGCAGAGAGAAGAATCAGAAAGTCAAAGACTGGATGTAGGTGAAGAGACTATGGACTCTGCCTTCATATCATCAGTTACAGTGTCCTGCACATCTGCTTGTCCCAGGTCCTGTAGAGATGTGACATAACAAGCATGAGCTGTACCTTAGTGTCTATGTTCCAAAACTTTGTTGGCACCTGAAGCACCTTTCCCCCCCTCCCAAGAGGAACAAACAAATGTAAATAAATGGTGTCCGGGTTTTCATTTGGCTCACGAAAGATTATACAAAACTCATAGTCTGTCTGAAATATACCACCAGTAGACCTGTTTCAGCTAACCACCTTTTCTGGCATAATCAAGGCTGGTAAAATACAAGCCTACACGCCAGCCACGGTACTGAGGGCCACATCAAAACTGCTCCTTGAAGGAACCTGGAGAAAATGAACAACCAGCAACTGGTTAACTGGTCTCTGAATGACAGAGGGTACTGCTCTAGGTAACCCCCAGGAATTCTGAGTTTATGCAGCAGAGGACTGTGGCCCTGGGGTCAGGCAGGACAAGGGGATCAGACCTTCCCCTTGCTATGTGTGGGTCATTATTCAGCTGAATGTCTCTAATCAGGAACTCTGGGTATAAAAACACAATCTCTGCAGACTTGGGTGTGGCTGGACGTCTTCTGTGTGCTGTCTTTGTAATTTTCTGTCTCTGTATGGTTTCAGCCTTGGAAGAAGCCCTGAACCACTGATCAGTTTGCTTTCTGCAGTCAAAACTGTGGTTTGAGAATTTCACTGTTAATAATTGGGAGTAAAGGAAATAGTTGGGCTATTGAAGGGTAAAGCCGATGTCCCTGGGACTGTGGCCTCACGAAGATGACTGGGTGGTGGCAGCAGAACTGATGGCAGAGACCAGGGAAGCTGGTATTGTACTGCAGCCTCCCTCACACAGGTTCTAATCCTAGAAAGTGAACTGGGGAAAAAAACTTAACCATTCACAACAAACATTTACCAGTCTTATTTAGTGGCAGGCCTTGTGATGAGTGCTGGGGTTAAACCATAAATCAAATACAGACACTGCTGTCTTTATTATTCACTAAAATGTCTTTAGGGTAATTTTGTATTCACATCTTCAGCAAATATTAACTGAGCACCTGTGATGAGCCTCGTAGCTGCCAGGCACTGTGAATACGGTGGTAGACAAGATCAGACGTTTTTCCTTGTTAATTTGTGAAATTTACAATGTAGAGGGGAGACTCCACCTACCCCACCAGATGTGTGCAGAAGGCGCCATCACTGCTTTAGTTGCAGGTCTTTGCTCAGGTCACTGCTCACACTGGGTCCACATTTAGAAGTTTTCCTGTTGGGTGAGCTGCTGAAGGGCCGGGGGAACATGATAAACCATACAAGCAGCACATCCAAGAAGTGGTTTCTGAGCAGTCACTGAGACAGCGAGGGTTCCCTGCACTGAGCACCGTGTTATTACTATTCTCCATACACGTCAATATGTTATTGATTGTTTCACGGTGCTGATCTGTTTTCATTTCATGTGGCTCTTTGGGTCTGTCTAGCCTGGTATTTTCAGTCTGACCAGCATTTCTAAAGTTCTAGATACCCGTTTTATCCGCCTTCTACCGTGTCTACCACAGTGCCAGGCATCAAGCCTGTGAATTTTGCTTGATGGTGATTATTACCAGCCCTGGATTTGTAAGAGTCACCAGCAGTGGCGTTTCAAGATTTAGCCTGGGAGCTCACGGTGATGTGGAAAGAGGAGCTCAAGACTAAGCCCAGGGAGGTTTGCGGGTGATAGAACTGATTCCTTGTATTTAAAGTGAATCCTCAGTGATGTGATGATGAGGACGCAGGACGATGCGCTATGCTAAAGCCCATCACAGCAGCATTGAAAATGTCCCAATATGGTGACCTGACTTACACCTTGGCTCAATCATTAAAATTAAATAACTCACCAAAGTATAAATCCCAACAAATACTAGAAATGCTGATTTTTAGAATAATAAAATACCAGTTTTTTGTTTTTTGGACTGGCAGAAATTTTTTTTTTGTTTGTTTCTGTAGAGACAGGATCATGCTATGTTTCCCAGGCTGGTCTCCAAGTCCTGGCCTCAAGCCATCCTCCCGCTGTGGCTGCCCAAAGTGCTGGGATAAAAGGCATGAGCCACCACACCCAGCTAGGATTTTTTACATGTTAATTTTCAGTACACATGTAGCTATGAGGAGATGGACACATTATTTCTACCTGACACACTTGGTCACTCCAAGCCTTCAGCACTTCACATTGGAAGCCGACATACAGAAGTGAAATGGAGAAACACCAGCAGCCGCAGAACAAAAATATAATCCAGTGGGCATAACTTTTATGGAAGCACTTCAGCAATATGGGTAAAGACCTTAGAATAGTGTTGCTCTTTGGCTCACTAATTCCTTTTCTAATAATCCATCCCTAGGGAACACTCTGTGGTGTGGACAAACCTTCTTACACATGGTTGTGCAGAACAGCTGGGGCCACCAGCAAGGAAATGGTTCAGTAAATTAAGGCAGGTCATTATGCGGGACTATTATGCACTAATTAAAAATCACATTTTTCAGGCTGGGCGCGGTGGTTCACACCTGGAATCCCAGCACTTTGAGAGGCCGAGGCGGTTGGATCACGAGGTCAGGAGATCGAGACCATCCTGGCTAACACAGTGAAACCCTGTCTCTACTAAAAATATTTTAAAAATTAGCCGGGCATGGTGGCAGGCACCTGTAGTCCCAGCTACTCGGGAGGCTGAGGCAAGAGAATGGCGTGAACCTGGGAGGCGGAGGTTGCAGTGAGCCGAGATTGCACCACTGCACTCCAGCCTGGGCAACAGAGTGAGACTCCGTGTCAAAATAAATAAATAAATAAATAAACCAGAAGGCTATGGAGGAAAAGAGTTATTGTGGTTATCTCTAGGTAAAAGGATTGTGGGTAGAATTTTGTTCTCTTTCTTTACTGTGGTTTTTTTTTTTGTTTGTTTGTTTTTTCCTTCTAGCACTGCCCAAGATTATTTCTGTCCATCAGGGCGTAGTGGATCATTTCTATAGCCAGCAGCTTGCACCTACATTTATTGCGTCAGAATGCAAATCTGGGCGGGCATTTTCCATTGTCCCCTCCCGACCTGCACTTAAAACCTCTCCTTGTCTTCCTGCCACAAATAGGATAAATGCACCAGCCGTCAAGATCCCGCATGCTCTGGACTCTGCATGAACTGGGGTCCACACACCTTTTTGCTGTCTGTACTCCAGCTGTACGGGGCCTTTCCCATTTCCCATGCTGATCACATTGTCTTGCCTCTTTCTTCTGACTACAACACACTTCTTCATTCTAAACCCTTCCCCCGACCCACCTCCACCCTGCAACCTGGAACTATAATTCTAATTCATCCTTTTGGCCTCAGTTTAAGCCATTTATTCATGCCAGGCTTTACAGAAGACTCACCAGCACCTCCAATGGGCTTCCAAGATGCTCTCAACTTTCCTTAACACAGATTCCCAGTTTATCCTCACCACTGAAGCCCAAGAGCTGGGACTATGCCAGATTGATCACCAGTGCATTCCCCCAGCACACAGCGGGACTCGGCTCACTCTAGATGGTTCTTAAGCATTTATGAATGGGTGAATGTCACCTACATGACCTGGAACTTCTGTTCTCAGAGCAAGCCATGCCAAATAGTAGAAAAGGCACCTGCTTTGAAGCCTACTGCAGGACTGAATGTCTCAGGGTCTCAGTTTCCTCATCCCTAAAAAGGAGAATCACGATGCTTATCTCATGCAGTTATTGTGAGGTTACAAGAGTTATTGCTTATGAAGGGCCCTGTCCAGCGTCTGGCGCATGGCAGGTCCTCAGTGAATGACAGAGCCTTCCTGAGCAGCCTGGCGAGCGCACGCGCGTGCACACACACACACACACACACCCCATGTTTAATATAGCCCTGTCTGTTGTGAACCACTTGAGGAGAGGTGTCCCTAGAAGAAACTTTTTTCCCAGAAAAATGAGGCCTGGCTAGTGCTCATCCTGAGTTCCTGGAAGGCAGTGTTTTCATGTAACCATCTTAGATTCCTGGGGCCGGGCATAATGCCTGATGCTCTCAATATATGTGTATTGAATCGAACCAGAAGAAGCAGGCTGAGGCACTGAGTGAAAACTTATGTGGATATCCTGCTGCCTTTTCCTCATGGAGGGTAAATCGTTCCCAACTCTGCCTGAAACTATTTGATGCCTTATTGGAAGAAGAGAAAGAGAATTCCCTTGTTGAGCCATAGAGCTCTTAGCTTTTCTTTCTTAAAAAAAAAAAACAAAAAACACTCTTCTTTCAAACACCATTAAATTAGTCCAGTTATGTACACTGAGCTTGTATTGCATGGTTTATATAAAAGCTAAGTTCTTTCTTTAAGATTGGAGCCCTCCATGTGAGTGATTTCAGGATAAAAGGCCTCAGAGGATTAGACACATTACTCTTTTATAAAACTGATTGTTCAAGTGATACAGCCCTCGGGCTGCCCGCTTATTGTAGCTTCTTGAACATTGTCAAACTGTCAGACTTGGGTTGGTGGTTATTTTATCTCGCAAACAACCAAAACCAGATTTACCTTGTAAGTAGATATTAGTGTGGCTTTTGTCCTTCCTATATCTAGGCCCTGAATAGTTCAGAGCCAGATTAAATGCTTTGCTCTGTTTTTTCATAGATTTGGGCTTCGACCAAACATACAAGTTGAGCCTATTGACTTCTCTCTTTGTGGATGCACACGTGCGTCTCTGCGTATATTTGTGCATGCTTTCCCGAATAAGTTCTCTTTTAAAACTCAGCCTTTCATCATTTTAGAAATGATTTGCTCTCTTACAGCTTGTACTTTTTATGGTTCTTAGAGGATCACTGCAGCAAATATATTTGGCAGAAATTGAGCACACAAGCCCTTCCCCAGAACTCAGTACTGAATTTGCTCAGTTCCCGTCTTAAAAACTTGAAACTCCTTTGACTTTTCCTGTGATGTGCTTATTTCTGATCTGAAACTGTAGTTCAAAGCTAGACTTGGTAATCATTCACATCAAGAAAGGAATGGATTGCCCAAAAAAGAAGTCAGACTCTAAAAATAGCCTCCATACCGAGGCCCACTTTTCTACCTAGGGAATCAAGACAGAAATATTTCCAGGATTGAAATGACATAGTTCAAGTGATGCAACCATTTGGCTGCCTGCTATTTTTCTCTTTTCTGCCAGAAGGAAAATATATAATGTAGAAAAATTCCCCTAGAGTTCTTAAAATAATCACTGAAATAACCTTTGGTGCTTAGTATGATACCCTGGAAAACTTGGATCTCTAGAATGGGTCATTTCAGAGCTTTTCTAGATAGCCAGGTTTTTATTAGAAAATTGGTTGGTATAGACGGTGCCCACTGTGACTGTTCAGTGCATGATGAGAATCCTTCTTTACAGAGATGAAAAGTGTGAAGAGAATTGCTGAGAAGTAACCATTCATTCCCTTCTGCATTTGCCTAGTGTGCTGTGTCATTAAATGAACTGATGAAATTTACAAGAAATAAAGCTGTATGCAATATCAAATAGATGACATGACTTTTAAAAAGGTTTTGCCCATATTTTTCACAATTGCTCTACCTTTAGCCTTCTCTGCTTTCACATGGATGCTGAAAAACAAAAGAGTTAATTAGAAATCCTTCCTTTTCTCTCTTTCTGGCACAGAGAAGGCTGCCAGTAAGTATGTGCTGAATAAATGACCCAGTCTGAAACTTTTAATTTATTACACAGTATATTCTTAGAACTGTAACTGTTACAACCTCTAGTTTGATAGATGTAGCTGTTTTTGTTTTTTTAAGTTGAGATTATATGAATATCTGTCACTTGGGTTGCCAGCCTTTTAGAAGAAAATTTGGGGTTTATATTAGAATAGGTTTTAGGTTTAGTAGCCTGTATCCTTTTTTACTGCACTGGGACAAGAGCAAATATTCACCTGAATTCATTCTGTGGTGTAACACTTTAGAACTGTACCAGTTCTTCCTTGCAAATAACAACCACCACCAAAAGCTCTGAACAACTTAATCAGAAAAAAAAAAAAAGGTTTTATTGGAAGTATATTGGCCAGCTCATTAGCTGATAAGGTAGCAGAAGCAAAAGGATACTTGGCAGCCAAGAGCTTAGCTGAGATGGAGCCATAAGGACAGTTTTCTTAGGATGCCACCACAGCATGGTTGCCGATGGACACATGAATTTGTGAGACTAGCACCTCTGCCATAAATAACATCTCACCATCCCTGGGGAATTGGTCACTCCCTGAAGACTCATTAAACACTGCAGCAAGTGCATCTGATTGACTGAGTCCAGGTTATGTTCCAGGGAGCAGGGGAGAAGACTTTGCCAATCTTGGGATTCTCCCAAATGGGGTATGTGGATGCTGAGCAGACAAAAATATAGAAGTGCAGTAGATGATTGTATATTACTGTTTAACAGTGTGTTGCATCTTGTTCTTATGTCCTGTGGAAGCTTTCTTCATGGCAAAGTTAAGCAGTTCCACATCTGCATTCCCTCAGATCAGCACACCAAAGGTGAACAGCTTGGGTTTCCCCCTCCTTTCAGTTACAGGTGCGAGATGTTAGCAAACTATGCAAATCTCAATGAGTTTTGTTTCCTAATTCTGTTTGCATGCTAGGAAGCTTGCCTCATGATACAACGGTAAACCCCTGCTTTAAGAAAAACGTGAGGCTGGTTTAATATGTACAATGTCCAACTCTTCGGAAGTGTTTATTTTTTAATTGCCTTTAATAATTTCCCATAAAGATCGATGAGTCTAAGAATTGTGAAGGACCTCAGAGATGATATATTTCAGCTTGTCATCCAAGTCACGACTGTCTCTTTAGCATCCCAGAGATAGCAGGACAGTCCTCTTCTGCTTGTGTGTATTCAGTGGGAAGTATGTCCCTGCCCCCTTTCTGTCCCATTCTTCGATGGTGCTAGATGTGAAAAATAAATTGAGTTGAAATTCACCTCACTGTCACTTTGCTGTTGGTTCTGGTTTTGCCATGTGAAACCAAATAGGGCGTATTCTTTCTACATTAAGTCTAGAGACAGAACTTTGGAATCTGATATGGATTTGATTCTCAGCTTTGCCATTTACCCAAAATGGAACAGTTAACTTTCTTTAACAGTATTTTTCGTCTAGTATGTGTGAACTAATTGCTGAATAGATAGGCAATTATTTTATTAATGCAACAAAAGGTTATGTTAGCATTTTAATATTTGTGTTTATTCACATTGATCATTTTTACTTGGACTATAGCCAAGGCCAGAATTCTTCTTTTGTGAATTTTTTAAAACTTAAATATATGCCATTACATTTAACCCTATTACATTTTATTTAAGTTGGCTGAGGTAATTTTGATCATATGCCTATCATCCCTTCTATGAACTCTTCTTTCCTACTTTATAGATTCTGTATTAGATGAGTGCTTTCTCTGTGCCTATATGTTAATTGTTTGGAAGGGAAAAAGATTGAATGGGACAGGACCTGTGAAAGATCCCCGTGGCATACCACTAGAGACTGCCTTCCAGGTAGGCATAGACCCATCTTTATAGTTAACAAGTATATTGTGATTATGTTTTCTAGCAAATAAATCTCTTTGCTGCCATATGCCTTAAATGACACATTATCACGTTTGAAAATAGGCACAGTGGTACTACATATCAGCTGACTGTCAGCCTAACCCGTAAGAAAAAGTCAAGATAGACTGTCAAGTTATTTGCTGAAATCAGATGCACTGCTTGGCTCTCCATAAAATCTTTACCAAGTACCCTCTGTCACTTTGCCCATCTCCTCATGGTGAATCTAAAACCTTCTACTGCAGCTTACACAAGACATCGTGGGTCAGTGGTAGTTTAACAGTCTAACAGTTTGTTAAACTGTTGTTAATCAACGTATCTACTCTCAGTGATTTTAAGAGAGAAAAGAAGACTTTTTGGTTTTGTCTGAGAGGAGTTTTTAACCTGGAAAGACAGCTGAAACATATCTGAAATGTTAAATGTTAAACATTTTATTATTAAGAGACAGCGTGTTTTTTATTTTACTCACACAGTATATGTGCATTTGTGTTTTCTGCGAGTGGATATTTGTGATAATAGGCTCATATTTTGTTTTTCATTTTAAAATTGGCTCTGTAGGATGTTCACTAATGTGGAAAGACAGAGGGATTGGGGACTCACTGGGAAATGCTTGGAGTCAGTCTATTATGTAGATGTGCAAGGTATTGACTACAGAGTGAGACACTCTTGCTTGGTTATGTCCTATTTCTCTCTGAATTTTTTAATTCTCAAAAAGTAATTTAGAACTATAACAGATCGGTTTCTATGAGTATAAAATTATATATAAGATAACCTCAGGTGTGTTGACAGAAGAAATGCAGTTGTTTCCATGTGTAAGAAAAATATGGGAGGTATATATATTATAAGTACACATCTATTGACTGGCTAAAGAAGAAAAGAAGACTAGTTTTTAAAATGCCTAGGGTATGCCATGCTAAGGAGTTTAGATTTTGTGCTGGAAGTTTACATAGGGGAGAGAAAGGATGTGTGTTCAGAAGGCTTTTATAGGTAGCAGCTGTTGCGATGATCTAGGTAAGAAAAAAACAAGTACAAACTAAGGCAGTGTCAGAGAGATGGAGTGAAAGATAAACATTCAAGCAATTAAGCAGACTGATTGGGCAAGGTGAGTGACAGACCAGATGAGGAGCAAGGGATGGGAAGCAGAAAAGACAAGTCTGCATGGAACCCATTATCTAGGGTGGCAAGACGAGAAGCAAGAGCCTATAAGAGAGCTCCCCAGAGAGGCAGGAGGGAAATCACAAAGATCAAGGAAGGAAAGAATGATCCTGCCCAATCAGATGCTGCATAGAATTCAGGCAAGATGAGGACTGAAGGTGTCTTTGGCTTTTCCAAGTAGGGAAGTCATCAGTGACCCGGTAAGAACAATTTCTGTGGCGGGGAGAGGCAGGTGGAAACCTGATTGCTGTGGGTTGAAATGTGGAAGAAAGTGATTATAGAAGACTTTCTTACTGGATTGGAATCGAGAGAAAAGATAGGATTTGGAAGGCAACAGCGGGTGAAGGGAGGTTTTTGCTTTTGTTTTGTTTGTTTATTTAACGGAAGGTATTTAGCCATGTAGAGTTGTTGGTAAGAGTCAGAGAGTTGAAAATAAAGGAGAAATACGTGGTGATTTATGGAACAGGGTCCTTGTAGAAATGAGAAGAAATAAGAGACAAAGTAAAAATGGAGGTATTTCGTTTTCGATGGAAAGATGGACACTCGTGACACTGAAACCAGAGGAAAGGTGTGTGTGAACATAAGACAGTTGTTCGTACAGGGGCAGGCTTCGTAACTTGTGGAAATTCCCACTTCACAGCCTTTTTGTGTTTGTTTTCGTTTGTTTGTTTGCTTGTTTTGCCTGAGAAGTCAGAGATACAGGAGTGGCCGTGAAGGAAATGGGAGAGTGGCTGATTGAGCCACGTTGGGGTCCCCCCTACCACGTGGCATCACCTCCCAGTGGGAGGCCAGGAGTTTGTATTGATAGCAGTTTGTCTGTCTGTGTGGTTCCCCCCTGTGCTGCTAACACCACAGTGTAGGAAGGTTGAAAGGACATGGTGAGACCCATTCTTTCAGGAAATATTAACTGAGCACCTGCTATGTGCCAAGTATGTTCTGTACTCTCAAGATACAGGCCGAGCACCGTGGCTCACGCCTGTAATCCCAGCACTTTGGGAGGCGGAGGCGGGCGGATGACTTCAGGTCAGGAGTTTCAGACCAGCCTGGCCAACATGGAGAAACTCTGTCTTCACTAAAAATACAAAATTAGCTGGGCGTGGTGGCACCCACTTGTAATCCCACTACTCAGG
This sequence comes from Chlorocebus sabaeus, assembly GCF_047675955.1. Lineage (NCBI taxonomy): Eukaryota > Metazoa > Chordata > Mammalia > Primates > Cercopithecidae > Chlorocebus > Chlorocebus sabaeus. The sequence goes on from NC_132914.1 coordinate 12,570,252, forward strand.
AGGCTGAGGCAGGAGAATCACTCGAACCTGGGAGGCTGAGGTGGGAAGATTGCTTGAACCCGGGAGGCAGAGGTTGCAATGAGCCGAGATCACACCGCTGCACTCCAGCCTAGGTGACAGAGCGAGACTCCATCTCAAAAAAAAAAAAAAAAAAAAAAAAAAAGATACAGCATTTAACACAGGAGGAGCGAGCCATGTGACTATCTGAGTTCAAAGTATTCTAAGCACAAACAGCAATAAAGGCCTTGAGGAGGGAAAGTGTTTGGTGTATTAAAAGGAAAGCGAGGAAGCAAATATGTCTAACGTGATTGGCAAGTGAGGAAGACTGGAGTTTGGAAACAGGAGTGGGGCAAGAGGATTTGGGAGGAGCCTGTAGGCCCTATAAAGATTCTGTGTTTTTTGTCGTTGTTTTCTGAGACAGGGTCTTGCCTCAGCTGGAGTACAGTGGTGTAATCATAGCTCAGTAGCTCACTGCAGCCTCAAACTCTTGGGCTCATGATCCTTCCGCTGCAGCCTCCAGAGTAGCTGGAACTACAAGTGTGCACCCTATGCCTTGCTAATTTTTTTTTTTTTTTGGTAGAGATGAGGTCTTGCTGTGTTACCCAGGCTGGTCTCAAACTCCTAGCCTCAAGCAATCCTCCTACCTCGGCCTCCCAAATTGCTAGGATTACAGACGTGAACCACTGTGCCTGGCCAGGACTTTGGCTTGTATTAATAATTTGCCGGCCAGGCGCGGTGGCTCAAGCCGGTAATCCCAGCACTTTGGGAGGCCGAGACAGGCGGATCAGGAGGTCAGGAGATTGAGACCATCCTGGCTAACACGGTGAAACCCTGTCTCTACTAAAAATACAAAAAAAACTAGCCGTGCAAGGTGGCAGGCGCCTGTAGTCCCAGCTACTCGGGAGGCTGAGGCGGGAGAATGGTCTGAACCCGGGAGGCGGAGCTTGCAGTGAGCTGAGATCCGGCCACTGCACTCCAGCCTGGGCGACAGAGCGAGACTCTGTCTCAAAAAAAAAATAATAATAATAGTAATAATAATAATAATAATAATTTGCCAATGAGAATTGTAAGCAACGATTGACATAGTCTTTGAATTTTAAAGAATCATTCTAGCTATTGTGTAGAGGATTGGAGGAGGGAGAGTGGGAGAAAGGAGGAGGAAGTGTGAAAGTAGAGAGGCCTGTTAGGGATCCCACTAAGTCTGGCAAGACATGATGGCAGGCCATACCAAACATGTTCCTACCTCAGGCCTTTGCACTTGCTGACCTTGCTCACTGGGATGCTATTCTACCAAATATATACTTGACCCACTCCGTCCCTCCTTCAGAGATATCTGCTGAAACATGAGGACTTCTTAGTAAACCTCACCCCTTCATTTGCATCCCCTTTCCATGACATTTTTTTCCTCTATAACACTTATCACCATTTGACACAGTATATATTTTACTTGTTTACTTGCCTGATTTCCTGACTAGGATGTAAGCTCAAGAACAGGGATTTTTCTGTTTTGTTCATTGCTGTGTGCCTGATGCCTAGAACAATGCCTGCAGTGAGGAGGAGATGCTCAATAAGTACTTGTTGAATCAATTAGGGAATGAAGCTCTTCCATCTCCATTATCACCAGTCCCACCTCTACAGTTATAATTAGGAGGAATTATGGCAGTGCTAATGTTATTTTTTCATTTCCATGTGTGCCTTTTTGGAAAGACTTGCTGCAACAAGCTTCGCATATCTTCCTCTGCAGGGTAGAAGTATGTCACTAAGCCATGGAGTTGATTTCTTGGCTCCTTGTATAGCAAGTAGCCTTGCATTTGGTTTGTGTCAGTCTTTGCATCTTTTTTTAGTCACGTTGCTTACACCCTTCACAATCCTCTAGCTTAAACTCTTGAGTAACTCTGGACACTGGCGTTAGCTGGAAACTTGAGAACCAGAGGGATGATACTGCCAATAACATGCCTTATGTGCTTGGCATCTAATTTTGGCACTTGTTTTAGCAGGTTTGATTGCATAATTTAGCCATTGGCTACAAAAAAATGGCCACATATCCTGGGAGGAAGGGAAGATTTGGAGGTAAAAGATGGAATCCGTCCTAGGGATTTGAGGATGGGCTAGGGTTCTTGTTTTTTAAAATATTCCTTCATTTTCAATACTCTTGGGATTATTCCAGGCCTTACGCATTGACCATCACTCAGTAATACTTCCTTTGGGGAGTATGGCATGATGCCATCATTTCTGGTCTTTTCATGTGAAGTCTCCATTTTTATTATATTTTTCATGCCTGAATCTCATGTTTTGCAATATTTTCTCTACCACAAAATCTGTTATCAATTAAGTACAACTTAATTTGTTTTTTCACTTTTCCCTAATTAAAGACATACATACGCTAATTCAGAGTAAGTATGAAATATAATAACTGGAAATAGGATATGTAATTGACATCATCCCAAAACAAAAGCAAATAATTTGTAGATTTAGTCCTCACAGTCTCACTGGATCAATATAGGATTTCTGACCAAATGTAACGCATTTTGAGAACCCTCCGTTCATGTCTAGAGGAGAATCTTTACTTTTGTTTTTAATGTGTGGGACTTAAGTTGTAAGTGAAGAGGACTGCATCAAGAGGCCGGATAGTAGTTCTACCCCAAAACAGATGTGTGATGTTGAACGAGTCCCTTGGAGAAGGATGCCATGGAGAGTATTGGGCCAGGTGATTTCTAAAGACTCTTCCAGCATTAAAACACATTAATTATTTGCATACATCCCTGCCTTTTGCTTCTTTTGCTGCATTCAGGGTTAATGAGAGCTGTCAGGAGCAGTATGACCTTAGAGGGAAATGGCTCATATTAAGAGAGCAGATGCCGGTCCCTTCTAGTACTCTTCCTGGGCAGATGACCCACTCCCTATTTCAATCCTTGAATATTTTTTTTTTCTCTGATAAGTGCCTGCATAATTGATACTGTTGCCAGTGATCAAACGCTGAAATGACTAAATGATAGAGCTGAAAAAGACCCTAAGGTGTTATCTAGTCCAATTATGCCCCCTAGACCCCAAAGAGTCTGAAAGAGTAATGGGGGTGGGTCCATGAGCCAAGTTTAGTATTTCAGATGTCTCATGGTAATTCTATATTTGGAGGCAATATTGTAAGGTTAAGCAAGCTGTGGAAGCATGAGGTTGCTCTGCTTATGGTTGGAGTTATAAATGTGAAAATGGGATCAGTTATTCCTAGTAACTGCTCTTGAGTAAGCAGAATCTTTCAAAATGTCTGTAGCCTTTGTTGTCTAATACATAATGGCCACTCACCACACATGGCTTTTAAGCACTTGAATGTGGCTGATCCTTACTGGGTTATGCTGTGAGTATAAACCACACGTCAGATTGCAAAAACTTTGTATAAAAAAGTGAATATTTCACTAATTTATATTGATTACTTGTTTAAGTGATATGTTCGGCTGGGAGTGGTGGCTCACACCTGTAATCCCAGCACTTTGGGAGGCCGAGATGGGCAGATCACGAGGTCAGGAGATCGAGACCATCCTGGCTAACGCGGTGAAACCCCATCACTACTAAAAATACAAAAATTTAGCCGGGCGTGGTGGCGGGCGCCTGTAGTCCCAGCTACTCCGGAGCTGAGGCAGGAGAATGGTGTGAACCCGGGAGGCGGAGCTTGCAGTGAGCCAAGATTGCGCCAGTGCACTCCAGCCTAGGTGACAGAGCGAGACTCCGTCTCAAAAAAAAAAAAAAAAAAAAAAAAAAGATACTTTCTATACATTGGGTTATATAAAATGTTTTATTAAAAGTGATGTCAATTGTGTCTTTTTATTTCTCTTTACTGTGGGGACTAAAATATTTTAAATTATATGGGTAACATTTCTGTTGGGAGTACTGCTCTAGAGTGAGAGATTTCTGGGTGTGAAAAGGCTGAGATTCACTCCTCGTTTTGCAGATGAGTAAAGTGGATCAGAGAGGTTAGGCCACATATTCAAGATCACACAGCAGGTAGCCAACCAAGTTAGGAGGAGGCCAGCATACTTTCCATTACCAAAAATGGCCAAAGGGATCATAGTGATTTTTTTACATGGAGTCTATGACATTGCTGCTTTGAGTCAAAGCCAAAAATATTGTGTAGAATATTAGCAGTTTTCTAAAGCATTAAGCCTAAGTTGTATCACCCCAATATCAAATCCAATAAAAAATATATTAAAAAGAATACAAGGAAGAAAAGGAAAGAGGAAAAACCTCCCTATAAAAGACCCAGTGAACAATCGGTTTTCATTCTTGAACAGATTTCTTTCACGCCAGTGCCCTGGTATTTCTGGAAAAAAGTACATTAATTACTGGAGTAAAGCACAATAAGAAAACATTTACAAGGAGTCCAGACCTCATCCATCATGCTTTTCCCTCCAACACAGCAAGAATCTCTTTAACAAATGCCCATTAAAAGATTAAGCCTAAGAATAAATTGTTTCTTAGTCCCCAGGCAGTTCATTTGACATCATTTCCATAGGATTAGAGACTCCAACAATATGTGTTTAGCATGGGGCTATATTCACACTACATAGTATTGGTCTAAAACATTCTAAAATATTTTTTTTAATCTTGAACTAATAAGACTTTTATGTGGCTGGTAATTATAATAATATTTCACCCACAAATTGGGACTTTTTTTCCCCTCCACAGTGTGTAACCAAATGCAACAATTCTGCCTTTTAAATAAAACTACCCACCACCTGTTAAAAAGTGGTCTAGGAAATACAGCAATGTCATGGAGCTCTTGAGGACGTGTATAATTGAATAGAAAGGAAACCTAGCATCTGGACCACTCAGTTCTCAGTCCCTTTTCCTCTGAGCCATCATTTCTCTTCTGATAACTATATTTGGTTTTTGTAATTACTGATATTATGATGTGCGGAGTTTGAAGTACCCAACAGTTGTATAAGGCTTGTTACAAACACCTTCAATGTCCCCACTCCCCTCCCTTCACTCTTGATTTCCTTTTGATTTTCTGCTCACCAGGGTAGCCACATTCAAATCTTTTAACTGCTGCTTTTGTCATTCACCTCCAATTCTTAAATCACGTGCTTGTATTGGTTTTTTTTTTTTTCAGTTCTAAATATTATCTAGCATTATTTCACTGTAGAAAATGACAGTTTGTCCTTTCTTCCCCCTACCCCAACCCCTCCCATAGATGCATCCTCATAACCATAATTTTGGACAGAACAATTGAGTGTTTATATATTAAGATTATATAAGTGCCATTTGAAGCTGAGTCACCTACTCTCTTATGCTTCTTCTTTTCCAGTCACTTTTCTTTTTCCCTGGAGTTGATAATGATGCTTTTATAGTATATTTATTGATTTTTTTGTTGTTGTTTTGAGACAGAGTCTCACACTGTCGTCCAGACTAGAGTGCAGTTGTGCGATCTCTGCTCACTGCAACCTCCACCTCCCAGGTTCAAGCGATTCTCCTGCCTCAGCCTCCTGAGTAGCTGGGATTACAGGTGCCAGCCAACACACTCAGCTAATTTTTTGTATTTTTAGTAGAGACGGATTTTCACCATATTGGTCAGGCTGGTCTCAAACTCCTGACCTCGTGATTCTCCTGCCTCGGCCTCCCAAAGTGCTGGAATTACAGGAGTGAGCCACCGCACCCGGTGGTATTTATTGTTTTAATGTCCTTCTTACTTGGTTTTTTATCTCCTTCACCAGTCGTCCGCCCTGCCTCGCTCTCCTGTCAGTAGTTCAGATGCCATAGGTGTGATGAGCCTTGAAGCAAGAGCTTCCACCTGCTTCGGTCTGGGCTGCAGCTTGGTACCCAGCTAGGACCTTTCTTCACTTTTCACTTTTCCTCTCCTTCGGGTGTGAGTCCCTTTCCTGGATTCTGGCCTTAATGGAGGACAGTTTCCAATAGATTCCTGAGAAAGGGTAGGGGGGGCAAATGTATTGAGACCTTGCATGTCTGAAGAACGTCTCTCTTCTTGATACTTGTCTCTCATACTTGATAGATTATCTGTCTTAGTGTATGATTTTAGACGTGGGGTAATTTTGCCCCAGCATTTTGAAGGTAGCGCTCCATTGCATTTTTTTTTTTTTCAGTGCCGTTGTTGAGAAGACCATGCCATTCCGATCCTTAATCTTTTGCCTAAACCTTCGTTTGTTGGCTTATTTGTCCTCTGGAAGCATTTTTATTCCACCAGGTTCTGCACTTTCACAGTAATGTGCCTTAGTCTGGGTCGGTGCTAATCCTGATGCTCTTTCAATCTGGATATTCATTTCCTTTCATTCTGGGAAATGTCCTCCTGTTTTCTTCATTCTTTCTCCGGAACTCCCATTATTAGGATGTAGGTCCAATCAATAATTATCTTTATTTTTCACCTCTTAATATTTTAAGTTCCTCTTGGGGAGATTCCTCAACCTTTTTTGCCAGCTCTTCTATTTTTTGTTGTTGTTTCTGATATCATACTGCTAATATTCAAGTACTTTTTTTTGTTCGACTTGTTCTTCATTATAGTATCTTGTTTTTGTTTCATAGTTGCAATATCTTATTTCTCTCAGGTTAGTATTTTTCTTTCCCTGAGTTGTCTGTTTTCCCCACGTTGCCTTTGTCTGGTTTTGGTCTTTGTTTTGCTGTCTGCCTTCTATACTCAAACACCTGGTGATCCCTGCATGTCTGCTCATTTCTGAGAGTTGATGCACCCCTCAAGCACTGAAGGCAAGTTCTCCGTGCCTGGGTGAACTTGCTGTCTAGAGTGACCTGCCCACACATTTCCTTGGGATGCCATTGGGTAACTATCTCCAGGTCTTTAGTCTTTGGATGCTCAGATTCCCCAGAGATGGTTGACTCTTCTAGTAGCCATCCTGGAGGGTAGAGTCTAGCTACCAACCTCCTAGGAGCATGATGGGAGAAGAAGGGGTAGTGGGCACAATGGTCAACATATACATGTTCTTTTAATCTTTCATATATAAACTTTCCATTAATTCCACCTAGTCATTTTGGTACCAGAGGATAAGCTTTTTTTCTTTTCTTTTCTTTTTTTTTTTTTTTTTTTGAGACAGAGTCTCTGTTGCCTATACTGGAGGGCAGTAACATAATCTTGGCTCACTGCAACCTCTGCCTCCTGGATTCAAGCGATTCTCCTGCCTCAGCCTCCCTAGTAGCTGGGATCACAGGTGTATGCCACCACACCCGGCTAATTTTTGTATTTTTAGTAGAGACGGGCTTTCACCATGTTGGCGAGCATGTTGGTCTTGAACCCCTGACCTCAAGTGAAATGCCCACCTTGGCCTCCCAGACTGCTGGGATTACAGGTGTGAGCCACTGCGCCCAGCCAGAGCTTAAGCTTCTAATCTGCCATGGAAGGGGAGGAGCCGTGACTTAACTGTCCAGATTTTCACACGTAACTAGTGCCACCAGTCCCCAGTCCTTTCACGGATTCTGCCATGTGAGTTTGGTTATATCACAGCTTTCCTTACTATGAGTTTAGAATTCCACTTTCTTGGGTTTGCTAAGTAAATTATCACTGGTTCATCTGCTTTCAAGTTTCTGGTTTTTCTTTCTTTTTCTCCCCTCCCCCCACCCCCTTATCTCTTCTGGTGTCTTTGTCCTTGTAGATTTGTGCCTTCTTAAAAATCTCTTTACTGTTATTTTAGAGGATTTGGGGGAACGAGAACAGGGCTAAAATTAACTTCCTCCTCTGATGAATTTTGACAGTCTTCCTGCCATAGGGATGTTGTCCAAAATACGTGTTCTTGTGTATGTGAAACTAGAGCTTCTCAAGAGGAAAGCTCTTTGTCCATTGAAATTGTTATTACTAGTGATTATCCTTTTACCCTTAGACCAGTACAACTGGAGTCATATGTGTGGCCCATAAAGATTCCTGTAAGGTCCTGCGTAAGGGACAAGTAGTTGTAGCTTTGTATTCCTGTGTCCAATTGATGAAAACACATTGCTACAACTCCTTTGTTACAAGAAATCTATGGAAGAATCTGGGTAGAACCCGGATAGTTATATTTTTGTTTTTACACCGACCCATTTAATTCAATAAAGACATCAATATGCGAATAATAAACTAGTTAATACATGTCAGGCTCATAGATATGTGACTGACACATACTACTATGTAGGTGTTCACTGATACTGTTACTGTTATATGCTGGTTTTTAAAATAATACTTCTAAATTTTCCAAGGGTTGTATCTAATGTGTCTCGAACCCAGCTGCACAACAGATTCACCTGGTGGTCGTTTGAAAAAAAATATTTCATTTCCCACCTTGGGCCTACTAATCTTCAGGGTGGATACAGTAACAAAACAGAGCTTCCATTTTCTGGAGAAGTGAGACATTTAGAGAACCACGTTGGGAGAGTCGTGCACATCACTGATGGTCATTTAGAAAGACAGCAAAATGAAGCAAGGAGCCAGCTCTGAGAGCTGCGGCTAAAAGCAAAGGCTATATCCACTGCAAATAGATAAATCAATATACATGTAGAGTATAAATGTATAGAACACCTGGAAACCAAGGCACTATGCCGGGCCCTCCTTCTGTACGGAAGGCTTAGGCAGTATGTTGCCCCCTTTCTTTATGATGTTTTGCCCCTTTGTTTTAGTCAGATTTTACCTGGATAGGAGGATTAGCAGAAGAGGATGGTGTGGATGTGCATTTGTTCCTGCTCTCCCAGTGACAGCCATTGAAGTGTTGGCCAGACCCAGCTAAGAATTTACTTTAGACAAAGTCCTGAATAGGACCCACACAACTCTGAGATGGATTACATTTAAAAATTAATCCTCGGCCGGGCGCTGTGGCTCACGCCTGTAATCTCAGCGCTTTGGGAGGCCGGGATGGGCGGATCATGAGGTCAGGAGTTTGAGACCAGTCTGGCCGATATGGTGAAACACTGTCTCTACTAAAAATACAAAAATTAACCGGGCGTGGTGGCGCATGCCTGTAATCCCAGCTACTCGGGAGGCTGAGGTGGGAGAATTGCTTGAACCCAGAAGGTGGAGGCTGCGGTGAGCTGAGATTGCACCACTGCACTCCAGCCTGGGCAACAGAACGAGACTCCATCTCAAAAAAAAGAAAAAAAAATATTAATCCTCGTTCAGAGTCAGGTCCCATCTGCTAATGGGGTTCAATTTTCATTCATCTACTATAAAACTCAACAATTCTTATTTGCAGCTGAGCTAAGAGGCAGGAAGGAAATAAAAAGGAAATAAAGGAGGAAATAAAAAGCATTAAGTTTTATTTCCATGTAAGTGACCCAGAAGGTTCTAAATGGTTATTTTATTTGAGCAACTTACTTTATTAATAGCAACTTCTTGTTTAACTAGGGCAGTGCTGGAAAAATAATTTAACAGAAATTTTAGTTAGGGGGCTGCAGGAGGGGTGGGAAATGCAAAATTGAAGAATGATGAAATTCACATCCACTAATGTTTACATTTTTAAAGCTTTAATGTCTGTTTTGAAGGAATAGTTCTTTAAAAAAAAAAAAAAAAACCTTACCTTCATATTCTCTCTGTACTCTAGTGTTGGAACAATGGTGACTGATATCAGAGCTTTCAGTTGGTACAGTAATAATAGCTAAAGCTTACCCAGCACTAACTGTGGCAGATACTGTCCTAAGCACTTTACATCTGCTAACTCATTTTATCCTCACAACAGCCCTTTGAGAAGTTTCTGTTATTACCTCCGATTTAAGATGAGGAAACTGAGGCACAAACGGCAAGCTTGCTTATGAGTGGTGGAGCTCCCCTGTTCATTTAACCATGTTGCTGTGTTGCCTGGTGCTGCTTACCACAGGTGCCTGGCCCATAGGACTTTATGTCCTGGACTGGGCAGGGTTATAGAAGATGTTTTCGTTATTAGACAAAGAAAGCCATGCTGTTCCTTCCATACAACATCTCATTCAAAACCAGTGGTAACTCTGTTTGGGGGCCAGTAGGAGAGATGTGGTTCAGAGAACTCCAGTAAATGAATCAAGGTCCCACAGATGAACAGTGGCTACCATTGTCAGCTGGGATTCAACCCAGGTCGGACTCTACAGCTGGTGGGATACCTCCCTTCTCTTAGTATGTTAACTTTGCTCTGTTTTGCCACTCAGGAGGCAGGAAGGAAAGATGAAGGATGAGTAGGTACCTCTACTCTCAGTTACCTTGCATAGCGCTGTGTGACTCTTTCTTGTGTTTCCCAGGCCTAAGCCTGGCTGCATGGCAAAGAACGCCAGGAAGGCAGGTTCTCCTTTTGTGTGTAGAAGAAAATACTCTTGCCTCGGCAGCAGAGAACTGTGTCCACCTACTGTTTATTTTCCTCCCCCTTTTTCTTTTTTTCTTCATCATAAAGATATGAATGCTGAGATCATCCCAGAGAAATCTAGAATAAATACCATGAGAAAATAGTCCTTCTGGAAGGCGTCTTGTACTCCTGCTGTTTGTAAATGTGAAAAGCTCAGCAACCGGGCAGCTGGATGGGTATAAATATAGCCCACAGCACTGACGCCCGCTGAATCCTGCTTTCTTAGATGCACAATGGGAACCCACGGAAGTCAGGGAAAGAGCAGTAAAGCCCAATCAATCAGCCTCTCTCTTTCTCTCTCTCTCTCCATCCTGGACCTTAGTGTGGGCGTGAGGTAGAAGCAGCTTTAAGAGTGCACTTAAAATAGCTCTTGGAACTGGACATTGGCTAAGCTCAAAGACAAGGAAGATGCTTCCTGTGAAACCGACCTCTGCCTGACCCTTACCTGGGGCTATTTTGACCATTCTGGTCCGTGATCTCAGGGTTTGTTCTTTCTCGCTTCAGCTGCTTGGGCACAGGCAGGTTTTCTAGTGCACGCTCAAGGCGTTTGGCGCCTCTCTGCTGCCTCCGTACTCAGATATCTTGTTCTAACTAGACTCAGCTGTCTAAAGCCTGAGAATTAAAAATAGCCTCGTGGTGCTAGCTGTGGAATCAAGGGAGAGATACTCAGTGAGCAGAGAGGTCAGCTTGACGCAAGACACCTGACTCTCATACCTGTGGGTTTCCTTGCACCTAAGTTTTTTATCTCTTGAGGTATTTTCCTTTTATACTCTATCAGTGCCCATTTTTTATGGCTATGCAAGATAAACCAGTCATTTCAGATTTGTGGGGATCAGTAGAAGCCTGGATTTTGGCAGGAGAAAACCATTATTTTACTTAGTGGTTCCCAGAAATAAAGTTTCTAGTTATCATTCCATGCAGACATCAATGAGATTTGCCATTGAGGCATACATTTATTTGTTTTCTCTTTCTCATTTGGTGGTAAATACTTCAAAGTAAAGAACCATGTCCTCTACTTTCATTGTAACTGCCCACAAAATAATTCATCTTACATGTCTTAACTTGTTTTGTGACCGTTTAACTGACCGTAACAGCCTTTCTCTGATGTCCATGCATGCCATTAGCAAGAGGCACAAATACTATGATATTTGCCTAATCCATTTTTAAAGTCTGTGTTCAGGGATAGTCTAAGAGTACAAGGTGTATGTGCATATTTGCTTTTAGTTGTTTCATTGAATATAAGCTGGATCTGTGCCTTACTTTTAATTTCTAAGATCGCTTCCTTCAAATTGGACCTCAGCATATAATATTTATAAAAATAAAGCAGCAACTGTTATTCGGTTAAAGCAGAATATACTTAAAATCTTAAACTTGGGATAACTTAGGGAAAGCCCTGAAGTTGAAGAGCCTGGGGCTCTGTCAGTCCGCTGGTGGCCAGAGTGCCCCAGCACCGGGCCTTCCTCACAAAACATTCTACCTCTGATTCCCTATCCTTGGAACTGCTGCCCAGTTAGCAAAGAGCAGCAGCTGTACTGGCCTTGGGGATGACGCATGGAGGAGGGGCACCCTCCAGGGAAATCAGGCCAGTAGAGCCAAAGTGAGCCATTTCAGTCACCATTGGGAACCATGATAGATTGTGTAGCGCTTTAATGATTGATTTCCTAAAAACCATTCATGTAGTCTTTGGAAGTTCAGCTTGTCACTTATTGGCGTGCCCTTCAGGGCTTCTGTCCACATCAATTTCACCACTATATCTCCACCCATGGATGGCATGGGCCAAACCCACTCATATTCCAGAGAACAAGGTGCAGTTTCCATGGTATATAGAAAGGTAATGTTGTGTAGTGGGTAATAACATTCAGTTGTGGCTCTGCTACTTCCTGCTTCTGAGCAACTTGGAAGGTTGCCTAACCTCTCCAAAGACCTAGATAAAATGGGGTTAAGAATAGTGTCCACTTCATAGGGTTGTTCTAAGAAATAAGTGAAAATATAAGTGTAAAACACTTAGTACGGTGTCTGACACACAGCAAGGACTCAGTAAATGTTAGCCAAGAGGGGAGGAGGCTGCCACCCTTATCTGTTAGCTCAGCTTCAAAAAGCCTAGCAAAATAACATCATGAGTTGGATCTGAGTGGTCACAGCAAATCCATTCCCTCACTGATGAAGCTCAAATTACCTTGACCACATTCTTTAGATTTTTCCCTTTGCCTCTGAATGAAGCATTCACTTCACATAGATAAAATACAGACACCTTAGCCTCCAGTTCAGCCACTGTTCAGTCAAGCAGGAAAGTACATTGTGAGTGAGTTAAGTGAAAAGGACTAGTTATGACGTATTTGAGACAAGAAAGTAGATTGAGTTTTAGGCTTTTCCTTTTCTTGCAGGAAAGGAGAAAAACAACATTGCATTAATCATCATCTGGTCCTCGGCCAAGATTCATATTTACCTGTTATGTGCCATATTCATACTCACCCTGTAATGTGGCAACCTCGTGACATTTATCATTCCAACAGCCCATAACAGATGAGGAGACACAGATGACTTGTCCAGGGTCATCAAGCTTGTCAGTGGCAGAGTGAGTGTTGCAGCTCAGACCTTCTGACTCTCAACCCAGTGACATACAAATAAAACAGTGGAAACCACCAGCCAGCCCTCCCAAGTGTTTAGGGGCATTAAAGGCACTGGCCATCCTAAAGGTGCCTCTTGCTCTTATACATCATTTACCACTGAAACGAGAGCTCCCACTGGGCACTGTCCATGCGTGGGGCCAATCAAGGACACCAAGGCTGTGCACTGACAGGTTGCTTCTCTATAAACTTTCCTTGTCTCTTTCTTTTAAGACATTGAATAGCACTAAGGGATAATTTCTTTTCTTTCTTTCTTTCTTTCTCCTTCTTTCTTTCTTTCTTTCTTTCTCTTTCCTTCCTTCCTTCCTTCCTTCCTTCCTTCCTTCCTTCCTGCCTGCCTGCCTGCCTGCCTGCCTGCCTGCCTGCCTCCCTCCCTCCCTCCCTCCCTTCCTTCCTTCCTCCTTTCCTGTCCTGTCCTGTCGTGTCCTGTCTTGTCCTTTCTTGTTTTGTGTTTTGAGACAGGTTCTCTCTCTGTCACCCAGGCTGGAGTGCAGTGGCATGAACACGGCTCACTGCAGCCTCCACCTCCTAGGCTCAAGCATTCCTCCTGCCTGAGCTTCCCAAGTATGTGGGACCACAAGCATGGCACACCATGCTCGGCTAATTTTTAAAGATTTTGTAGACACAAGGTCTCACTATGAGCTACCATGCCTGGCCTGGGATAATTTCTTAAAGTAGAGCTTTACTACCTCCTTGTCGAGAGGCATTTAGATGTCCTCCTTTCTTCGATGAAAGATTCTTTTTCTCCTCTAAAGAACCCAGAAACCATTTGTTGGTCCTTTACTATGATGTCCCTAACAAATCTAATCGTGCCTCTCCGTTTTTGAGAGACCATTCATTCTTTGAAACACCATTATTTTTATTCAGACAGTGTGCCTAGCAATAGTCCCGGCACTGGGAGCGCAGAAACGAAAAGTGACTCTCTTTAAGAAATTCATAGTTCCGAAACCTCAGCTGTACCCACAGAGTCAGGGTCACAGGGAAGTTTCGGTACCAGATAGTGGGAGGAGGACCAGGACTGCCAGTTGTTGGTGAGTGTGGTAAGGTGGCAGGCTGTTGGCAGTTGAGAGCTGGCATCCAGCATTAACCTTAGAAACAAAGAGCTCAAGGAGCAGAAATCCAGCCACAGAGACTGGGATTCGGTCATAGGACTTCTGTTATTGAGAAGGACTGGAAGACAGAGCTGGGTAGGAACCAAGATGGGCATCCCATTACAGCAGAGGCTTGTTTTTAGGTGGCAGACAAGGGCACAGTAAAGCCAGCAGGCATGACTCAATACTGATTCCCTGTACCGCTGGTCCCAAGCTTCCTCTTGATAAAGGGTAGGACTGGGCCCGGAGTCTGGGTGGAGCTGAACTTCAAAGTAAAGGATTGTTAAGTAAGCCTAACTGGAAAGGTTCTGGGCCATTGGGGCAGATAGCCAAGCATCTCACTACAGCTAAAACACAAGTAAAATAAATAGGACTAATGGTATGCACAAATCTCTCATACCGGAGAAAGTGGACATTCCAAGTTTGTGTGATTTGAAAGGAAAGATTTTAGTTCCGCGGTTCTTGTAGGTTGTTGCTAGATTGCTAGAATGCTTATAATATAAGATAGTTTTGTGTGATGGGTTTATTTGGGAATGTGATGGTAGAAACAAAAGAAAATTCCTTTGTTTTTTATTACCATACAAGGATAAGATTTTGAGATTATCTTTCCAAGAAATACTTACCAACTATCTATTATGCATCAGTCACAGTCCTTTGTACTGGGATTCCAAAGACAAATAAGATAGTTCTTGACCTCAAGGAACTTGTCATTCATTGGGAAAGACAGATAAGTAACCAACAAATTAGAATGTAGGGGTGATTGGGGTGTGTTTCGTGTCACTGTGCCACAGAAGAGAAGCAGTTGACTTAGGAAAGGAGAGAGTTTAAGTTGGTCATGAAGGAAATTAAAAGTAAAGACCTCCATTTAATGGTGGGCAGCCATTGAAGGATTTTAGGAAAGTGATGTGCTGAGGGATGGATTATAAGACCGGGGGCAGAAAGACCAGTTACAAGGGAAAATCATGCTGGTCATGCCCCAGTACTTACATTTTTCTCATACCACCTCTTAGAGCGCCTGAAAGTGTAGACTCCATTATGGAGAAGCAACATAAATGTGAAATACTAGCTTGTGAGCCACGTGGGTAGCTCTTTCCTCTTCAGGAAAGAGGAATGCTAGTGTCTAGAAGTGGGAGAGATTGAAATGATTCTGTAATGAGAAAATAAGTTATGTTAGGGCACATATATAAAGAAACAGCAGAAAAAATGTAAAATCTCAATCACTCTGTAGCCATGACATTTATAAAAATGAAAATTTTACAAGAGTATTTCTAAATGCTTTCAAGTTGGCCCCCAAAAAGCCTGCCTACCTTCACTTTGAGTTACAAATAAAATCCCTAGTGTTGCATAGCTGTGTGAGTGGTATTTACATTCTCACACATTTCAGATCTCTTGAGTCCATTTTGCTAGTATTTGTTTTCCTTGGAGATAGGAGTTAATTCAGTCACACTTTCTTCCCCTGACAATAACTGCATTTTTTTCTCTAAGGTAGCTTTCCCTCCAACCGTTGCTTGTTGTTCTTACCCAAGACCCAGTATCTGCCAAAACAAATGTATGTGAGTGATAAACTCAGAGAGGAATGTCTGTTGGACCACAGGAAATTTCCTGTTCAGGAAGAGATCTTGGGAACTTCCTGTGGAGGAGTGCATTGTGGGACTTTTGGCTGCAGTCCCTTGACCACAGCTGCAATTAACTAAAGGCAGAGGGGGAGGGGAGAGGAAGAAGAGGAGACAGCTACCCACAGACATTCTTATCTGTGTAGCCCGAGGAGAGAATGGGCTAATACAGGTTCACAACTTTCCAAGTGAACAAAATGTCTAGTGCAGAACAAAGTCACTGTGCCCAACCTCCTTTACTGCCATCCGTCTTTCACAGCCTCCCCGGTGCTTTCCTAGGGCTCCTAAAAACAGTCACTGTCACATTATCCATTTGTGTCCCCCAGCCCCTGGTAAGCACACGTGAAGTATCAATGCCCTCTGTAGCCCCACCAACTGTTTGGAATCGCCTGATTAACTTCTGGTATCCAGGCATTGGAGCTGGCGATCTTTCTCCATCCCAAGTTTAAGTATGAAAGAAAGGAGAGGAGAACCCGTGGCTCTTTGACATACCTTCATTTGACCCTAAAAGCATTAGGGAAATGTTATGGAACTGTTATGAAAAACAAGGTTAATAAATCCAATTTATAAGCACAATCAAAACCAACAGGAGAACCATGCATTCTTGTGCTACGATGCCAGTAAGAAATGAAGTCCTCGTTCATACCTCATACTCCCGCTCTTGGTCCCCAAACTGGGCACGTCTACTTTGCATTCAAGTGCCTGATATGTGTGTGTGTGTGTGTGTATGTGTGTGTATGGAATTTTTTTTTTTTTTTTTTTTTTTTTGAGACAAGGTCTTACTCTATCGCCCAGGTTGGAGTACAGTGGCATGATCACTGCTCACTGCAGCCTCGATGGCCTGGGCTCAAGTGATCCTCCTGCCTTAGCCTCCGGGTCCCTGGGACAGACAGGCGTACCACCGTGCCCTGCTGATTTTTAACAATTATTCCTAGAGACAAAGTGTTGCTATGTTGCCTAGGCTCTTGATGTTTCTTTACAGCCTTCACTCAGTGCTTTTATGGAATCCATCTCTAAAGAGCAGGGCTTATACTTGAGTTTCAAAATCTAAAGTCTCAGCTGGTGGCAATTTACATCTGATAATATATATGACCTTGGAAGTCTCTGGCAGGGATAGGAAAGGGGAATGGACATCTAAAGACTGAAGTATATCCCAAGCCATTTTCTGGGTCATGGGAAAGTAATCTGACCTTCCTATCCCACCTCCTATTCATCATCTACCTCACCTCCCATCCCCATCACATTTTAAATTTTAATTAATTATTTTTCCATTGGCAGATAAAAGTCGTGTGTTTATGGTGTACAACATGATGTTTTAATATATATATACATGTGGACTAGCTAGATCAAGCTAATTAACATAGCCATTAACTCACATACTTACCTTTTTTTGTGGTGAGAACATTTAAAATCTACTGTCTTCATAATTTTCAAATATACACAGTATTATTAACCATAATCACCATATTATACAACAGATCTCCTGAGCTTATTCCTCCTGACATTTTGTATCCTTTGACCAACACCTCCCCAAACCCCATCCCTGATTTTACTCTGTTTGAGTTCAACTTCTAGATTCCACATGTAAGTGAGATTGTGTAATATATGTCTTTTCATTACTGGCTTATTTCACTGAGCATAATGTGCACCAGATTCACCCATGTTGTTGAAGATGGGCTTCAAAATTTAAAATATTCTTCATGAGTATGGGACCAGTTACCCCCCAGAAAGAATTAAAAAGTAGCCGGGCATGGTGGCACACACCTGTAATCCCAGCTAATAGGGAGGCTTAGTTGGGAGGATCACTTGAGCCCAGGAGTTTGAGACCAGTCTCACAGTCTCAGCAACAGAGCCAGACCCTGTCTCGTATTTTTAAAACGAGAATTAAAAAGCAAGAATATTTTGCAGCAAACATTTTCTGAGAGTTTTCTAGATAATACTAGGTTTAGTTTGCCCTCCAAAGTACTATAATTTCATCATGGTTTTAAAATTAAAAGCAAAAATACAGGTGAAGCAAAAGTGAACTTGATTCATTGAAAATTTGTCCTCACTCATCCCATGTGACTTTTTAAAATGTATTTCTAAGGAGACTCCCAGCATCTGGATGGCAAATATGTGAATAGAGAAACATAAATTAACTGGAAGGGAACAAAATAGACCTCTCAACTGACCAATTTTTTTAGCTTTGACCTTGGCCTTTAAAAGAACAAGGCAAACTTTTTTAAAGAAAGTTATCTGATTTAATTCAAGAGGTAAGTCTCTGGCTAAGGACTTAGGGTAATTAGGCCTATTTTCTACATTTTGAAAGTGTTTCCTGTGGCTGGAATGTAAAAGCTTATTTAATTTTGATGTAACCCCAAAATTTAAGTAATCGGAATGCACTATTACTATCGCGTTCTATTGAGCTGAAGTTTAGGTTGTGCTCTGTTCAATTCAGGTTGTCTTGACAAAGACTGAGAAATAGAATGGTCCTCCGCGGGCATACCTGACTATTCTGCAGATAACACAGTCACGCAGGCATTTGCTATAGTGAAAATACTGTTATGGTTAAGCTAGTGGTATCTTATATTTACATGCTACTTTACGGTTTACCAGTGTTCATGTAATATATTAACTTATCTCATTTAATCATTACAATACCCCTTGGTGTACAGATGAGGAATCAAACTCAGACAGGCTAAGGGTGGAGGTCAACCAGGAGAACCTGCACCCGCATGCAGTCTTCTCACTGCAAGTTCAGGCAGGCCAGGAGATGAAAGCTAGCATGAGCCAGTGAATAAGCAATTATCTGACAAACTCAAGGCCAGCGGAAGTAAGATAACATCTTTTTTCCCCTCCATTTCTTCCTATGCCGTCCAGCCCTCAACCCCTGCTACCTTCAAGCCCTGTTGATACTCACGCCCTCCTGCCCACATTCCCTCAGTGGGGTGCTGAAGTTTTGGCGGAGGGGAGCGGAGTGAGGAACTCTTTGTTTGTGCAGTCAGGACTTCCTTACAGGAAATTTCCTGTGATGGAAACTCTGGGGAAACTTCCTGTTGGTTAGGCCACTGCAGGGGGCTGATAACCTGAACCACTTAAAACCTTCAGGGCTCTGCTGCTAAGAGGATGGGATGGCCCTTCCCTGCTTTCTCAAAGTCCGGGAGGACAACAAAGTGCAAGTGTACAGAAGCCTCAGGAATCTCACTGGGGTGGTATTTTTCAGGAGCTAAAAGCTACGGCTCTCATCAGCTGATCTTCTAGAAGACCAGCCCTCCTGTTTAAATGGACTGCTTAGATTTATAACAAGAGTGGTACCTGCAGCGACATACTAGCTGGATGCATTAATAGGTCTCTGGAAACCATCTCAAAGTTCTGGGTCTGATTCTTCATATATCATTTTAAAACATTCCTGTTATATTACTCTCCAATGTTAAGGGTTTATGAGCACTGCAAACATTTATTTTCAGCTCTCACAAACATGGAATTTTAATTAATCCTTGTCATTGTCAGACATGGTTGACTCTGTATGCTGTGTGGGTCACTTAGCACCAAGTATAAATCATCTGGGGTATGTCTTGCAGGATGACCAATCTTAAGCCATAGTACAAAATTCTTAAATAGACTTTACAATCATTTCACCTAGTTTGGACTTCTGGTGGATTATTTTGTTCTTTGTCAGCACTCCAGCAAAGATAATTACTCCTAAATCATGCCCTGGATTGAACTCAGTTTTGAATGTCTCCGATGTTGGGAATTCCATAGGTTCCCGTAGCAGCTCTCCTAGCCCAGCTCTTAGTTTAAAAGTTTGGTCTCCTAATTAGCCTGAATTTTCTCTAGTGACCTGTTAAGTCCATTATAGTAAGCCCTGTCCTTATTGTGTCATAAAAATAATTGACTCCTTGTCTTCAATCTATTTCATGTAGGTAGACAGCTGCTACGTCAAGGACGTCTTGTAAGTGCTTGATTTACCAAAGTCCATTTCTCTGCAAGTTTCTTAATAGTCGTTTTCCTGGCTTAGGGGTTATTTTAGCCTTCCTTTCTAAAATGACTGGATTTAATGGAGGCCTCTGTTGGTCCCAGCTCTCCAAACTTCTGCCCCAGCTTGGTGTTCTTCTTTGCTTTGTTTATAGGAAATAATTTCAGCATCAGAATAAATCAGTGAACTGGACATGTCTTTAGGTGGACTTTTGAGATTATATTCCTGGTCCACTTTGCAAATTAGAGAAGAATGAGAGAAATTATAATTAACTAGGAAGAAATTTGTCGACTGATAAGAAGTCTCCCTTGTTAGATTCCTAAAAAATAGAGACCATAATATTTTATAATTTTTTGTCACAGTCTCCATACATATTTGTTGACTCCTAAAAGTCAAAAGGGAGCTGGTTATTGGATTTGAGTTGCTTCTAGAACATGTTAAAAATTGTGTGAATTTTCTCAATGTATTTTTAAGAATAAGCTGTCCTCGTGATTGAGTATTGATCTTCAGAATGGTAAATTATCAATGATGAGTGATGCTGCATGTAATGTACTTATAAAAGCTAGGGAAAATATTTTGTAAAAATGCCTTGGGATAAGCTCTAAATATAAAAATCCAAAATAGTGATTTAGTTTGGGGCACTCAGAGGAAGAATAAGAATGGGGCCTGTTTAAATTTTTTGCAACATGATTACTCTTGGTTTTACATTTGATTTGCTGTTATAGAATGAGATTAACTGGAATATGTTATAAATTCGGAAAGTTTGTCATTATAAACACTAGTCAGCACCTTTTGTCTACATAAGAATAATTGCTATTTTCAATGCATACTTGCTCTAAAATAGATCACATTGATGTCATAATATGTAGACTGAGCAAAAATATTATTAGTATCATCATCATCATCTTCTCATGTTCTTCATCAAAGTTGTATTAAAATATTTTGGGACTCTAAATATTGTTATCTTTTTTTGAAAGCCTACTTAGTGTAATAGAAGGATTAGGAACTTTGCACTCCTTGACCTGATTTCTAGTTTTATTTTTTGCTATTCTGTAAATTCCGTCAAAAAATTTTTATTGGGTGACTGTTGCATACTCTGAGGTGCTGGCATGTATCAGTGACCAAAACAGTTATGACCCCTGCCTTCATGTTGCTTACAGTTTATTAGGGGAGATAAGTGTCTACCATGGAATTCACACTAGCCAGAAAGCACATTGCTCACACAGCAACCAGAGTAATCTGTTGTAAAATAAATCAGACTGTCACTTCCCTGTGCCAAAACCTCCACTGGCTTCCAGTTTCATTTGGAAACCTTCTGAATTCTCAGTATGAACTGCCAGGCCCTGTGTGATCTGAAATTTGTAAATCTCATAAACCTCTCCACCCTCATCCTCCATCACCTTTTGTTCTGCTAGTTCCTCTTCAGCCATCCTGATCTTTTTGGTGTTCTTGGAACACACAAGTTTATGTTCCTACCTCAGGGCCTTTGCACTTGCTGCCCTTCTGCCTATGAAGCTGTTTCTCCAGATACTCTCATGTCTGAGTCCCTCACCTTATCCAGGTCTCTGCTTAAATATCACCTCCTTAGAGAAGCTTCCCCAACAGCATTATCCAAACGACACCTTCCTTCACTCTCCATCACCCTTATCCTGCACTATTTTTCTTCTTGGCAATTTTCACCACCTGACATGTAATTTTTTAAAAAACTGGATGGTGACCCTTAAGTATCTATTCAAAATGGCCATTCTTGTGTACAGCTGGGGTATGATGCCAGTGGGTCCACCTGTAGGGTAATTGAATGGGCCTGGCTGTCCCATGCGAGACTCCAGAGTCTTTTTTTTCTTTGAGACAGAGTCTCGCTCGGTCGCCCAGGCTGGAGTGCAGTGGCGCGATCTCAGCTCACTGCAAGCTCCATCTCCCAGGTTTACGCCATCCTCCTGCCTCAGCCTCTCAGTAGCTGGGACTACAGGCGCCTGCCACCACACCCGGCTAGTTTTTTTTTGTACTTTTTTAGTAGAGATGGGGTTTCACTGTGTTAGCCAGGATGGTCTCGATCTCCTGACCTCGTGATCCACCCGTCTTGGCCTCCCAAAGTGCTGGGATTACACACTTGAGCCACCGCGCCCGGCCGACTCCAGAGTCTTTTCTTTTGGGAAGGCAAGTTTGTCCAAAAAGAAATCCCGTGGTCTCCTCCTTAGAAGGAGTCAGTATGTGATGGCACTTGAGCTTTTACCATGGGGATTTCCACTGAGTTCCCCTGTATTCCAGAGCTGCTCGCCCTTGCTCCCTCCTGAACTTGGTGTTCTCGGATTCATCCTGATTCCAGCAAAGAAAATTGTCCTTTCATCTGCAAGGAGGAGCAGTTGCTGGGCCGGGGGAGGGTGGAATGCAGCCATGCCACAGATGCTTTATTAGTCTTCTCTGTTCCCTACCTGCCTTCAGAGGCACTTGGAAGCCCCAGTTTCTGAGGTTTTATGAAGTTCTGGTAGGAAAATGAGTTTGTTTCTTAGTATCTCCTCCTGCAGGCAGATTGAGTTCAGCTTTTCTGCTCAGCTGAGTCAGATACCAATTGTCCATCTGTTCCAGCTTCCAAAATTTTGTGCACCTCCCTCAACTGCCATTGTTTCCTCTCCCATTCTGTTGTCTTGTAGGTTTGTACCTTTTTTATTCCTCTACCTGGGTTAGTGGGACCTCAGACAGGAGCAGGGATAGACAAGATATGTCTCATTGATGTAGTTACACGTGGAGGTAAATTCATTGATGCAGCAGTACAGGATGCTTTGAAAGCATAAAATACAGAAATCTGGTCTGGTGTGTGACATTTAAGAGTAGACTTGAAAACTTAGTAGGAGTGAATTGGGCAAAGAAGAAGGTAGGATTATTTCTGGGGAGGGGAACAGAGCCTGTGAAGGCCCTGAGACTGGAAGAGGAATGGAAAGCCCAGCCCAACTGGCATTCATTGACTTTGCTGTGGAAAAGCACAGTGACACATTGCTTTGGTGAGAATTGCAGATGGCGAGGTAGAACGAGACAGTCACGTTAAGGATTTTAATCTTTATCCTAAGAGCAACAAGCATCCATGACTGTGTTACCTGAGTAACCTCGGACCTCGTAAACTCTGGCTTCTTTCATAAACCAGGCACAGTAATATCTACCTCACAGAGCTGCGTGCATTGTGTGACATCATATACACACTGTATTGACCTAAGACTGTCATATTTGTTTGCTCAGTTCATGGATATGAAGGGCAGACTGTATACCTTGTCAGGTACTTTTTTCTGTTTATTGTATCCCATGGGGGAAGTGGGTGGTAGATTGGTGGAGGTGGCTAGAATTGTAAAGAAAAATATGAAATTCACATGAAGGCTGGAGTTACTCACGTGACAACAACAGCTTATGTGGACCAATTCTATTGCCCTGGTGTCTGTCACACAGTTGAGGTTTTGGAATGAACTACATATGCCATCCTTGTTATGCCATCCTTGTTGGACAATGACAAGTCACTGTAGCCCCCTAGGAGAAGAACACTATAATCAAGATATCAGGTTGAAGAATAACCTTTGTGATCAACTGAGTGAAAGGTATAAAGTAAGAAACAATTGAGAGGCATCGCTCTAAGCCCCAAAAGTCTAGTAACAGTCTATTAAAGGTTAAATGATTAGCATTTGATAATGTTCTAGCTATACTGCAAAATGAATGCTGCGTGAAGGCTAACTGTGAAGCTTATCAACTGGTAGTTGGGAACTAAAGAGGAAGCAGGCACCAAGGAAAGATGGAAAGCTCTACACACCTTTGTTAGTTACACATGGAGGTAAATGCATTGATGATGAACCTGTCATTTGAGGTTTTCATGTTTAAACAGTTTCCTGGCAATGTGCCTAGCAATGTGTTAGACGCTGTAGATAACATACAATAAAATATTAAAGAGGTAGCTCGTCCTCAAAGAACTTTCAAGCATTCATACATTTCTGTTTGATTGTAACATATTTATTATTTTAAAGAATTGGCCAGAGAGTTGCATGTTCTGTGTAGAGATAAATAGCAAATTTCAGGCCCCTGCATTTATTGACACTTACACACATGGTAATCATCCCGCCTTTGCCGGACAGCACCAAAAACCCTGCGCAGCTCAACCTTGTGACTTCACCCTTTGAGCCTGGAAATCAGCATGAACTCATGATCTGACAATCCCAAACAAGCTAAGCATTTCTTAAAAGAAAGCAGTGACTTTTAATACGTCTCACTGATGGTGTCCCACCAATTAAATCAGTCAAACAGAACTGTCACATTGAAGATTATCTTGGGCTTCTAGAATTCATTCTAGGTTTTAAAGATGCAGACAGATTCTGAGGGTCACAAACGTCAGTTTGCCAAGTATGTTTAGGTCGTCAAGTTATCCATGAAAAGACCGTGTGGTTTGCATGAGATGGATGTGATCAGATATAACTACATTGCTTTTTACAGCTCAGTAGAAACCACTCTCAATTGCAAATTGTAGCAGAAGCAGGCATCCACTTAATTTTGATCTTAAAGAATTTCAAAGAGAATAAATGCACACTAAATAGTGGTGGATTTTTGTAGTGTACACCAACATCACTTTTTATTTAACACTTGCAGAAATGTGTATTAGTAGAGAAAATTGGTAGAGTGAATTAAAGTATAGACAGATCCACATTAACTTTAAATGAATACATGCACAGTCAGGAAACGGTAACCCTGGGCAGGAATCTTTAAATTTTCAGGGCCCATTAGGCAGTGAGCAGGTGAGGCTCAAGGCTATGAGTTTGCAACTGTTCCGTGAAAACTCAAAAATGAAAGGTTTTTTTTTTTCGTTTCTGAGCCTGTTGAAAGGTGGATAAGAAGGGAAAGGGCAGTCTCATAATAAAATAATATGTAAAGACTAACCAAATAACCCACTTTAGTCTTTACTCACTGGCAAGCAGCAACATACCCTATTTACAGAGGGAGGCTTTACCTAAGTGGTTATATGTAAATGAACCACCTTCTCAATGAAGCAGGATGCACCTGTCTAGAGGTGTCTGTTACTAGCGCAATGGATGTTTGATTGGGCTAACAAATTTTATTTTCCTTTTTGGAAAAAAGAATGTAGGTGGTATCAAGTTACCTTTTCTCCTGGTAACAATAGGAATTACTTCTTGAACTTGAGAAACCAGCAGTTGCTTGACCTATGTTTTTTGCATTTAGCACAGTCTTCTAAAGTAGTAGGAACATACGTTTTTGTCTTTAATTCCCAGCAGACCCCTTCCCCAATGATCATCAGCAACACACCCACCCATAAATCAATGAAATCATGAAAAAGAAACATAAAATTCACTTGGAAAAGAATACCTGGCCGGGCGCGGTGGCTCAAGCCTGTAATCCCAGCACTTTGGGAGGCCGAAACGGGTGGATCACGAGGTCAGGAGATCGAGACCATCCTGGCTAACACGGTGAAACCTCGTCTCTACTAAAAAAAATACAAAAAACTAGCCGGGCGACATGGCGGGCGCCTGTAGTCCCAGCTACTCGGGAGGCTGAGGCAGGAGAATGGCGTAAACCTGGGAGGTGGAGCTTGCAGTGAGCTGAGATCCGGCCACTGCACTCCAGCCTGGGTGAGAGAGCAAGACTCCGTCTCAAAAAAAAAAGAATACCTATGAGGCATTCCTAGAATTCTCCATGTAAGTCATTTTTTGCCAGCAAAGCTAATTGTTCTCAAATATTTGATAACAAGGATGGGCATCCATAGTTCATTCCAGAACCTCAACTGTGTGACAGACACCAGGGCAATAGAATTGGTCCCCATAAGCTGTTGTTGTCATGTGAGTAACTCCAGCCTTCATGTGAATTTCATATTTTTCTTTACAATTCTAGCCACCTCCACCAATCTACCACCCATTTCCCCCATGGGATACAATAAACAGAAAAAGGTACCTGACAAGGTATACAGTCTGCCCTTCATATTCGTGAGTTGCACGTCCATGATTCATCCAGCCGCAGATAGAAAATATTCAGAAAAAATAACCAAAAGAAAAAAAAAACACAATGCAACAATTAAAAAATACAAACTTTCAGAATAGCATATAACAAATATTTAGATAGCATTTACATTGTATTTGTTACAAGTAATCTAGAGATGATTTAAAATATACAGGAGGATGTGCATAGGTTATATGCAAATATACATCATTTTATATAAGGGATTTGAGCAGCTGTGGAGTTAGGTATCTGGGCGGGGGGTCCTGGAGCCAATCCCTTGTGTGTGCAGAGGAATGGCTGCACTGGAAAGCAAAGTAAAGCTACACCAAAGAGGGTAATAGCAGGCTGTAAAGCACTGAGAGAAACTAAGAGAAGAAAGTGAGGTACCTATGACAAAGGAGTGCTTGGAAGAGAAAGGATGAATAGAAGAATGTGATTTCAGGGAATTCACTGATGACAGGATGACCTACTTAAAAATGACAAGGGCCATGTGCAGTGGCTCACACCTGTAATCCCAGCACTTTGGGAGGCCAAGGCAGGCAGATCACTTGAGGTCAGGAGTTAGAGACCAGCCTGGCTAACACGGCAAAACCCCGTCTACAAAAAAAAAATACAAAAATTAGCTGAGTGTGATGGCACGCGCCTGTCGTCCCAGCTTCTTGGGAGGCTTGAGGTGGGAGAATCACCTGAGCTCAGGAGGTTAAGGCTGCCGTGAGCCGTGATTGCGCCACTGCACTCCAGCCTGGGTGACACAGTGAGACCCTGTGTCAAAAAAAAAAAGATAGGAAGTGAGCAAAAGAGAGGTCATAGATAATGGCATGGTGAAACAGAGGCAGAAAAGGATAAGAAGGGGGAGGAAAAAACGTACAATAAAACGAGAAGGAAAGATGCAAAATGAATATAGGAAAAACTGAAGGGAACTGAAGACGAGGAAAAGAGGAGATGGGAAAAGGGAGGAATGAAAATAAGTAAAATAGGAATGAAGTTCAAGATCTATTTAGTCATAGCTAAAGAAACAAACTATTGATTTCCTCTTCTAATAAAGAGGAGAATGATATGGATAGTCCAGAATAATGGATCATTTGCAAAACATTAATGTGTCTTGACTTAAGGTATATGTTTATAATTACCTCGAACTGTATATTTGTATTCTTTCATGTGTGGTTTTAAATTTTTTACCAAAATAGGAAGCCAGAAGATATATACTTGATTCAGTAGAACCAGCTTTTTATCCCTAGTTTGCTTCTTTCTGCATCCTCTTTTCGACTGAGAGGGATCAATATCTGCAGATGTCCCTTAATCTATAATTAAGCCATATGCACATCCACCCTCCCAGTTTCCCTGCCCACCATAAAACCCTCATCTTGGCTACTGCTTGGAAATTGGGGAGGGAATGGAACGTGTTTTTTTTGTTTGTTTGGGTTTTTTTGTTTTTTTTTTTTAAGACAGAGTCTTGCTCTGTCACCTAGGCTGGAGTGCAGTGGCATGGTCTCGGCTCACTGCAACCTCCGCCTCCCGGGTTCAAGCAATTCTCCTGCCTCAGCCTCCTGAGTAGCTGGGAACACAGGCGCGCGCCACCATGCCCAGCTAATTTTTTGTATTTTTAGGAGAGACAGGGTTTCACTGCATTAGCCAGGATGGTCTTGATCTCCTGACCTCGTGATCCGCCCGCCTCAACCTCCCAAAGTGCTGGGATTACAGGAGTGAGCCACCGCACCTCTCTGGAATGGAGCATTTTACTTGAGCCCTCTGTGAGCTGGTCCTGAGTATGAGGAGTGAACTCCAACCCACTTTTCTCCTAATTCCTTGTCCTAGAGTGAGAATATACAGAGGGGTTGGAAGTGGATTTATGTTCATGGGCTTTCTAGATGGACTTTCAAGTCCAAGTAGAAGCCCAATTTGAGAGCTCATGTAGAAAGCCCTTGAATGTAAACCCATAAAGAAAAGCACTTCCTTATTTCAGAAAGAGCACAAAAGACCAGCAATCCAAAGGCATTTCGAAGACCTTGAAAGAGCTGGGGGTGGCGTAGGTATGGAGGGTGCGTGTGTGAGTACAAGTGGCCACTCAGCTCAGAACCAAGCATCTGTGTGCCATGATCCATAGTTCCTAAATATCATGGAGGGCAAAAAGTATAAGTGTGAATTAATGTAAGAGAAACCACACTAAAATAAAAAAATACCTGTGGTGTCTTGAGATTCGAGTTGGCAAAAATCCAACCTAAAATATGTCTGACTATCACAAATAGTGAGATCCACAGGTCAGATTTTCCTCTCTGTTCCTGATTAGGATTAACCTGGAAAGGTGGATTGGGTCAATCTTTAATAACAACTACACCTTCTGAAAGATTTGAAAGTATTATTATCTTTTTGTTTGCTGCTGCTTTCATAGATTTATGGTAGGACTTGGGGTTAGACGGATGATCCAGGTCACCTATTCCAGCCTCCCACTCTGCCCCTGTTCCAAATATGACATCACTGAGTGATGGCTACCCACCTTCACTTGGATACCTCTAACAATGGGAATCTTACTGTTTCACAGGTAGCTCTTGTCATTTTTAAACACCTCCAATTTCCAGAAGGTTCTTTAAACTCTTAAATGCATGACATTTATTAAAACAAAGCCTCAAACCACTTTCAGAGTGGTGGTACAGCAAATAATTGATTCTTTTCACGGTTTTTCCCCTCTGTGTTTTTTGTCTTCTCTAACTCTAATCATTGCCCGGATATTGCTTATAACAGGAGCTCAACCTCAACCAGTCTTTCTGCTTTTACCACATGCCTTAGTGGAATCTAGATTACCGGACTCATTTCGAATCTAACTAAAAATGAGAAATGCTCTGTTTATATAAAGCTTGGCAATCGATGGGAAAAAGGAAGGGCAGTTTAGCAAAGGCCAGTGATAATTCCAAGAAGCAGTGTCTTTCGGAATATGCTATGGTGACCTGGCCACTGGAGCTATCTGCTTATCTGTCTGGTGTCAGATTTCCAGAAAGGATTCGCCGCCTTCAAAATACTTCCCAGCCCTTCCTGGGGTGCCTGGATTTCTACCATTAGCAGTTTACTGCTTGAGCATGGATTTTTGCAGAAAGACATGTAGACCAGGGAGATGGCTCCTTAAGCTCTTGGTGGTCATTTCACCAGAGCATTTAGCATTTTTCAGTCCCTTCCTGGATGCTTGTTTTAGTGGTGATGGTGGTGGTGAGATGAAGCAGGAATGTGTAGATCATAAACGGATGGGAAAGGGGATGATTAGGTAGGAAAGAAGCAAAATAACATTTCTGAGTGCCGGCTAAGGTCCAGCACTTTTCACATGTAAAATTTTCACAGCAGTCCCTGTGAGTTGGGATCAGTTTTTACAGATGAGGAAATGAAGACAGGAGACTAGATGACCTGACCAGGTCCTAGGCCCATCAGGAACAGAGCTGGCATTTAAACCAGAGCTGCCTGGTCCAAAACCTGTGCTGGTCCTGCTATTCTATGACACCTAGAAGGGAAAAGGGCAGAGAACTGGAAAACTGAGGTGGAATCACCTACTTACGAATTTTGCAGAAGGCTAACCCTGTCTAAAAGCATCCCTTTGCAATCAAACGCGTGTGGCAGTAAAAATGTCCCAATGCTAACTCATTTTAAGCCTTGGTTTTAGTCTACCTAAAATTTATAGAACGCTATAAAATATGTTACATGTAATAAGATATTTATTAGGAGTCTTCTTGCACTTGTTCAGAATGCTTTTTATTATGTTTCTGCTCATTATCGATACTCTCCCATTTTGGAGAAATTGACTGCATGCACACTCTTCACTGGAGTTTTGCACCAGTATTACCAGAAAACTGGTGATCAGTCCTGAGGCCCCTTCCGCCTCTAATTCCTTGCGTATTTTGGCTGTACTATGTGCTGTTAGGCTAGATCACAATAAGCAGCTGCCGATTTCCTCACAGGTTCCCTTGGGGAAGGATATTGAGTAATTCTTAGACACCCCCCACAAATGACAGCAACCAATGCAGTAAAACCCCTTTAGCTCACTCCTCCCCCTGCGCCCACTCACATACTCAAATATATTTAGTGCTTTCCTGCCTCTCACTCTGACACTTTTGGGAGAGCCCTGGGGGTGGCTGGGTACCTTGTCCTCGGGTGGATTTCCTTGTTTTCTGAAACCGGCTGCCATCAGACTTTTCTTATCAGAGGCGGGTCTCTTCTTCCCCCCGCCCTCAGTATTCTTTCACAGCCACCACAAAGCCACGCTTTCTCTACTAAGTACACATTCCTAGGACTGTAACAAAAGGCTTCTGTGAGTTTGAAAGCTGCAGGGGAGTCTCCTGCGTGAAGGCCTAAGATTTAAAGGGTTTCATTTCTCCTGTGCTGGGGACTGTGTTGTGTTTGAGTGCAGTTTGAAATCTGCTTTTTCACCACAAGGGGAAATAGAAATCAGCCCTAAAGCTGCATGGGGACCCTGACTGGTCTTTATCCTCCTAGCTTAGTGATTTCCTGCCACCCAAGAGGCAGTGAGGGACTCCCTGACATTCCGGAGGCCCCAGGAACCCCGGCTGTGGTGGCCCGGTGCTGGGGAGGGAGTGCATGGGGTAGGCTACTGGTTGTGAGCCTTCAGTTCGCCAGGATGTCTGTGCTGTGCCGTGTGGCTACTTAGCCAGAGCTGTGCATGCCAGCCGGAGCCAACAGCTTCAGCAAACCTGCCCTCCGGGGAGAGTGGATTTCATTGTTTTCGAAGAGATACAGGAAATCAGAATTTTCTATCCTTCCATGGGGAGAATTGGATTGGACTGAGAAAAGAACCAGCATTAAAAAGGAAGTCTCCTTCCCTTTCTTCCCTGCCCCTCCTCTCCCCACCCCCAGCCCACCCGCCAGGGGCACACCCTCCCTCTGCCGGCCTTTGGGTGGAAACCTTCCTGCCTGTAGCACAGGCACTGAACTGCCCTCCCTCTGCCGGCCTTTGGGTGGAAACCTTCCTGCCTGTAGCACAGGCACTGAACTGCGGGGCTGTCTGAGCCACCCAGCTCTTGCCTTTTCAGTAGCAGAGGTAATGTGGCCATGACTCAGAATTATGGGACCCCAGATACTAAAGAAGTAAACTGACTTCTTTTCAGCTCACAGCAGACTCACAGTCAACAGAGTAGGTTTCGTGTGCTAATGAAACAGTGTAGAAACTCTGTCCTTGGTGGCTCAGTAGTGTATGGTATGAGCCTCTGCCTCCCTCCCTCCCTCCCTCCCTTTTTCCTTCTCTTTCCCTCCCCCAAACCTTCATTGCCTGCCCTTTCCTGATTCTTCGGAACTGACAACTATAAATCAAGCCCAAATTCCTTTAAGCAAAGGGTCACCAAGAGCACGACCTTGAAAAGACTTCTTGTGATATGCACTTGCAGAGTTGCATATTGTTCCTTGGATTTAGGACAGGCCGAAGAAATCTTTCACTCTGTTTAAGAAGAGCCTGTGTGGTTCGAGGCCAGGGCCATGGACACAGGATTAACAACAGCAATAATACAATGAAGTACACATGCAAAATGAAAACTTAAAAATGAAGAACAACTGATTTTTTTCCAGGGAGTACCAAGCACTTCCTTGTAAATCCTTACAAGGCATGAATTATTTCCTGGAAATGGTCATTTAGGCTCCTTTGGAAAAATGCATTGATTCTTTTAACATCATAATTCCAGTTACGGTAATACTTCCATTATCTGATTTTCTGTGAATTGCAAAGCTATTATTAACTGGTACATTTTATATTTTACCAGTACAGTGACAGCTGATATTTATCATGGTGACCCCAAAGTTCTGTAAAAGGCTGAATTACCCACTCAGGAATCAAAGAAAGATTAAATTGTATTCAATAGAGTTTTTCATGTTAAGTGTCTTATTCTATTATATTCAGATCTTGTTTTAGAAAGTCCAAGTGTACATCCATCATCATTGTCGAGGGCAGTACCAACTTAAAATGTTTTATCTTTTCTTGGCTTTGTAAACAAAACCTTGTAAAACAAATTTTCATTTTCAATACTTTGGGTTCAAACTACAGATGATTCGATCTCAAACCTGACAGATAAACCAATTTTTTTTTTTTTTAGAGTAGGCATTGCAGACGTGAAAGATCACAAATGTGTTCACCAAAATGAATGTGAGACAGATCACCCCAAACACTCTCCACTACTTCTCTGTGATCTTAGCCCAGCTGTGTGTGTTGTGAGTCATGCCTGGGTCTGACACCAGCATTCAGAAGCTGGCATAGCTTAGCATCCACATCATAAAGGGCTCAGATCGATGGCTCTCCTTATCAAGCTCTGCAGCCTTCTCTCAGGCTTTGTGAGATGCGGTTTGCATCATTTTCCTTCAAGGAAACATTATACAGAAACATAAATACAGTATACAGCGAGGAGGCTTTCACCAAGAAATTGAAAGGGCACAAATGTCTAGGAATACAGGGGTTAAGACAAAAATGTACTGCAGGGAAAGAAATGGGAGCAGAATGCCCCTCTCTCCCCTTGCTTCTGCCTTGCATCCAGCCCTTCCTGGAAAGTGTGATGTGAACTGTCATCCAAGGTGGCTGTGGTACAGGCGCAGGACTTGGGTGCTGCCCAGAGCTCAGTCTCAGCAAAAGCCTAAAGGGGAAGGAAACAGACGTCCTAAAACAACAGAAAATGATGCACCCCACTTTCCTGTGGTTCATCAGTTCATATACTTCCCAGGAGAAGTCAAATCATGCCCCAGAATAGGATACCTACTTATGACTTAGTGATGTTTTATAGTAATGTTGAAGAACCTTCACATCCATGGCCTCATTTGATCTCACAGCTATCCTGCAAGATGGGCATGATTGAAAAAAAGAAGTTACTCCCACTTTCCAGATGAGAAAACAGGCTCAAAGACAGTGAGTGCCTCAGCTGAGTCCTATCCAAGCGAGGCAGGGGGCAAAGCCAGGACTAAAGCACAAGGTTCTAATTCCTTCTCCATGATTTCCTGATGCCCATCATACCCTAATAGAATAGGATCACCCTGCAAGGCAGCTGGTCCACATGGAGAGTCCTCTTAGAGGACACTGACCCGTGATGCCACCTCTGCTTTGCAAGTTGGTGCATTAGACAAGCCCTGGAATGAGAGCCTGAAGATCTCTATTCTGATCCTGGCCCTCCCTCTACTTGGGCCACTTTGATCAAGCCATTTAGCCCCGTTCCCTTCAGGTGGCTCAGCTGGAAGTAAGAATGGTAATGCCCGTGCAGCTGACTCACCTGGTGGCTGTGAAGGCCAAATGAGATGATGTGTTTGAAAGCACTTTGCAAACTGTGGAGTATTGCCAGCCGTTTCTCCTAATTTGGCTCAGGGCAGAAAGACATCCAGGTGAAGAGCTTGGTGTGTGCTTGATGACTTTTAGGCTTGGGGATATTTGTGAATAGGACACAGCAAATAAATTCATTTGACAGGGGCAGAGGACAGTATGCTGGCTGTAGTAGAAAATCCTAGAACCAGCAATTATTGAAGGGTTTGCAACTAAAAAATGATACAAAAGGCAGTTCTATTACAGTTTCTGCTTTTTTGCTGTTCCGCACCTCTGAGGATGGTGCGTTGAATCCTTCCTGGGATGGTAGGTTATAGAAGACTTCATGTTGAAAGTGCCCCGTAAGGAATATCCGTATATTCTGAAGTGCATGTGGTTCACCAGGCAGAAAACAGTCTGCCAAGTCTCTCATCCTAGGCAGAAGGGGTGACACATGTGAAGACTCTGGTCTTCGCAGTGCCCCTGGGAACTGTCAGATGTCAGTGTGGCTGGAGCTAGGGCTGCTAGAGGGTGAGGTGGGAAGTTAAGCAGGAGTTTAGGAGACCCTGGGAAGCCTCTGAAAATGTTTAAGCAAAAACACAATTAGTTTTATTTTTATTTTTTATTTTTTAGATGGAGTCTCGCTCTGTCGCCCAGGCTGGAGTGCAGTGGCCGGATCTCGGCTCACTGCAAGCTCCGCCTTCTGGGTTCACGCCATTCTCCTGCCTCAACCTCCCAAATAGGTGGACTATAAGCGCCCGCCACCACGTGCAGCTAATTTTTTGTATTTTTAGTAGAGACAGGGTTTCACCATGTTAGCCAGGATGGTCTCCATCTCCTGACCTTGTGATCTGCCTGCCTTAGCCTCCCAAAGTGCTGGGATTACAGGCCTGAGCCGCTGTGCCCGGCCAGCTTTATGTTTTTAAAAGATCATTACCTCATACTTGGTTCTCAGCTCCCTGATCCTTTTAGTTTTTATTGGATAGAGGAGAGACCTTAACGTATATAGAGACTAAGGAATGTGGAATTGGAAATCTGCCTGGCTCCCTTTCCCTCAGTGTGCCTGCAGTCAACCATCTTTCTCCAGCTAAGCCGAAGGATGATGGAAGCACCACACGATACAGAGCTGAGTTAGGAAGGATGATGGAAGCACCACACGATAGAGAGCTGGGTTAGGAAGGGTGGGAGGGAGGTGGCTGAAGGGTCCTCACTGCAGTTGACAATTTTAAATAAATTGTCTCCCACATTTTCTTCAATATTTTCCTATAGCAAATGGGAACTTTGACCAGATACCAGCTTCCTTCCATCCTTCCCTTAGACTCACAGCCCAGTTAGGATGTTCACAGTCCCAAACCAGGGATAGCACATGCCATTACCATAGTGGGTTGGATGGAGGGGAGGAAGCAATGCTTTCCAGCCTTTAGAAGCCTCTGGTGATGTGCTGTGAACATGGTGAGGGAACCTGAACTTTGGAGTCCAGCAGGCTGGTCTGCAGACCCCAGTTCCAGCCCTCACTGGACTCAGGATCTGCCCAAGTTAGTGAACTTCTCTGACTGTGTCTGCATTTTCTCACTGGAAAATGGGAAAAGTAATATCCCGCCTCCAGAGCTATTGTGAAGATGAAACTGAAAGTGTCTCCAAAGCACCAGCTATATAGTAGAATCTCAATGTATGCTTTTGCCCTTAAATGCCAGAAGTTAATATTTTTTCAATACTTCTTCTCCTAGAAGAAAAAGAGATCCTGTTTGTGTGATGTTCCTACAGCCTCTGCTGTACTGTATTATGAAAGCTCAAGAAATAGAAGTTGATGATGAGGCATAGCGGGAAGAAAAATGTTTTTAAGATACCAAACAGGGAAAATTTCGGAAGGAATAAGAACCAAAAAATACATCAATTGATCAGGGTAAAAAATGTCTTATGCTCTGCTAAGGACTAATTTCCACTGATGATCTGAATGCCTGCTTCACTAATCATGTACTTTTCTAGCCAGAAAGACAATACTTGTAGGGTACGTTCCATTTTAATACACAAATCGTTGCTTTTCAAAAAGCCATCTTTTTTTCCCTCGCCACAGACAGCACCCCGAGGCCTGGCCAGCCCCCATGCCAGCTCAAGAGCATGAACTCTTACTGGAAAGGGTTCTGTGGGGAGTACAAAGTCAAACATAATTAGGCTTGCATTCAGAGCTCACTGCCTAGCGGGAAAAAAGACATATGCACTCATAACTCTAATTTAACACGGCGTCCTAGAAATTCCGTATCCATCTTCAAAGTTCTCTGGAAGCAAAAAGACAGGAGGAAGGACATTTTTAGAAGGAGGCTTCCTGGAAGGAGTGACTTTCGTTTCAGGCCTTAAAGAAGATGTGAGTTTCCACATGCAAGGAGGGAGGAAAAAAGCATGTTCCAGACAGATGAAGCAACTGTGTGAGCAAAGGCTGCGGGGCGGCAGGGAGGGGTGTTGGGGGGGTGTGTATCTGGACGAAGGCAGATATGGAGAGTGCTGGGAAAAAGGGTCTGGAAAAGGGCTTTGGCGGCCAGGTGGTGAGGACGCTGAATGCCTCTTTGAAGAGTGAGGTTTTATTCTATGTGCCCTTGGTGGGGAGTTGTGAAGGTTTTTATTCAAAAGAGCAGTGGGGCCGGGCACAGTGACTCACACCTGTCATCCCAGCACTTTGGGAGGCCAAAGTGGGCAGATCACATGAGGCCAGGAGTTTGAGACCAGCCTGGCCAACATGGCGAAACCGTATCTCTACTAAAAAATAAATAAATAACAAAAATTAGCTGAGTGTGGTGATGCATACGTGTAGTCCTAGCTCTGCAGGAAGTTGAGGCACAACAATCGCTTGAACCTGGGAGGCGGAGGTTGCAATGGCCTGGGATTGTGCCACTGCACTCCATCCAGCCTGGATGACAGAGTGCGAGAGACTCTGTCTCAAAAAAAAAAAAAAAAAAAAAAAAGGGTAATGGGAATGGTTCTTAAGGAAAATGTCTCTGGGCACACTGTATGTTCTCACTGAATATTTGGTGTGGTTTGGGTTTTACACCAGTTACAATATGAAGCTTGGTATCTCTGAGCCTAAAATCTGTGCTTTCCAAGGAGAGTAGAAATGTTAGTGTTCACTTTGGTCAGTACTCTTGCCTCCACTTGGCACTCATGCTGCTTCTCAAGCCTTGGGGTGTCCCTGGTTCTGGGGTACCTCCTACCCCTGCAGCCCTTTTCTAACCTATCGTCTCACCCCTCCTCTGCAGGCTCCCAAGCAGCCTCACCTCCTCCTGCAGAGGATCAGCTGTCACCCTGCTCCTCCCTCCTGGCCCTCAGCCTACCCTACTCGCATGCATTCACCATCTCACCAGTGGAAGAGGCGTCCTTCCCCTATATACAGAGGTCCCTTCCCCTGAGCTCCTCTGCCTCAGCCTCCCCAGTTGGCTTCTCCCCTCCTCCACACTCAGCCTCTTTCTCATTTGCACTTAGTTCCATTCCATCTTCAAAGAAACCCTCTTGGATTGCACATCTCTCTTCACTACCACAAATCTGTTTCCTCACAGCCAAGTTTTCGAAAGAGTTCTCCACATGGGCGCCTCCTCCTCACCTCCCATTAGCACCTCAACCCATTGTGATCTGGTTTCTATGCCTGTTGCCCCTCTGCTCTGGCTGCAGTCCCCAAATGCCAGATCCATCTGGCATCTGCTGCCCAAAACCCTCCTGGCTTGCAAGATACACTGTCCTCTGACTTGTCCCCTGACTTGTCCCCTGCTGTTCCCTCCTTTAAGAATACACCTTTTCTAAGTTGCCTGCTGCCTAAATGTTTTCCTCTGGAAAACTCACCTACTCCAATGGCTTCAACAATCACCAGTGCGATGGGGACTTCCAAATTTTTTTTATCTCTAGCCTGGGCCTTTCTCTTAAATAACAGATGCATGTATACAACTGCCTACTGGGCCTCTTTACCTAGATGTTATATAGTTAACTCACATTAAACAAAGCTGAATATATCCCCCGCCAATCCATCCTCTGTGGGATGAGATGGGTGGGCCCCTCCGTTCACCTGGTTTCAGGAATCAGGAGCCTGGATTTGTCATTGACGGCTTCCTCCACATTGAATTCATCTGTAAGTTCCATCAGTTCTACCCCATAGTATCTTCAGCCCATTCCTTCTTCATCCCTTCTGCTTTAGTTCAGGCTAACAATATCTGTCATCTCCATTTCTGCAACAGCCTCTGACTGGCCGCCTTGTACCAGTCTTGCCCTGTTCTAATTCATTCTCTACTCTGCAGCTGGAGTGATCCTTTGAAAACAATATCTGATTATGTTACGCCCTTGTTTAAAATTCTCCAGTGACTCCTTGTAGCCTTAGGATAAAGCCTTAACTCCTTAGTACAGCAGACAAAGCCTTCCTAATAATAGCTAACACTTATCAAGTTCACAATCCGTACTCCGCACTGTTCTAAGAACTTTACACCTATGTCAGCGTACTTAATGCTCACAATTCCTGACATAGGTCCTGTTACTATCCGAGTTTTACAGTGGAGAAAATCGAGGCACAGAAAGGTAAGCACCTTGCACCAGGTCACAGAGCTAGGAAGTTGGAGAACCAAGATTCAAACCCAGGAAACCTGACTCCAGACCCACACTCCTTAGCAACACGCTGCACTGTCTCCGTCATGTGCCATTGCTTCTCATCCATTCAGAAATATTTATTGAGTACTGAAACTGGGCCAGAAGCTGCCTGGGACACCGGGGATATAGCAGGATTCCAAACAAAGGTCCGTTCGCATGCTAATGAAAACAATAAGTAAGAAACAGGATGGTTAGTAAAATTATTAGGTAGCTAGATTAGGGATGAATGCTAAGAGAAAACAAAAATAAGTGAGAAGATAAGGGGGAGTCTGAGAACAGATATGTGATGTTAGAAGGAGTGTCCAGGGAGGACTTGAAGGAAGTGAGGATGTCTAGGAGAAGAATATCAGCTGAAGGAACAGCAAGTCCAAAGGCCCTGAGGTGGGAATAGTTCCTGGTGGGTCTGAGGAACATCAGAGAGGTCAGTGTGGCCGGAGCAGAATGAAGGAGGGAAAGGATGGTGGCAGGAAAGGATGGTGGGGGTTGGGTACAGACAGGTCAGGTCATGTAGGGCCCAGAAGATCATTGTAAAGACCTTGGCATGAACTGTGAGTGAGATAGGATTCTAGGCAGAGTGACATGATGAAACTTACCAACAGAGGAGCGATGTGATTTGAATGAATCTCTTTGGCAGCTCTGTTGAGGATAGATGTAGGGAAGGAACAGTGGAAGCTGGGAGACGAGTCAGGGACCAGTAACAATGATCCAGGCAAGAGAGGATGGTGGCTGGGACTAATGTAGTAGCAGCAGAGGTGGCAGAAGTGGGCAGAGCTGGATACATTTGGAAGGCAGAGCCAATAGCACTTACCAAGGGACCAGAAGGGGGTGTAAAAGAAGAAACAAGGGACTGGGTGTGGTGGCTCACACCTGGAATCCCAGCACTTTGGGAGGCCGAGGCGGGCAGATCACAAGGTCAGGAGATCCAGACCATCCTGGCTAACACGACGAAACCCTGTCTTTACTAAAAATACAAAAAAATTAGCCAGGCATGGTGGCAGGTGCCTGTAGTCCCAGCTACTCGGGAGGCTGAGGTGGGAGAATGGCATGAATTTGGGAAGCGGAGCTTGCAGTGAGCTGAGATGGTACCACTGCTCTCCAGCCTGGGCGACAGAGCGAGAGTCTGTCTGGAAGGAAGGAAGGGAGGGAGGGAGGGAGGAAGGAAGGAAGGAAGGAAATAAGGGTGATTGGAAGGTGTGGGGCCTTGGCCACAGAAAGAATGGGGTTTGCCTTCTCTGCGATGGGAAAGGGTGAGAATAGCAGATTTAGATGAGTGACATCTGGAGGTTGATTGTCATGCATTAAGCCTAACATGCCTATTAAGCATCAAAATGGAGATGTTGACCAGACACAGTGGCTCATGCCTGTAATCCCAGCACTTTGGGAGTCTGAGGCAGGAGGATTGCTTGAGGCTACAGTTTGAGACCGGCCTGGGCAACATAGCAAGACCCCATCTCTTAAAAAAAAAATGTTTTTTAAATTAACTGGGCATGGTGGCTCACTTGTAGTCCTAACCACTTGGAAGGCTGAGGCAAGGGGATCACTTGAAGCCAGGAGTTCGAGGCTGCAGTGAACCATGATCCCACCACTGTACAACAACTCTTTTGTCTGGGCAACAGAGATTCTGTCTCTTAAAAACAAACATGGAGATGCATTGTCACCTCTCACCCTCACCCCCATTTGAACACACACTCACATATATCTCATGTCCTAATCCTACTGAACTACTCAACATTCCCCAAACTAGTTGTGCTCTTTCATGTGTCCAGGCCTCACATCCGCTGTTCCTCTGCCTGGAAAGCTGTTAGCCCATCCAGTTGAGAAAGGCTTCCCTGGCCGTGCACGAATGCACTAACTTGAAAATGTCTCTTTACTTTCCTTTCTTCCCTTCCAGACCACAAAATCCAGTCTCATTCACCTGGATGTGCCCTGCACCTAATCCGGGACATGAGGCATAGTGGGTACCTCCTAGGTTAGACGGATGGGTGCGTGGGTGAGTGAACGGAGAGGTGGACAAAATGAGAACTCAGCAGTTAGACCCAACTGTGTTTTGATGGTAATGATGGGAATTCCCCTGGCACATCGCCAGGTAAGATGATCATTCAGCCTGAAATGAAAGAAACAGCAGATGTCAGGAAGTTTTTGTTCATCCTGACTTGTGTGTTAGAACTCTCCAGCATACGTCCCCTTTCCCGCACACTCTCCCTACCTTTCTCCCCCATTTCTAGCTGCTGGTCTTATTTATCTGTAGCATCAGTAAACATATACCCTGTACTGTTCGCATCCAGGTCTGTAAGAGAAATTTTGGTTATAAAACCGGAAGAGTGTTTAACCTAACGTCGTGCTGCAAGCTTGCTTTCCACGGGCCTCCGGGTCTGCCAAAATGATCAGGCCTCATTATTTAGGAAGCTGCCTCAGCCAGGCATTACTAATTTGGGCATTACTAATTCGGATGCCTATTCAGGCAAATGAGCAATGAATGTAAAGTGCTTTTGTCAGTGAATTGCCAGTGAAGAGAAGAGGGAGTGGGGGAAGTAAAGGGAAAGTGATAGAATGTTTGAGCTTTGCTTCATTTCCAGAAAGGACAGCCATTGCTTCCTGGAAGCTGGGCTTGGCAACAGGCATGGAGGAATGGGAAAGATTTATTTCCCTTTGCCAAAGCTCAATAATTCAGCTTGAGTATTTCAAATCAATACATTTCTTGCAAAGTTTCCAAGGGCTGCATTAAAAAGGCCATTTTTAAAAATTATCAGTGCATGACAGCATCCTCGGACAAGACTGGCATGTCAGGGATGAGTCCAGTCTTCCAAACAGACAAGACACCAGTGAGAAAGGAGGCTGCCACAAGCAGGAAAGCAAAGTCAGAGCTGACAGCAAGACCAACCGCACCTGCAGGGCCTCTGGCGTTCACACACCTCATTGGTTTTGTAGAGCTCTGTCAGATGGGCAGCTGGCTCCCTCCTTCTAAGTGCTTGCGTGGGGAAATCTGCGACTCTAGCTCCGTATTTCCTTGAAGCTTCAATTCATCACTGAACTTGGGAAAGACGAACTTGGGGAGGTCTCCACCACAATCTAGCATTGCTGAGATGTCTGACAGGCCGAGTCACTCATACTTTTGTGAATTGTTAAAAATTTCATAGTTCTGACATCTGGACGTCTTGACTTTCAGTGATAGGAGATATGGAAAGACAGTAAAAGGCTGTGTATTTACTGTTGTTGTAATCCCCACTAGAGTTTCCTTTGGTTTTTTTTTGTTTTTTTTTTTTTTTTTTTTTTTTTTAGAGACCGCGTCTGGCACTGTCACCCGGGCTGGAGTATAGTGGCGCGATCTTGGCTCACTGCAACCTCCGCCGCCCAGGTTCAAGCAGTTCTCTTGCCTTAGCCTTCCAGGTAGCTGGGATTACAAGTGCCCACCACCAGGCTAGTCTAATTTTTTGTATTTTTAGTAGAGGCAGGTTTCACTGTGTTGGCCAGGCTGGTCTCAAACTACTGACCTTGTGATCCACCTGCCTCGGCCTCCCAAAGTGCTGGGATTACAGGTGTGAACCACCACACCCGGCCAGAAATTCCTTCTATTT
Organism: Chlorocebus sabaeus; assembly: GCF_047675955.1. Lineage (NCBI taxonomy): Eukaryota > Metazoa > Chordata > Mammalia > Primates > Cercopithecidae > Chlorocebus > Chlorocebus sabaeus. The sequence goes on from NC_132914.1 coordinate 12,611,250, forward strand.
CGATGTTTTATGTTCGCTAGAATTGTTCCTTAGTTCTTTCAATGGGAGAAGCCAATCATCCCCCCTTGACGGCCAGTGCCCTTTGAGGCTCACAGCCATTTGATTCTTCCTGTGTATCCCCTCTGGTTGTTGTCTCTGTTTCTGGAGTGCAGTGGTTCCTGCACTTTGGACTGTAACCCCCTTTGGTGGGGCCAGAGACCCCTTAGATTAATTATCACATTTCTTTCACTTACTGCCACAAAAGCCAGCAGCGATTCACCAGGAGAACCAGAAGATGGGAACTCTTTTTTATGAGACGCCAAAGGGCTCTGTGTTTCCCAGCATGAAGGCTTCAGTGACAGAGTCTGGGAGGACAGCACAGGCAGCAGTATAATTTTCAGAATCCCCACGGATAGAGCAGAGCAACTCAATAGCAAAACCAAAACCCAGTAACAAGACATCCCCAAGTCCCACCTTAATGGGACTTTTGGTAGCCTTTGGAACAGGGAAAACCCAAAAATAGCCAAGAGGTATTCACCAGAAAGCCTGAAAGTGGGAGCGGTTTTGCTCATTCCTAGTACCGGTAGTGAGTGCAAGTGGCCTCGAGGAGGTCTGAAAGGTGTAGAGTTCTCTGGTCTCTGTGAACTCTGCAACTGACCAGCCACATTGATGGCCAGCTTTCAAGATAGCTGTGGAGAAGCTGCTGGGAGTGGAGACACATTGAAAAGGTTAGGGACGGCCGGGTGTGGTGGCTCACTCCTGTAATCCCAGTACTTTGGGAGGCCGAGGCAGGTGGATCACCTGAGGTCAGGAGTTCGAGACCAGCCTGACCAACATGGTGAAACCCCGTCTCTACTAAAAATACAAAAATTAGCCAGGCGTGGTGGCGCATGCCTGTCATCCCAGCTACTCAGGAGGCTGAGGCAGGAGGATCGCTTGAACCCAGGAGGCGGAGGTTGCAGTGAGCATGGATCATGTCACTGCACTCCAGCCTGGGTGACAGAGCGAGACTCCATCTCAAAAAAAAAGAGAGAGAGAGAAAGAAAGGGATGGGGCAGCAGAGGCTTAGATGCAAGGTCTCCCAAAGGAAACAGAAGCAGGAGATTTCAGAAAGCCAGCTGCCATTTATTTGAATGCTACATGAAAACAAGAGAGGGCTTGCTAAGGCTGGAACCATGTCATTTCTTAAAAATTTAGGAAAACTGTCTACAGATGAAAACGAGCAACAGAAAAGTAGTGAGGTCAAATCCCACACCAAGTTTTTATAAGATAAAGGAGCAGAAGGAGCAGAATAGCATCCCTACAGAAAGTGTGCCAAAACAACATGCCGTTAGAACAATTCAAAACTGTACTTACCTCTAAATGAGCTAAAAGGTAAGAAAAAGATATGAAGCGTGGGGCAAACACAACATCAATCAGAATTAGAAAAACTTCCAAATGAGATGACAGAACTCTGGAAAGAATTAAAAGTAAAATAAAAATCATTTCAGAAATCAAGAGTAAACTAGTAAGAATACAAGATGAATCTTTACAAAAGGTGATTTTTTTAAAAAGAGAAACACAAGGGGGAAGCAGGAAATTTTTTAAAATGAAGAAACAAGAAAGGTTTTAAAAACAACTCAAGAAAAAGTGACAAATATTGAAGAAACGCAAAGAAATTTCAACATGTGGGTAATAGGAGTCTCTGGGGGAAAAAAACCATAAAGGAAGCTTTAGTCTGCATTGCTGCACTCTCTGCCCCTGTCTTCACATGGCCATCTCCTCTCCTCTGCGTCTCTCTTCTGTTTCCATATAAGGACACCTGTCATTGGATTTGGAGCCCACCTGCATGATCTTGAGATCCTTAATGACATCTGCAAAGAGCCATTCTCAAATTAGGTCTTATTCACAGGTTCTGGGGATTAGGACGTGGACATTTCTATTTGGCAGCCAACATCCAGCCCTCTCCAGTCACTGAGCTAGTAACTGACAAAAACAGGATTTGAATTTTGTTTTTTCATTTTATTATAATGTGGTTAAGATAAATTTTAAATATTTCCATCAAGTTAGCAATTCTTGCCAACAAAAGTGGAAAGCATGACTTTATATATGTATATATATATAAAGTCAGAGCCTCATTCTGTCACCCAGGCTGGAGTGCAGTGGTAAAATCATTGCTCACTGCAGCCACTCCTAGGCTGAAGCAGTTCTCCCACCTCAGCCTTCTGAGTAGCTGGTACTTCAGGCATGCACTACCATACCTGGCTAATTTATTTTGTTTTTCAAGGAGATGGGGATCTTGCTATGTTGCCCAGGCTGGTCTCAAACTCCTGGCCTCAAGCAATCCTCTAACGTTGGCTTCCCAAAGTGGTGAGATTACAAGTGTGAGCCACAGGACCTGGCCAACAGCATGCTTTTACAAATAGTAGGATAGCAGGAGGCCAGCCTGCAGACCACCCAGAGACCTCAGCCCATCTCACACTCTGCCCAACCCCAGGGGAGCATTTTTGCACTTAGTGGATTAGCATTACTTGCTTCATCCATGATGGGCCTCTCATGCTCTTCACAGATTTTCCTGACTCTTATGTCAAAGTTAAAAAGCAGACATCGGCCTTTCTCCAGAACTCAGCATCTTCGCATCTATATTGTAACACTCATACCTTTTCTAGCACAGAATGAAAAGCACCTTTGAAGAACCGTAAGCCATGAGTGAGGACGGCCAAAGGGAGTGAGGGCTCCTACCTCTTGGCACCCCTACCATCCTGCCTCCAGGACCCCTGCCACCTACTTGGGAGTCTGCCCTTAAAACTCGAGGTTCACCTGACTTATTCCTCCCCACTCATTCATCTGACTGCCCACCAAAGCTAAGTGTGAACAGCCTGTATTGATTTATCATTTTCCTTTTGCCTACTTCCTCTGGTACAGAGATCTTCATGCTTGCATCCAAGTGAATGATGTAAAATCCCAGGTGGGCTGACAGAGCCAAGGAGAAAGGTATTCTGCAGCAAGGGAGGGCCTCCTAATATGAGCCTTGGAGTCTCAGAGGAGCCCAGGGACAAAGCACGAGACGTCCAATTACGTATCTGTTGCCCTGGAAGGGGAGAGACGGGGTTCAGTTTGTGGTGGTGTTTAGTTTTCCTGACGCCAAGTGACCATCTTAAGCCAGAGGATTAGTAACCTTTACAACTCTAATACTGGGGAATAGATTAATAACTGGTGAGAAAAAAGATTACAGCTTTTTTATTGATAGGTCTATAAAAGCTATTTCCCTATGAATGTCCTCAGAAAGGAGGAATAAAGAGATGAGATAGAATGGAATAGAAAGAAGTCTGTCTCTCACACACACACACAGAAATGCAACACAATTATCTTTAAATAGAAGTTGCTTCTCCAAGTTTGTTTTTTGTTTGTTTGTTTGTTTGATGAGGCGTCAGCAACGCTGTTAAAATGATTTCATCCTGCCTGTGTGTCACAGCAGTCTGCCCCGCGTAATGCTGAGTCAGCGGCAGCCCAGACAGCCTTTTGGTGGAGAGTAGATTCGACACCCAAAGGCAACCAACGGGGCCTTTGAAAGCACTTGGAAGCGCTCTCCAGAGAGCCAGGGAAGAGGACAAGGAAGAAGAGGGCGCAGTGGAATTCTCCTTAAAAGACGACATCTACTAGAAAAGCCATGCCTTGGAGGTGTTGTAGGTCAGATCTGCCTTGGGGCCCTGTGTGTATTTTCTGAGGTCTGTTAATGTAAAAGTTCATTTCACACTCCCTTCTCCCAGCATCCCCCTATCCTGCGCCCACACCTCCTGTCCACCTCCTGGAATTCAGTGATTATCCGGACTGTCTCCATCCTGAGAAGAGGCTTTTTAAAATTTCGCAGGAGAATAGAGACACCTGAGAGGGATGGGAACAGGCGCAGCTGAGCCACACAAAGCCAAGCCTCCTCCGTGCGAGTGACGGGCGGATCAGGTCCCTGTTCAGAATGAGAATGAATTTTACTCTGGTTACACTTTGCAAAGGGATGTTCTACAGACTGTGCCGGGCACCAGAGATGGTCCATGTGTGGTTTAAAAGAGCAAGAGAGGAAAGAATGTTCATCCTCCTTTATTCAGGCACCTTCAGGAGAGTATCGGTGTTCTGTGAACCCTGCAAATCCCGCAGGATCTTTATGTTCTCTGTACCCCATCCATTTCCGCTGAGGATTACAAACATTCTTGCACCAACTTTCCTCTAGCAGTTTCGATTTCTCAATAAATCTGTTTGAGGAACATTTCAACTCTTAATATCTGTTTTCCTGCTTTTTTTTTCGTCTTAAACTCAGGCTTCTTTGTAAGCAGACATAGCAGTAAGTTTGATAATAAAAATGGCCTTTTTGCCCTGCAGTATAGGAAATGCTGCCTTAATGCCTCTTTGCTTTAGAAACTCATCCTTCTATAGCATCTCTCCTTGCATAGCCAAGTTGCCTCATTTTACATAAAGTAAGGTTATTTGCAGTGATTGACCTTAACTACTATGAAGAAAAACTTGCAATATGTTAGCAGTGATGTCTGTAATACCTGAAGAAGGGACATTCCCTATTTAAGGTCAGGAATGTGTGTTTCAAATACAGAAATGACAGCTCAAACATTTCATTGTTCCCCCTTCTAAGTGAGAAGAGGACACCCTTCCTATCTCTCTTTTCTGTTTTTCTCCCCAAAATATCAAGAGAGATATATATTTCTCTTCTGAAACCTTATTTGGTTTTTGCATTACATCACAGGTACATATTGTCAGAACCATTTGCATACACAAGACTAAAAAAATATACTAAACGGATTCTCCAGGGATCCATGGATAAATTTAAGGTAGTCTATAAACTTTGAAATCACAGGCAAATATTTGTGTGCATGTGCCTGTGCATTTTGAAGAGGGGGGGGTTGTGAACTCTGGCTGAATTCTAAAAGAATCCTGTACCTTCTTCCTAAAGCTGAGAAGTACTTGCTCTAATCTCTTCCTTACTCCCTTATTGCTGTCCCTTCCCCATTGTCTTTTTTTAAAAATACGGACTTTAATTAAAATGTTGATGCTTAGATCGCTATACATTTTCTGCATTGATTTTCATTTTTAAAATATTGCGTTACATGACTTAATTACTGAAACTTTGTAAAGGCACCCCTTAAATTTTGCACCTGAGGCAAATGTCTTACTTGCCTCAGCCTAGCCTGGGGCCTGAGTGGGCTCCTCCTTCTGCCTTCTTTCCTCCTGCCTCTCCCTGATCCAGGCTGTTTTCCGCAACCCCACCTGAGTCATTTTCCCAGCTTGCACTCTGACCATTCAGTACCCTCCTCAAAGCGCTGTACTGGGCTTCATAGCTCCTGCCAGAGCCGTCGCACACCTTCTAAGAATGCTCGCTCCAGCTTCTGCGGCCCCAGGGAGCTGCTGAAAGTATGTTGGTCTTCTGGAGACATGGGACAAAGTGCAGCTCATCTACTCTCCAGTCCTTGTCCTACCCAACTCCCCAAAATGCATTGCGCACTTTCTGTATACCAGGTGCTGTGCAGCATCTCTATAGGGATCACCTCATTTCATGCTCACATTTGCCCTAAGAGGTAAGTACTGTGCTGGACTCCATTTTACTTCTGGGGAAACGGATTCAGACACGTAACTTACCCAGCGCTAGTAAGTGATGCAGCCAGTATTTTAACCCAGGACAGTTTGACTCTGAAACCCAAGGTCTGATCTAAAATGCTACATGCCTTTCACCACATTGGACTTGCTGCCCAAAAGCAAAAATGAGAAGAAATCTTCTAAGTCATGTTTGCGAGGCTGAGTGGCAAGCTCTGGGTCAGTTTTGCTGTCAACAGGTTTTCTGCTGAAAAGCCCTTTGTAGCTAAAACCAGGTAAAAGTCAGAAAAATCCACAGAATGAAGTTTATAAGAAAAAAAAAAAAAATCATTCGAGGGAATTGACTGTGACTTGGGATCTGAACATGAACATACAGTGTTCTTGTTCTTGGACTTCTGGCTGAAAGACATGAGTATAACCTTCCAACCTCCACTTGGAAACTTGGTGCTGAGATACAGGCTAACCTTGAGGACAGAAATAGGAAATGTTTTGGAACTTCCAATTCCCTAGTGACAGAATTTGTTTGCAGAAAGCAGCTTTGGTCAGATAGCACAGTCAAGGTTAGAGGCAGACCCAGAGGAGCGAGATGTGGAGCCTGTCAGAATGCATCCGAGGCTGGCCTGGGGGTTTTGAGCAGATTTGCAGAGAGCAGGCTGGTGGGGAAGGGAAAGGAGGCAGAAAAGGCTCCGGAAAACTGCCTCTGGGAAGCAGCTTGAAGGGCTCTGAGGACACTTGGTTTTCTTTTGAAGGGCAGAGTACAGGGAAGAATTCTAAGTAAACCCTGCCCTTGGCAAGCAGAGGTCAGAAGGTGCTCTGCGGGCCCTGAGCAGAATTCGGGATCTGCAGCTAGACCAGGCCTGCCATGAGAAGTTGAGTTTATGGTTTATTATTCCTCATTCGCTTGCATTTTTACAGTGCATTTTAGAGTGCAAGGCACTTTTACATCCATTATTTCCTTTAACCCAGAGGAAGTTCACTGGATAATACAAAAAGCCTGGAGCTGGAGTTTTGGTCTTTAGGTTCATTGTGACCTTGGGAAAGTCCCTCGGTCTCTCTGGGCTTCAGTTTCTTCTGAAAATACGGTTGTGCCAGCTTTAGCTCCCTCGCAGAATAGATGATGGCATGGCATGGATGCGCAAGCATCTGGTAATGTTTTGAACTGCACAGAGTTGAGTGTCCTGACCATCAAAGCCGGAGCTGGAGTAAGTGATGAGATGTGTCGGGGAGGAGAGGGGTGCCAATCACAGACTGCAGAGCTGGCTCAGATGTGGACAGCCTAGGAAAGGAAATCTTTGGCCGTACAGTCTGGCATTACCTGGGGACTGTTACGTGCCAGGCACCATGTGCAAATCACTGTGAAATCCCCTTCAGCTACCTGCGTGGACGTTTTAACTCTTAACACATGTACCTAACAATTCACAATTTCATCTCCCAGAAGGTGGAAGATGCATTGAGGAGCATTGCTAATTTGGACTCAACTCTGACAAATGAGGAATTGTCTGGAAAAGTAGAAATGATAGGAGAGGGTGAGAATAAAAACATGATCTTAGGATTGGGGAAGGGAAATGAGAGACGTGAACAGATGTGTTTTCTTGACTTCAGGCAAATCTTTAAAATTTAGGAAAAAGTACTTAGGATCTCATGATCTGAATGCGGAGACACGACTCAGAGCCATTTGGGCTGCTCTTGAGAATGAAATCCTGGCTTGTCAACTGCACATGACCCTCATTGGAATAAGAAGGAAGGGAGACAACTAAAGAAACTTGATGAGGCTATATTGGGGATATTCTCTGATGAGCTCAATTTTTAAATAGGGGTGTGTGTGTGTGTGTGTGTGTGTGTGTTTTGAGATAGAGCCTCACTCCGTCACCCAGGCTGGAGTGCGGTGGCGCGATCTCAGCTCACTGCAACCTCCGCCTCTTGGGTTCAAGTAATTCTCCTGCCTCAGCTTCCCGAGTCGCTGGGATTACAGGCACCCACCACCACGCCCAGCTCATTTTTGTATTTCAGTAGAGATAGGGTTTCACCACGTTGGCCAGGCTGATCTCAAACTCCTGACTTCCAAGCAATCCACCCACCTTGACCTCCCAAAGTGCTGGGATTACAGGTGTGAGCCACCACACCCATCCCTTAAATACTTTTTTTAATATAAAAGTAACACATGCTTAATAGAATTGATAAATAAAAAGGGAAAAGGAGACAGAGAATATCACCTACAATTCTACTGTATCAATTGTTTTGAATATTTTTTATGTTGTATTGTATTTTTCTATGCATTGAGATTATCATATATGTACACATACTATTTTTCAATATGAATACATACTCTTTATCATGCTACTGTCTGCATTAATTTTCTATCATAGATATTGTCAGTAACTATTATTTAACTATTTCCTTATTGCTGTTCCTAGTTTTTCATTATTAAAAATAACACTGCAACAGACATCTTTGTGCATGAAAGATTCTTCCACATACTAAGTTATTTCTTTAAGGTAGATTCTGAGAAGTTAACATTTACAGGGTTCTTAAAATATCACTAAGTTGTTTGCCAGAGAGATGATGCCAATTTATCTTCTCACTGTTTTGTGAGTACCAGTCTAATGAGCTCCGATTTTTAAAAAGATGTATATAATGGATGAAAAAGCAACTTAATGAAAAGAAACATATAAAGGAGAGTTTCTTAGCTCTAGAATTTTAAAACTTGAGTGAGCTGCAAACCATGGAATACGCTTAAGACAACAATAAGTGTGGGCAGCAGTATAAGAATAAGCATGATGTCAGCCTGCTGATGGAGTTGGATGGCGTAACATCAGCAAATGGCAAAGAAACCAAAACTGTTCAACTTCTTTCTCTCTCCCATGAAGGAGAATGATTGTCAGACTGAAACAGGTAGTGCAAACACTGGCAGAAGGGAATTGAAGCCCGAGATGGGTGAAGTGATTGAAAAGCCAACTAAGTTCTGAATAAATGTAAGGCTCTTGGCCCAGACAAATGATGTCCCAGGGTCGAGAACTCAGAGGGGTGAAAGATAAGCCACTGGCAGTGATCCTTCAGGGTTGTGAAAAATGGAAGCTGTACTGAAAGAATGTAAACTGGTGTTAACCTGATTTTAGGAAGAGAAGCTGGGGAAAATGTGTGTGTGAAATAAAACAGCTAATCTGATGGAACTTCCGGATGAAATTCGGGACAGATTTTCAAATATACATGTTACGAGTGGAAGACATTATCACTTTGGAACCGGCCATCTGCTCCTCAACCTCTCTCCTCATCCTCTTTAATAAGGTTGCTCTAAGTGTTGTAGTTGCTGTATTTCAGGATATCAGGAAGGCATTTCATTGAATTTCTGATGGTGCTTTCATGGATGAGCTTGGAAAATGTCCAAAAACCAGAGTATTTAGATGGATTGATAATTGAACAACTCTTCCGAAAAGGAGTCAATAACTTGATCAGTATCCATCCAAAAGGAGGTGACTGGTGTGTCACCAGGGTACTCCTATCTCAGCCCTATATAATCTGTACTTTGTCAGTAACCTGTGGAGGTGACAGATGCTTAGCAAAGCTGTAGATGATGTGAAATTATAGTATAGATGCTAGAAATAGATGGAAATCTGGAGAGACGGCAGCAGGCTGAGATGATGGTTAAAAATAATAAGATAAAATGCAGTATCAATTAATATACATTCTTATAGTTGGGTTCCAAGTGCTAGCTATACATATGCAGGTAGAGTGAGATTATAAAGGTGATTATAATAATAACAGTACAAAAGCAATAGCTAATGTTTATTAAGTGATTGCTCTGTGCCAGATATTGGCCTGTGTGTTTCATATCATCATCATTTGTATAATTTTACTCTGTACTAGTTTTATGTCATCTGAAAATTGTATAAGTACATTATCTATGATTCAGTGATATTTAATTCACAGGTTGAAAGTTGTCCTCATTTTCAGTTGACGCCAGCAAGACACAGAGAGGTTAAGTAACTTGTACAAGGTCACACAGCTGGGAAATAAAGGTTCCATGCTTTTGCTCAGTGCCTGTATGCTTAACTACTGTGAAATGTTTTCTTTTTAAAATTTAGTCATAAATTTAATTTGATGTCCTGCCAAACGACCAAATAAGCTTAGAGAATTACGTAGTTTTTAATGTGGGCTTGGAGCCAGATCACCTGGATTCAAATGTCAGCTCTTCCATTTCCTGGCTTGGTGACTTTGGCCAAGTCATTTAACTTCCCTGTGTTCTAGTTTTCTCCTCCATAAATGGGGATCGTTCCTGTCTTACAGGATTGTTGCAGGGATTAAATGAGTTACATATGCAAAGCATTTAGAATGACTCCTGGCACATAGCAAGCCCTTGCTTACAAGTAAGTGCTTTGCTGTTATTAGGCTACACAAAAAGCACTATGGTGGGGTGTTAAGAGTTGAGACTGTAGAGCTAGACCACCTGGATCCCTGTCATGGCACCATCACTTCCATCTCCGTGTGCTACAGTTTTCTCATCTGTAAAAAAAGAATAATAATCATTGCAGTGATAAGATTCAGTGTAAATGTTCAATAATTGCTAGCTGTTATTATCAATAGAAGTATGTTGTCCAGAGAAAGAAAAATGCTAGTCCTGTTCCTACTGCTGCATTTGGGAATTGAAGCCACATAAGATCTCTGGAGGAGACAGGCAGGCAGGTTGGTGAGGGTCTACAGACTGCAGTGGAGGAGTTAGCTTTGGACCAATTAAGAATGTTTCATCTGGAGGGAAAATGACTAAGCAAGGACGTGGTAACTGTCCTCACTGTGTTGAAGGTTACAAAATTGGTGTGTGTCATTGAATCAAGTTATGAGACAACATGGGATGTTGGGAAAAGTCAGGGAATCAGGGGCAGGTTGATCCTGAGTCAGTCTCTTAACTTCCAAGCTTGAGCTTCCATCTTTCACATTTTATGATTCTGTCTCCAGCACGTAGAACCTAGAGCAGATTCCTATTTATACAGAAAGTTTGGATAAAGAGTGGTTTTGCTGAATGGCTACTGTAGCAGAAAAGCTTGAACTGAGTGTTGCTCAAATCAATAAAATCACCTAATGACTAAGCCCTGTGTTTTCTATCTTTTAAACTAAAATCAGAATGCAACAGATTTCACTGGGCTTTTATGAGAATTACATGAAGTAATCTGTATGAAAGCACCTTATCAACTCTGAAGTACTACCCCAATGCAGGCAGTTATTTTGGTTGTTGCCATAGCTGGATTATAACTTTTCTAAGAATTAGAATATAATGAAACACTCTTAAGCATTAATCTGTCTTCTGTGATTCAGAAGATCCTTCAGGAAGTTACAAAATCTCAGGGTCATGGCCGTGGACATGGAGTAATTCTGTAGAAAAAGATCCCGGCTGTATTTGTATTCTTTGGCTTTTTGGATTCAAATTAAATAGGAGCATATTGACTACATTAAACCCTGAAGGGAACAGAGATCACATACTCTAAGCCCTTCATTTTATAGATGAAGTCACTGAGCCACAGAGAAGCTGAGTGTCCTGCCCAGAATCAAATGTTAATTCACGGCGGATCTGGGAATAAAATCCAGGGTCCTGTCTCCCAACATGTTTTTCATCATTAGTTGAAGAATATCTCAGAAAGTCTGAAATCAGGTGAAAATGTACTAATGAATGTGGCTGCCCTTAAAGCATGGAATTGAAGAAACATTAGAAATAAATTTAAGGGCCTGGGTGTGTCACCGAAGGATATGACACCATATACTTGACCTACTCGGGAGTGGGGGAGAAGTACAGTAGAATTTTTAGTAACTTTCGTAATCACAGCGGTTCATTTTCTCTGTACAACTTTCTTTTCAAATATTCTCTGAAACTAATTGGCATTAAAAATGCTGATCTTAGTAAATAGTCCTCCAGAAGCGTGATATGTACACAGGGAATAGGATAACATGGGTGCAGAATCATGGTCTCCCTCTCTCCTTTTTGTCCTTTTCCTAATCATCATTAACATCTATATTCTTCAACTTTGTTGAATTAAAGTTGCAAGAGATGGCCGTAAATAAAGCAAGTTATGTATGTGCCTCCCTCATTCTGCCCATGCAGCTTCTGTTCCGTTTGCAGCTGTGAGCCACGTAAGACTCTCAAGACCAAGCACCCATGAGTGCCTGGGAGCAAGTAGCCTGTGAAGGGAGGATTTTATTCCTGGATACATTAAAAGCAGAGTCCCACCTACACCTCCCTCCTCTTCCCATTTATAAATCTACTTCTCCAGGGATCTACAGATTTTGGGGCTATATTTTTAGTCTGTTGATAATTTGAGAAAGTCTCCAAGGATCTAAGTCTTGGATGGGTGGGAGTCAATTCACTGAGTCTTTTTTGAATCCCTAATTGATGTTCAAAACCAGTCTCGATTCTGGATCTGGATGGGACATGCATGTTGAAGTACAGTGTGATGGATAAGAGCACAGATTCTGGAACCAGATTGCCTGGGTTCAAATCTCCGCTTCTCTCATTACTAGGGTTATGTGACCTTGGACAAGTCCCTTAAATGCATCGGGCCTCAGTTTCCTAATCTGAATCCCTATCATAGGGTTGTGTGAGCATGCAGTTGAAAGAGCTAATATCTATTCATATAAAGTGCTTAGAGCAGTACTAGGTGCATAGTAGTGTTTAGTAAATGACTGTTAAGTAAATTAAATCAGCCTGATTAGAATTGCCTCCAGGTGCAAGGCTCTGTTCCATTTAGACACTGTAACACACAAGGTCTTAAGGGCTGTAGGTTTAAGGAAAAGGGGCTTCCCCCCCCCTCCCGGCTCAATTCTACACCACAACCTTTTTATTCTATTGAATTAAAAAGCAAGTAACAGTGGGACTTGACTTTTGAACACCAAAGTGTATCAAGCCTCTTTCCAGCTCGACGAACATGTCCACCTACTTCTCTCTTTATGCGTAAGGAAGAACAGCGACGCTGATAAATGTATTGAGTGGCCTGGAGCAGGTAGCTTGCTCTGTCAGGATCACTTTTGTATGACTGCTGGGATCGCCGCAGTCCCCCCTGTAACTTGCTAGGTCCCTCTTGTACACAAGCCCAGGGCATTCGCGTCGGTCCTGGTGAGGGGGTTTCCACACGGTGGCCCTGGTTGCTTCAGGGGCTGGGCTGTGGGAGAGATTAATGGGAAGTGAAAAGAGAAACTGTTGTGCTTAACCGGCAGAGCTGTTTGGAGTGTGACTCTTCTTGTATTTAGGGAAAAGATTACTCATGAGTATTTTCTTCCATAGAATATAAAGAACCTCAAATTACTACTTGCATCCCCCACCCCCTTCTCACCCGCCTCCCTCCATTGCAGCGTGTCCTCTGCAGAAACTTCAGCATTTTACTCTCATTTCCTCTCCCAAGCGGGATTCAGTTCTGTATTTGCTTTGAGGCCCTTGTTTCCAATAAGCCACCCCGTACTTTTTCCTGTTTCTGCCCAAGCATCTTCTGTTCTCTGGACCTCTCACCTCCAGGCACCTTCCTAGGCCCGAGGGACCAGACCCTGACGTATGTCCCCAAATGGGAACTCCCTGTGTGAAGGAGAGGAGGGTCCATAATAACAAATTGCGGTGCCATTCTTGTTCAAAGGTGACACCATTGACAGTAAGGAGTTGGGTTTAAGGATTTTACCAGTTTGAAAATGGAGATTTTGCTGAGTAACCCTCACTGCCACTCCTACCTCCCTGTGATTCCAGATATGTGTTTTCAAGGTCATTGGAGAGAGTTGGTACTTCCCATATCCGTGGACTGTTTTTAATAGGCATCACTTTCTGGCCAGTCAGGAGTCAAAAACAAAAACCTTTAGTGACTGTAGTTTATTCTAAAGATCATAAAGCAGTCACGTACCATAAATTATTTGAAATTCTCGTTTGTTTCCATGTGAAAAAAAAATTATCCTAAAAACACCAAGAAAAAAAAAAACTCTTAAATGCTCATCTCTAATGTTCCAGTGCCCAGTAGTTCTTTTTTTGGTGCACTACAAAAAACGGGTTTTGGTTTTGGGGGGCTTCCACAGGTTTAGAGTAAGCCAACTACCATTCCTCAAAACTGTACTTTGCAAAGGAGCCACTTGGAATGTCCAGAGGCCCTGGAGAATTTGAGCCGTTTGTTCCCCACTTCAGCAGGTAGGAAGAGCACCCCATGTAGCAAAGCAGATTGTTCTTTGGCATGCCTGCTTTAGGATGAAAGGTGATTTTTTCCAGGATCAAACTAAGGGACACTTTTATAACACACTTGTGAAGTCTTCTTAGCAAGTTTAAGTAACTTACATTGAAAGACGGAAGCTCCTCTTAGCAACACTGATGCCATTGCTCTATTTGAACTATTGATTCACACCATGTGATTTTAGAGAATGAAGATCCATTGAACATCTAGCTTCTTCTGACAAGCAGTTCTTAAATTTGGTCTCATGTCTCCTTTTGATTCTTAAAAAGTAATGGAGACTCCAAAGAGTTTTTGCTTATGTGGGTTATAGCTATCTGTAGTTACCATATTATTATATAAATTAAAACTGGATATTTACAAAATATTTATGAATGTAGCAAGTAAAATAGTAAGCCAACTCTATATTAATGCAAACATATATTTTAAAATACATTTTCCCAGACCAAAAGTAATTTGTGAGAAGAGTAGCATTGTTACACATTTTTGAAAGACTCTTGAAAGTCTGGCTTAATGGAAGATGTCTGGACTGTCATCTCTGTTTCTGCATTCAATCTTTGCAAGATCACAATGTCATATGCCTTCTAGAACATTCCACCTAAGAATGAGAGCGAAAAAGGCAAATAATTAATATTGTTATGATAAGATGTTTTACTTCATAGGCACCCCACAAAGGTCTCGGGAACCCTGATGGGTCCCGAGATCACATTTTGAGAACCACTGTTCTAACTGATCAAAGATTTCCCACAGCAGCAAAATAAAATAAAACTATAGACTCACAGGCTCCCAGAGAGCCAACCTGAGCCAACCTCTCAGCCTCTGCTCTGTACCCCTCTCCTGCCCACTTAGGTCCTACTCAGAGTTCAAGTACCACCCCACCAGGAAGCTCTCATGTCAGTGAGTAGAATAAAAAGACAGAAGACCTTTTATCCTTACCTTGCCCTCTTATTCGCAGAGGCCAGCCTGATGGTTTCCCAGAGGCTGAGTGAATTGCTCTTCCTGGAAGAAGTGTCAGGGAACATTTCATTAGTTGGCAGCTTTGGAAGGTCAAGCCCAGCTCTGGAACATTCTTTCTTCAGAAGGACGCTGGGCTACAATCAGATCAGCTCTGAATCTGAGGACCCTCCAACCACGCTGACATGTGTCATAGTTCTGAGCCCCCATGGGTGCCTTGGGCACCCTGGAACAGCGCCTGGAACTGGGCAAGGAAGGGCAGGTCTCTAAGACCTACCATCCCTTAAACACATAAAAAAGGATCTTTTTCTCATTTTGCCTCTAAATAAAAGCAAAAGTGTTAATCTGACAGCACACCCCAGAGTAGGGTCTGGTGTACAAACTGCTCCCTGGACCCCTCTTAGAGGCTGCTTCTGGGTTTGGAGAAGCCCCCGGTGGGGCGGCTCAAACAAGGGCTGGAGAGGGGACTCAGAGTTGAACATAAGGGCTCTTGAGATGTGGAGACTCATTTTGTTAACTATTCAGAGATCTTCTCCCTTTATTCCAGCTGTCTAACTGACAAGACCTTTCTCTCTTTCTTTCTGCCTCACGCTCTCTCCAACAGGCTTGCAGCCAATTTACTGGAGCAGGGATGACGTAGCCCAGTGGCTCAAGTGGGCTGAAAATGAGTTTTCTTTAAGGCCAATTGACAGCAACACGTTTGAAATGAATGGCAAAGCTCTCCTGCTGCTGACCAAAGAGGACTTTCGCTATCGATCTCCTCATTCAGGTGAGAGTCTGGACTCTTGGCATATGCTCCACTTGGAAAGTCTGTTAGTTAGTGGTTGGTCTTTACCACCCCTCACCCTGCCCAAGAAATCCCAACAGTGAGTCATCACAAGGAAGGGATGACGATGGAAGGAAGTTGAAGGAAGATTATACTGGCATGAGCCAGTTTGAGGAAAGAAGAGGAAGCGTTTACAGACCAAGGGGGAGAATTTTAAGCTTAGAAAAGGAACGCAGTTTAGTCCTACGGACACTGAAACTTAAGGGCTGTAACTGTGCCACTAAGAAGAAAAAGAATGCTGGCCATGGTGACTCACTCCTGTAATCCCAGCACTTTGGGAGGGCAAGGAGGGTGAATTGCTTGAGTCCAGGAGTTTGAGACCAGCCTGGGCAATGTAGCAAAACCTCATCTCTACAGAAACTTTAAAAATTAGCTGAGTGTGGTGGTGCACACCTGTAGTCCCAGCTACTCAGGAGGCTGAGGTGGGAGGATTGCTTGAACCAAAGAGGTGGAGGCTGCGGTGAGCTGAGATCGCACCACTGCACTCCACCCCAGGTGACAGAGCGAGAACTTGTCTCAGAAAAAGAAAACGATGCCATTCTGGCCCTTCGACTCTCTAAAAGAGATACCTGAGAGTGAGTGCAGGCTGTGAACTGCTCAACCGAAAACAAAGAGAGGAAGGAGGAGGACACAGAAGGGCTAGAAAAGAAAGTAGAAATGGGAGAACTGCCAATAAAGACTGGGAAATGGGAGATCCTAGTAGCCAAGGCCAGTTTAGAAAGGCTTCAAGTGGTTTCCCTTAGAAGCAGGACTCGTTTGAGGTAATGCATCTTGTAGCCTGTAGAAATCCTTAAAAATACAAGCGGAGGTCTCCTCGGGTTCATCTGACTCAGAAAGCTCGTTTAATTAAGGGTTCCTGAGACTGCGTTAGAAGATTTCAATTCAGTAACAAACATCTCTACCTGCAAAGTGTATTGCTCGTGTGGATAAGGCTTCAAAGATTTGTCTCCGTTTCATTTCCTGAACCCTGTGGATATTGAGAAGGTATCTGTGTGGAAACTACATATGTCAAAGGGGAACTGTGATCTCAGGTTTATGCCTCTTGCGGGATTAGTTACTGAAGTACTCAAGGCCCTCCTTTTACTGAATCCCATTGCAGACCTCGACTCTGATGTAACTTGACAAAGGGTGAGGATCCTGCAGAAGGTCTTGGCATAGTCCCTAACTATGTTCAACCTTTATTTACTCCTGGAGACCTGCCAGAAGTTAATAAACTAACCGTCATGAGGAAACATCCCTCAATATAGGAGATGAGATAAAGCCCCAGCACCCATATCTCCCCTGTTCTTCCCAATTGCCACAGACCGTTTATATGAAGAAATGCTAAAGGAGAAGTTCCCCAAAAGTAAGAGATGTTATTGAAACTTGAAAATTTGTATCTCCAAAAACAAGTAATTTGGAAGGGATACAAACATACCTGAAATATTTTGTCTCAGATCACCAATTCTTTATGTAATCTCACAGTAAGAAAACTATGAAACCACCATATAAATAAATAAAACTATCCTAAATAGTTCTTTTGAACTTATTACAAAATAATTCCCTTTTCTATTCCAGTGGAAACTCAGAGATATACTCAAAGAGGCAATGTTATATATCTGGAGGAAAAATCCCTACCTCTTTAGTGTTCCAATGAAACCATTCATGTAAAGCAAACAGGAAAATACAGTGGTGGGTTTTGACTTGATTTGACTTGGGCCTTGGGCAAGTTTTCCTCCCAAGTCTTCATAAATTTCCCCTTCATCCTATCTCAGGTGCTCCTTTTTATAGCTGGTTTATTTTCCTCCACAGTGACCTCTCAGCATTATTTGTGAAACTGGGTTCTCTGCTCAAAGCTATGAACAAAGATATGTGAAAATCTGTCCGCAGTTCCTTGCCACTTTGTCCAGTGTCTTTGTCGGGTGGGCCATGTGAAAGATGGTGCTGCTCTCGAGGAAGTTACCGTCTGGTTAGAGCCAGGATTGCATTGATCTAAAGGCCAAAGAAGGATGGAGGAGGGCGAGAGCAGAGTAGGATGGGTCTCAGGAGAGAAGGAATGGAGTTGGTTTGGACCGTGAAGAATGGGTGGGATTGAGTAGGCAGAGGGTAATTGGAACAGCATCACCAAGTATATTTGGGTGATGGTGAGAATGCCTACCTGATGAGTAGAAGAGGCAGAAAAGGCAGGAAGGCCTGATAAGCCTGATGCCCTAGAATGGATGTTGAGATGCTCTAGATCACAGTTAGGAGGTGGCAATAGACATTCATTCCATGAGTATTCACCAAGCAACTCTATGCCGGAGGTACACAGGTACAGGCTAAGGGAGTTCAGAGATTACAAGGGCCATTTCTAGCTGGATTATCAAACAGACCTCATAGACATGGTAATGGAGCCTGACTTTGAAAACTTGGAGAGGTAAACAAGAAGGAGATGAGGAAGTGTGTTAAGAAGGAGATATAGGCCAGTGTACATGGAAGAGGAATTCAGAGAGAAAGCTGCACTTGCTAGACACTCCCTTTGAAACATGGTCAAACATCCCTCACCATACCTCTCCGGATTGTCTGATTGCCTCCTCACATTTCAAACTGGTGGACTGTCTCCTGGAAGACGTCCCTTGACTCCCATCCCTATTTCCCTAATTCCACTCCACCTTCCTTTCTCCCATCTTGTTCTACCTCCGTCTGGGCTAGGTGCTGTTTCTCTTTTATCTTAGAGCATTCTCTACCTCTGTCATGGCCCTTGACACATACACACACACGCACATACAGTGTTATATACATTGTTTGATGATTGTTTGCTACTCTGGATCCCTCCCCTAGAGTGGAAAGTTCAATGTGGGCAGTGATTGTGTTCTATTAAGCCGCCAAGTCTCCAGTACCTAACACCAGGGCATGGCATCCAGGTGGCACTCAACAAATGCAGGTTGAATGATGACCCAGTTTGACAGTACCCAGGTTAAGAAGTTTGGATTTTATTTTACAGGGAATTGGAAACCACTGGAAAGTTTTGATCAGGAAAAATATGATTGGAGCTCTCTTTTTGCAACAGACATTTGCCATCAGTACATAGGGTAGATTCATTGACTTACTTAAAGCAGGAAAGCTAGTTAGAGTCCTTGCTGTGATCCTAACGGGAGGCAATGAAGCCCAGACTGGATCAGTGAGATCAAAATAATACTCAGGCCCAAAGTGGCCAGCTAAGATGGGGAGCTGACCTGGAAGTAGTGGTAAGAGTTCATTTTTGAGCACGCAGTGCCAGTACATTCAAGAAGACTTGTCCTGTTCTCCAGTTGGAAATCTAAAACAAGAGGCAGGCCAGAGCTAGGAACAATAGATGTGAGCATCATACATCATCTCCATTATGTAGAATTTTATGAGCTGGGAATAAAGATAAATATATACTGAAGGTAATTTAATTAAGGCACCCACTAGAAAGCCATGGACAGAATTTCAAGGTGATGCCTGCCAGCAGGGCCTACAGGAAAACTTATCACAGAACACAGGAGTATTGTCAATGGGTTTATAAGACAGAATTAAGAAGGAGTTGAGAAGACCCATCTCATGAAGGGATCACCCAGCAAGAGGAGGAAGGCCACGGGCATTCTCTTTAGGCAGGGGCAAGATCTAGATTGAAAATCCTTTTTATTTTCCAGATGTAACATTTGTCACTGTTTCTTCTGATGTGGGCTTTCGGCTTTCGGCTTTAGCAGTTTGGTGTAGTGGAAGTCCTCAGGCCTGGGTTCTACACCTGGCCCCTTCACAAATCACATCCCTTCACTTGGGCTTATTTTCCGCATCCACAAAATGTGGTTCTCACCACATGGATCCTAAGCTCCCTTCCATTCTTAACAGTTCAGCCCAACTTCAACACTGAAACAGTGTTAAGTTTCTAGCAAACACTGTAGTTATCTATGCTGTCTATATATGGAAACAACATTCCTTAACACAACTCCTCTCCAATGTAGAGAGGAGAGCACTGGACCCAATGAATTGTAATTACCTGAAATACAATTATACCTTAAGTCAAATACGGTAGACTCCCTGAATGCCATATTCTTTGACCAGCTTAACAAATTACATTTATCACATCCACTTCCAGGACAAGAATCCTCCATTTTCAACCCCTAGGATAAAGCAGGGAACATTTGCCATGTGCTTTAAATAATTATATGGTCTCTAACCGGAAGATTTCAAGGTTGAAGACAAATGGGATTTTTCCTTTGGAATAGTCTCCCAGTTGGAGGATATAACAGATGACAAATTTATAACATTTGTAAAGTTGAAGAATAAATGGAAAGGATCCCACTTTTATAAAACTTCACCTGAACAGAATAATTTTACATAGACCTTGGGCTACTAGATAGTTATCACATTAACTTGTTCTTGTTCTGAAGTAATTTAAATTCAGAGACGTATTTGATTACGTGACTACTTTGAGACTCTGAGAAGACGCATTGACAGGAAGGAACGTCTAGACAGGTTGGCATTTGTATTAACCCTTACTTAGGGTTATCCATTGCATGACATTCAGGTGGAATGGATTTAGGTACCCATTATTTTCTATGAACAAGGAAACCCACAAGTTATTATCAATTTAATTCATGTTACGCTCACTTGCTATCAATGCTAAAAAAGGGAAAGAAACATATGTTCAGAGTTCCTTCAATTCAGCAAAAATGTATTGGGGATTTGCTAAATATATTGAGGATTTTAGTAGACTAAAATCTGCAGTCTTTTCATATACTAGAGTGTGATTTTGCAAATTGTTTTTTCCCTTTCCAACCCACCAGAACCTTTGTCTTTGGAAATATGCTTTGCTTATATTTTTCAAATATAGTAAAATTTTCTTTCAAAGTTAAACCGAAAATACTGGTCTTTACATAGTACTTCTTGAATCAGTTGGCCTATTAATTTCTATTAAGCAATGGTAGGTTTGCCAGATTGAAGGACTATGTCAACTGGCGTTTTTAGAATTAAGTCAGAGAACCCAAGGATATAGGTCACAGAAGGGAAATTGTAGCCCTGAAACGTGGGAGTTGTAGCAGGCATGACCCTTGTCTGAAGACACCAGAGTTGGCTCTTTCTTTACTGTGTCTTTCAGCAAGCAAAAAAAATGTGTATCACACGTCAGAGAAATGCTTAGATAGGTCACTTACGGGAAAGTCATTTTCTTTCTTTCTTTTTTTTTTTTTTTTTTTTTTTAGACAGAGTCTCACTCTGTCACCAGGCTGGAGTGCAGTGCTGTGATCCCAGCTCACTACAACTTGCGCCTCCTGGGTTCAAGTGATTCTCCTGCCTCAGTCTCCTGAGTAGCTGGGACTACAGGTGTGCACCACCATACCTAGCTAATTTTTGTATTTTTAGTAGAGATGAGGTTTCACCATGTTGGCCAGGATGATCTTGATCTCTTGACCTCATGATTTACCCGCCCGGCCTCCCAAAGTGCTAGAATTACAGGCGTGAGCCACTGCGCCCAGCTGTCATTTTATTTCTTAGGCTCTTCACTTGTCCCATTTGTGAAATGGAGGTGGTCTCCCACCCTGCTGTCATGTACTTGAAAAATGCAAGTTTTAGCAATGTTAGGGTTCTACTTTAAACTTACTAAACTTGAGAAGTTAAAAGTTGGAGAGACCTAGGTAGCCCTGCAGATGACGCTAAACATTGGTCATACAAGTTGATGTGATGGTAACGTAGGGAAAACCAACTGCACAGTGCTTCCTTTAAACACATACTTATTTCATAAAGTTCTGTTTCCTCGAGAGCTTATTTTGTTTATCTTACCTTATATTCTATATCCAGCTGTAATTGTCTTACTATATCTATTTTCTAACAGATTTATTCTTGTCTTAAATATAATATTTAAATTTTCCCACAGCCTGTTCCTTTTTTCTCAGGGTCTCTGTGTATAAGACATAAATATTAAACCAAATTTCAAATATTTGTTGCTAAGTAAAAGACTAATTTATTTTTGTGGTCGCAGAAGGCACTTCATATTAAATTAAAAGGTTAATTCAACTGGCCTGCAAAAATGCATTGAATGGAATGCTTAGAAACTGGGACCAGGCCGGGCACAGTGGCTCACGCCTGTATTTCTAGTGCTTCAGGAGGCCGAGGCAAGTGGATCACGAGGTCTGGAGATCGAGACCATCCTGGCTAATACGGTGAAAACCCACCTCTACCAAAAATACAAAAATTTAGCCAGGCATGGTGGCACGCACCTGTAGTCCCAGCTACTCGGGAGGCTGAGGCAGGAGGATTGCTTGAACCCGGGAGACGGAGGTTGCAGAGACGCCATTGCACTCCAGCCTGGGCAACACAGTGAGACTCTGTCTCAAAAAAAAAAAAAAAAAAAAGAAAAGAAAAGAAAAAAGAAACTACGACCAAGCAGAGTTAGAAAACCAAGCAGTCCCATTACAGGAATGGGCATGTTATGCACTGGTGTTTTCACTGTTGAATTTATTATGTAAGTTAAGGGACCGAAGCCTAGGGTTTCATCCTGAACCCATCAAAAGTAGAAAGGGTCCATCAGAGAGAACATTCTGACACATCTAAAAAGTACCTCTCCCACACCAGGTATACTGTCACTTAAAAAAAAAAAATAGCCAGAAGGAAACTGAAGCCTCTGAATAAAAACCGAAGAGAAGAGAGAGCTGTTTGCAAATTTAAGAATGTGTTACTTAGATAATCTACGTGTAAGATTACGTACATAGCAAATCATCACCTGAAAAATGCAGATTTTAATAATGTTAGGGTTCTACTTTAAACCTACTCAACTTGAGAAGTTAAAAGTTGCAAAACCCCCCTGGGAGAGGCTCTAGGCAGCATTACAGATGATAAGAAACATTGATTCCAGCCCTCTGAGAACAAGTAGTATATAATAAGAACTTTTAAACTAATGATACCCTTTCACTGATAATTCTATTCCTAAACAAATAGCCGAAGGAAACCATCCAATAGTGGGCAAAACAGGATGCCCTTAACAATTCTATTTATAGTAGTTAAAAACTGGAAATTCCCCAACCACCCCCAGTGTGGGACTAGCCAAACACACTTGGGGAAGGTAAATATCATAGGATACATGGTAGCCTCACAGCCGTTCATTCACTCACTCATTTATTATTTCTTCAGTAGATTACGCAGGGCTCTGCAGGTCATATTCAGGATTTTACATGTTTGTTTGAAGACAAGTAGAAGCCATTTGTTTTAAGCAGAGGGTCGGCGTGGCAAGGTAGGGAGGTGAAAAGTGGAGGCAGGGCCTCTTAGGCTGCAGTCTAGGAGCAGTGGTTGTGATATTAACTAAAGTGAGGCTCACTGAGAGAGGAGGTGGTTCAAGAAACAGATAAAAGGCAGAGTCTGCAAGTCTTGGTGACCCATTTCATGTGAGATGAGAAGAAGAGAGGGCTTAAGGATTACTTCCAGGTTCTTGGTCTGATCGTCTGAGCATTTACTGATCTAAGCAACACCATCTCATTTGTAAAGATGTTTGTGTTAGACGCATCAAATGTGTGGCGCCTGTATGACCTCCAGGAGGAATTACTTAGGAGATCATGGAATGTGGCTCTGGAGTTCAGAAGAAGTGCCTGGCTGGAGTAGATTTAGCATAGACGAGCCGATTGAAGCCATGGGAGTAGATGAGGTTGCCCAAGAAGAAGGGGAGACCTGGGGAACCTTACTGTTGAAGGGCTGGAGAAGGAGGAAGAGCAGAAAAGTAGGCAGCAAACCAGGACAGGTGGAAATCTCTGAAGCCATGGACTATTCTAAGAGAAGGAAGTAGAGATGTCTGGTGAGGATGTTGCTGAGAAGTCAGGCAGTTCCCCAAGTACCAACCATTGCCCTTTGGATTTGACAACAGGGAGGTGACCTGAGCAAAAGCAGATTGGAGAAGGGTGGGAGTGGGAACCGGAATGGAAGGTGAGGAAGTAGTGAGAATGGTGTTGGACAGCTCCCCTGGGAAGTTTGGCTGTAAAGGGAGGCGAGAAAGAGGAGCAGGACCTAACAGGGAGGATGATGACAAGGGGCGTGTGCATGTGGACAGGAAAAAAACTTGAAACTGCTTAAAAGCTATAGGGAAGAAACCCAACAAAAGAAGTTGGCAATATGACCACAAATGGGGACTGTAAGAGCTAACTGTAAACTGGAAATGTCTGTATGAAATGATGTCAACTGGGGGAACAAAATTCCATCCATATGAATGCGACTTTGTAAAACTTATGCATGTGCTTTAAATACAAAAGTACTGAAACAAAGAAAACATTTTTTTGCCAGATTTTGTGAGACACGTCTGTTCACACTTATGACAATTGCAAGTGACACCATCCATTGAGTGTTTATGATGGCAGACGTGGGGCTGGTGCTCTGCACGTATCATCTCATTTAATCCTTACAACAGCCCTGCCAAGTCTGTGGCACAGTTCTCATTTTACACACAGGAATACTGAACTAAGCCCTGAACTGTGGCTCGGAGAAGAAAAATAGCTTCCCTAAGGGCATACAGTTGACAAACAGAGGAACAAACAGAGGAACAAGATTCAAACTTGGGACTCCCTTGCTGCAGAGCCCAAATTCTTTCCTCTAAAATTAAGTAACTTAAATAAATTTAACCCCCCTCAACAGCATCTTGTATGTTGTTTGTCCTCAGACGTTAGTAAGATTGATCAGCCAAGTCACAGCAGTATTGTTCACTCGCTCTGTCCTGTCCATTTGAAACACATTGCAATACAATAATGGAATTTAGGATGCTCAAAGAACATGCCTGGCTTGTCACGTAAAGATCACCAATGCAAAACTGTGTTTTGTTTCTGTGTGTGTGCGTGTGTGTGTTTGTGTGCATGCACCCAGGAGTATATCTAGATTTTATGGGCCCGAGGCTTACAATTTAGGCAATATGAATATTTCTGGAACTCTTCCCAGGGACCTGCGCAAGTGAAGGGCCCCGAATCTCACTAGCTTCGTGGCACATCTACCTCTGCATATGCGTGTGTTTACATGAACTGTGTATGTATGCGTGAAGACAGATGGAGGAACCAATGAAAACCATGGTTCTTTGACCAGTACGGCTCAGTTCCATTGAATAGTACAATAGAAGCAGTGGTTAGGACCAGTCACTGTGTTTCTTTTCTGGGAAGAGAGGGGAGATTTATTAAAAATCAAATGGGTGGCCGGGCACAGTGGCTCACGCCTGTAATCCCAGCACTTTGGGAGGCCGAGGTGGGTGGATGATGAGGTCAGGAGATCAAGATCATCCTGGCTAACACGATGAAACCCTGTCTCTACTAAAAAAAATACAAAAAAATTAGCCAAATGTGGTGGCAGGCGCCTGTAGTCCCAGCTACTCGGGAGGCTGAGGCAGGAGAATGGCATGAACCCGGGAGGCAGAACTTGCAGTGAGCCGAGATCGCGCCACTGCACTCCAGCCTAAGCGACAGAGCAAGACTCCATCTCAAAAAAAAAAAAAAAATCAAAAATCAAATGGGTTATGAATTTTCTGAAAAATGCCCTTTGAATTTTAGCCATTAGCTAAGTTAGATATACAGTACTGTGGCACATGCTCTTTATTTTCAGTAGGCAAATAAATATAACTTATTTTTAAATATATTCTTTATCCTAGGGACTGTTTTGGGGTTGGTTGGTTGGTTGTTTGAGAAAGGGTCTCACTCTGTCATGCAGACTGGAGTACGGTGGCGCGATCACAGCTCACTGCAGCCTCGACCTCCTGGGCTCAAGCAATCCTCCCACCTCAGCCTCCCAAGTAGCTGGGACAATAGGCATGCATCACCACACCCCACTAATTTTTGTATTTTTTGTAGAGATGGGGATCTCACTATATTACCCAGGCTGGTCTCAAACTCCTAGGCTCAAGTGATCCTCCTGCCTCTGCCTCCCAAAGTGCTGAGATTACAGGTGTGAGGCACAGCACGTAGCCAGATTTTTTGTTAACACCTTTCGGATGTGATCTCCTCTCCTACATATATGAAAATTTGAAGAATACCTCAAGAGAGCAGGCTGGGTGTTGAGGCATGAAGGGACTCTGGAAATGAAAGAAGATGGAGGGCCGTCTTCATATACTTAGAAACCTGCTATAGACAAGACACATATTCTGTGTTACTTCAGAAGTCAAAACTAAGAAAGAAAGTACAGGGATTGCGGGGGAAGCCAGATTTCACCTCAGCAGAGAAACTTTCTGTCAACTAGAGCTGTCCAAAAATGGTTTGCTTGTGCCGTGGCCGGCTACCCATCACTGTAATTACCTAGTCAAAGCCACTTCTTTCTGGGTGAAGGGGAGGTGGGAGACTTAGTGAGCAAAGTTTGAGTCAATCTAAGAAACCTCTAGAATCCTGTCTAGGTCTAATATTCCAAGTTATTATTGGGGCACACTGTCACTACCCATCATACGTGCACAGTGCATGCCCAGCAAGTGGGCTCTGTCCCCGTGGTGGTGACGTGTTTTTGCTGAGCCGGCCGCATTCCCTGACCAAGCCCTTGGTTGCTGAGGAAACATGTCTGTGCATGGAATGACTCAACTAAGACCACACTCCTGGGTCTTAGAACTAAGTTTTTTCCTGGCCCAGTACCCGGAACCTCAGGTCCATGCTCCCACCCATAGCCACCTCATAGATAGCATTTAAGATAACTCCTGATACCTTATTAGTCTCGTAGTAGGTTTATGGTCTAGGTAGGAAACTGGCTGAGTCCAGTTGACCCGCCCCTCCCCCTGCTTCCTCCTGCACACTCGGGAAGAACCCCTCTGTCCCTGCTCCCTTGGCCAGCGTCAGTGTGGGAGGCTGAAGTGAGCCTGTGCAGAAGTCTGGGAGGTGTGCAGCAGACCACGTGTCAGCCCCCAAGAGGCTTAACCCACCAGGTCAGGAGGAGGCATCCAGCGAACCCAAGACTGGGAGAGTGACCTCAGTTAGCCTTCTTTACCCTTTCGGGAAGGAGAACATAAAGTTGGCCGTGACCCAGATACTCCTGTGTTCTCCATGTAAGACCTCCTTAGAGATCTACGCACCTGTCCTAAGCCACTATAACAAGATCAGGAATAGTAATGATGGGAGTGTTCCCGGTGGTGTTGGTGGTGGTGGTGGTAAAAGCAATGACTAGTGTTTACTGAGCTTTTCCTGTTTGCCTCACGCCGTGATGAGCTCATTACATAGACCACCTTAGTGAATCCTTACAATGATCCCATAAGGTAGATGCCATCAACATTGCCATTTTATAGATGAGGAGACTTAAGGGGCATGCCTGAGGAGGCACCAGTCTGACTCCAGAGCATGGCCTCTTCACCATGCTGCTGTCTTTCCTATTTCTCTCTCATGAAAACACAGAAGGAAAAGTCACCTGCCTGCTCTCCAGCCCTTGTTTGAGCCACCCCAAGCCCAGAAGCAGCCACCAAGAGGGGTCCAGTGAACAGTTTGTGTACCAAACCCTACTCTGGGTGCTTCTTGTCCTTTCCCTCCTTTAACCCTCATAGCAAATGCTGGAGGTCGGTGCCATTCTTTGCATTTTGCAGAGAAGTTCAGGGACTTGCTCAAGGTTACCTGGTGCACAGGAGTTGGGACTCCCACACAGGCAGCCGTGCCCACCTCTGCAGTCAGCACCTCCCACCACCACACCAGCTCGCCTGGTTAAGTGAACCAAGCTGAACAGCATCACAGACACTAAATTTATATTTCCTGGCCTCCCCTTCCAAAATGGATACACTAATTACTGACCTTTTTTTTTAGTAATAGTAATCATCAGGAACACATTTTTCAATGTTTTCATTTTTCTATTCCGCATACTACCAAAAAAAACATTGATAAAACCCAGCAAGTGTGAGGCCATGTAAATTAGCAAAAGTTCAGGAAGTCATTACACTAAACCAAAAGAAACAAAGTGTTGATTAGGGGCTTATTTTTGTATGAGATTAAAATATGAATCATTAAAATAGGACTGTATTTCAGGCTCCTTATCCCCGCCTCATCAGAGACATCACCATGACTACTAGGTTTGGATTCAATGAATTCCGAAGCCGTTCTCAGCTTTCAAATGCAGTCATGTGTGCCATGGTTCTCCCTTATACATAGCAGTTTCAAAAGTCTGGTCCAGGACACCTCTGTATCTTCCTGCCCATCTCCTTTTAATAAAATACCTAAGTGACATGGTGTCTGCAGGTCTTTGAAGTATTTTGCTTTATTTAGTCATGATACTAAGTAGTGGCAGAAAGTTATACTAACAGCAACCAAATTTCAAAGGTAGAGGAAGGAACAAAGTCAAGGCGAAAACACAAAATTCCCTCAGGAATCCCTTAGAATCGGGTATCCTTGGAGCTTTATTTAGTATCAGTGATAGAGGAGCGGGTGTTTGTAGAAAAAAAGACATTAATATGGAACGTTTCTCAGGTCCATGCTGAGCTTGAAAGAAAAAATAATATAGCAATATCTTCAACCCAAAATATGCCTTGAATTTAAGTTGGTAATTAAAATATTTGTTTAAAAAATCGCTAAAATTAGAGACAAAAGCCCATTGTTTGTTATTACTGCTGACTGCCTGTCTGTGTGTGGAGAAGGGTGTGAGGAGATAGTCAGAGGCCTGTGATATTTTAAAGATTAATCACCCACCCCCAAAGGGTTTTGAGGCACCCACCTGCATTTTCAACTTGGATCTAAGAGTCAAGGGGTGGGAGAAGACCATGACACGTTTTGGGTTTGTTTTGATTTTGTTTCTGTTTTTTGTTTTGTTTTGTTTTTTGCTAATTAATCCTTGGACACTTCAAATACCAAATATATCAGAACAGAAAGGTGCCTGCTCAACCCAACCCCTACTATCCTCTGACTATGGCCTGACATCTCTAGATGATTTTCTAGAGACTGTGGAACCTTGGAACAATGCCTGTGTGCATTTTTAAAGGAGGGAAGCATCTCAGAACATGCCAGTTCCTTATAGAGTATCTTGAACAGTTACCACCTCTAACTGGACTCGTGAATTTTTTTCATGTTTATTCTTTTCCTGCCTAGGATTGAGGTTGGTTAGAAAGGCATATTTTTCTCTGTAGGGAAGATTTCTGTGAAGAATCTATGAGTTGTCATTGGAGCATTACAAATGTTCTTAATGACTTCATAATTCTTCGAGTAATCTGAAGTGCAAGCTAAGATAGATGTAAAAAGAACATCCTCACAAATATAAGAGCAATAAATTGGGATCGTTTAAATTCCCTGCCATTGTTAGGCAGCTACTGAAGCAGTTCAGTAATGTGGGAAAATGTTCGAATCCTAGTGCGGAGGGAAGAGAGGATACTCAACTATTAAAAGCCTGATTCTAACTATAGAACTGTAGATAGTATTAACAGGGCTTCTGTATCTTAGTGATGGGATTCTAGGTAATGTTTTGCCTTCTTTCTGATTTTCTGCCTTTTTAAAACATTTTTGGGGCCGTACACAGTAGCTTACACCTGTAATCCCAGCACTTTGGGAGGCCTAGGCGGGTGAATCACTTAAGCTCAGGACTTTGAGGCCAACCTGAACAACATGGTGAAACCCTGTCTCTACTGAAAATACAAAAATTAGCTGGGTGTGATGGTTCACACCTGTGGTCCCAGCTACTTGGAGGGCTGTGGTGGGAGGATCACTTGAGCCCGGGAGGTGGAGGTTGTAGTGAGCCGAGATCGTGGCACTGCACTTCAGCATGGGCAACAGAGTGCGATCCTGTCTCAAAAAAAAAAAAAAAAAAAAAAAAAAAATATATATATATATATGATTTTCATGATCAAAAAAGTTTGATTTAAAACTTCACATAGCTCTGACCTTTTGAGTCTCCAGTGCTGCATTCTGTGTCCCGTGAGCTTGGTGAGGGTAGGAGGTGGCAGGCCTGTTTTGCTCTCCAGTTGTATCTTTGGCACAGTGCCAGGCACATGGCTGCTGCTCCGTAAATTGTTGTTGGGAAAAAAATTTTCTGTTTCTCGATTTCCCTTTCCTTTTTCTTTCCAGGTGATGTGCTCTATGAACTCCTTCAGCATATTCTGAAGCAGAGGAAACCTCGGATTCTTTTTTCACCATTCTTCCACCCTGGAAACTCTATACACACACAGCCGGAGGTTATACTGCATCAGAACCATGAGGAAGGTACTGGAAGAGGCTTCTCTTTTCTTGCCTGAGGTTTAGACAAATCCAAGAAGTTTAATTGTTAACTTGATAAGCTGGTCTTATTTGTGTAAGTTCACTTTTCATTCAACAGACAATTACTGAGTGCTTACGATGTGCAAGATACACTTTTGGTTCCCTGAAGCTCATAATCAAAGTGAAGCAGTGAGATGGATGTACACAGAAGCATAACCGTATAGTAGGCACTGTAAAGGTGTGGTGGAAGGGTCAGTGACAGCCAGGCACAGGAAACAGGGTCTGCTCATAAAGGAAGCAGCTCTGGAGTATGCCTTAGAGCAGTGGTCCCCAACCTTTTTGGCACCAAGGACTAGTTTTGTGGAAGACAGTTTTTCCACCAACAGTGGAGGTGAGGGATGGTTTGGGATGACTCAAGTGCATTACATGTATTATGCACTTCATTTCTATTATTATTACATTGTAATGCATAATGAAATAATTACACAATCCACCATAATGTAGAATCAGTGGGAACCCTGAGCTTGTTTTCCTGCACCTAGATGGTCCCATCTGGGGGTGATGGGAGACAGTAACAGATCATCAGCCATTAGATTCTGTAAGGAGTGCACAACTAGATCCCTCACATGGACGGTTCATGATAGCGTTTGTGCTTCTATGAGGATCTCATGCCGCTGCTGATCTGACAGGAGGTGGAACTCAGGCAGTAATGCGAGCAGTGGGGAGCAGCTGTAGATACAGAGGAAGCTTCACTCACTTGCCCACCGCTCACCTCCTGCTGTGCAGCCCAGTTCCTAACAGGCCATGGACTGGTACCGGTCAGTGACCTGGAGGTTGTGGACCCCCCCTTAGAAATCCAGCAGGATTCTGATAAGGTTGAAGTGAAGAACATTCCAGGCAAAGAAAATGACGTAAGGGTGGGGTAAGGCTTTGGAACAGACAGCAATTAGATGACTTGGATTATAGAGCTTATCTTCCCCCACTCTTTTATTACAAAAAATTTCAAACATACTCCAAATAAAATAAAATACATAAACCCCTCTGAGCCGTCACCCTTGCCTTCACAATGATCACCATTTTGTCATTGCAGAGCTAGTTCAAGGGGCTTAGCTTGGAACCAGAGTGTGGAGAACTTTGATTTCTGGAATATGGAGGAAAGAAATGGGAAGTCATTGAAGATGTTTTTAGCAGGGGGTAATAAAAGCTGGAGGAAGGAAAGAAAAACACCCAAATCTGTAAACTCAGTGTTGGATCAGGGCTTTCTGCATCAGGCATCACAGGAGGCTGGTTAGAGTGCACTCAGTGTCCGTGTTTATTTCAAGTGTCCCGGTTGTTCCTCTTAATCATTGATAGAAAGCAAAAGACCAGAATTTAATTCAGGCCCTGGACCTAGTTCCACAATAGGTGCTGGGGCCCGGAAATAGAGTATAAAAACCTTACTTGAGGCCGGGCACGATGGCTCACGCCTGTAATCCCAGCACTTTGGGAGGCCAAGGCAGGCAGATCATGAGGTCAGGAGATCGAGACCATCCTGGCTAACACGGTGAAACCCCGTCTCTACTAAAAATACAAAAAAAAATTAGCCAGGCATGGTGGTGGGCACCTGTAGTCCCAGCTACTCAGGAGGCTGAGGCAGGAGAATGGTGTGAACCTGGGAGGCGGAACTTGAAGTGAGCCAAGATCGCGCTGCTGCACTCTAGCCTGGGTGACAGCGAGACTCTGTCTCAAAAAAAAAAAAAAAAAACAAAAAACAAAAAAAACATTGAGCCGGGCATGGTGGTGGGCGCTTGCAGTCCCAGCTACTCGGGAGGCTGAGCCGAGATCGCACCACTGCACTCCAGCCTGGGCGACCGAGCGAGACTCCATCTCAGAAAAACAAAACAAAACAAAACGAAAAAACACCTTACTTGAACACCATTGCATTAAACAGTTGAACAGCTCGAGCACTCAGTGATGGATCGTGCCTCTGAGGGTCATGATACCCACATCCTCCCACTTGGTTTGGTCAGACAACAGACGTCCAAACGTGCACCAGTTTCTTCATATGTACTTTTCCTTAGGTCCAGATTACTAGGGACCTCCAACCGTGGTCCCTTGGGGCATTTCCTTAAAATGATTGCTCATCCCCAAGAGCAGGACTAACATTTTTGTTTGGTTGTTGGGAAACCAAAAGATGAGAAGTTTCTTGTTTTTCCTAATTAACACTTCACAAAAGAGAGCCTGACTCCAGGCGACTGACATCACCTCCTTGTGCCAAGCATTTCCCAGCAGGGCCCCTCGCTTCCGTGATGGAGAACGGACAGCATTTTGTGCAGGCTCCCTGCCTTCCTCTCATCCTTTCCTCCCCTCACTCTACCCTTGCTAAATTTAGCAGCTGCCCTCCTCCCCCAGTTCGGTTTTTCATTCTTTTGCTCTTCCTGCCATGTGCATTTCCGGCTTGCATAATAGCCACCAGCCACTCTAGAGAAGAGGAGGTGGGTTTACTGAAGCTTGACATTAAGGCAAGAAATATATTACCTAGCCTGCCTTTCAGATACAAAGGGTATGTGATGGGTTTTCTTTCTCTCTCTCATGCTCTCTTTCTCTCATTATTTTTTTTTTTAAATCTCATTTAGAATTTCTAGCCCCATTTTATTCCTGAGTGTGATTAGAGGCTTATGGTCTCTCCTCCTCCCAGATCCTTCCTCTTTTCCCCTTGGCCTGATTTGACTCAGAAGTAGGTGTGTTTGTTGTTCTCATTTGCAGGAGCTCAGCAATAGAGAAAGCTGGCTTACTCTGAGAGCTACTCTCAAACCAAGTAAATACAGATGTGCCACCGCATACGCTGTCATGAGCTTTCTCTCAAGTATTATTATGTCGGTAGTGGTGAGCGCGGTATGTAAGAGAATAGAGCTAATGAGGCCGAGGTCAAGGGTGTCATTGCTCTGCAGACCAGTTAGCTCTGCTTCAGACCCAGCTCTTAAAAATAGAGCATTTTCAGAGACCATTCCTTAAAGCTGATGGCCAGGAAGCAAGGTCTGAGAGCATATGTCCCCCTCCTTTGTCTATTCAGACAGGGCGCATGTGCACCGATGAACAGATGCACATGACAAGGAGAGAAGTGTAGGTCTTTATCAGGTGGTATCCAGGGAGAAGAACTGTCCAAGGCACAGAGGTGACGTGAAGAGGTGGCCCTCTCCCTATCCCCCTGCCTTTCAGCTATATGGTGCCCTTGATGACAAAGAGAACAAGTAGAGAGGTGCATGGATCAGCACAAGTTTCCTGCCTCCAGCTACTTCCTCTCTCTTTCCCTTCTTCTCCACTGAAAAGAAAAAACTCCAGCTCAACGTAAATTGTTTCCAGAATCAATGCTGTTACATTTAATTATGAAGGATAACAGATGATTGATGTGGGCATATGTTAACATACAGAAAGCTCTGGTTCTGAAAAAAAAAAAAATCTGTCAAGTGAAATTATACATACCAAATATTACTTCCCCAGTGATTTATTTTACATAACTGGGAATACAGTTCCGTATAAAAGTATGTTAACCCAAGATAACACATGTTGCTACCAACTTGGCATAAGTAAGTAGGTAAGTGGGTAGGTGGGTAGGTGGGTAGGTGGATAGGAATGACAGAATGGAAAGAGAACAAGGCCCAACTCAGCTGTTAAGCAGCCTGGCACAGTGAAGCATGCACGGTCAAGTGCAAACACAAGGCATCATTCAACCGCCTTGTGATTTCCCCTCATCGTGGCCACAAACTTAACCAGTTCAGGCATTCATAATTTCACAATGGGCATTTATGTCACAGTACAAATGTGTCTTGCTCAGTCTAGCACCAGTTCCCCACATGTATCCTCTATGACTTTCTTACATTGAAATCATGCCTTCCTTAGTAGCCACGTGACAGTGCTAGAAGCTAGGAAGTTGGTATTAGCTCAGAGGTTCCCCTCCATGCCCTGACAGTAGACGAGGATGATCATCATGCTAATTCAGACTCTCTATATGTGAACATTCATTACCTCTATAATGTAGTCCATTCTGAAATCACATCATGCCTTGAGCAAAGCAGTCCTCAGATTACACTTACCTCTAGAAAAACCAGCATTTTCACCCTTTTTCCTTATCAGTTATGGGAAGGAAGGGTGATTTTATATAATTTGGTTAACCTTGTAATTTTTCACCCATACCAACACACTTATGACAGTGACACAGGGCTCCATCAGTAAGCAAGCAAGGACAACATATCAAATATTCAGGCAAAACCAGAACCAGACCATCCTCAACAAACTGGGGTGAGTGGGTGTGAGTGTGAGTGTGTGTGTGTGTGCGCGCGTAAGTGTTTTAAAGGATGAGATCTGGAAGTCAGGAAACCAGGTCCTAACCCTTCATTCTGCCAGAACAGATTATAAGGGCTGAAGTTTCTCATTTCTCTGACTCTGTCTCCCCAGTTACAAGAAGAGGGTTAGACTAAATGGTTTCTGCAGTCTCTTACAGCTCTCAAATCCCCACATTACATCCAAGGAGTCTGAGTCTTCCTGGGTGATATGAAGATAAGGCGTATTCCCTTCCTTCGGGGTCTTGAGCATCTAAAATCTAGAAAATCGTAGCAGTGTCCTGCCTGGTGTTGCTCAGAAGCAGGAGAAAATCTCTTCTGTCCTGATTTGTCTCACCTTATTGAGAACTTCAGATAACATTGCCCCTCTTGAGAGTGGCAACAAGAGTAGTGTCATTCACTTATTTCATCATAAAAAGCTCAGTTTAAGGACATTCTTTTTCCTTGACTGTTACGACTCATTTTATCTTTGTAATATGAATTAGAATGCAGGTAGGTAGTTATGTAGGAAGGAGGTAAAGTAAACAATGATATTACTTCTTTCACAAAAACCAGGAGGCAAAGCATCTTTAGAAATAGCAGACCAGCAAATGACTATAAAATAAATTTATTTTATCACGTTGCAGGGGTGTTGATAACTTCTTTTCATACCTTAGATTCTTTTATTTTGGGTCCCAAAAATAAAAATGTGACTGGATGTGCAGTCTGTAGGGAGAAGGAGTAAGATCTGGATTTCTCCAATGTTCTCATCCCATCACCCCCTTGGAGCTTGATAATTTCAGCTCTTCAGTCCCATCCTTTCCTCTGCCCCATCAAACAGATTATGGAGCAGTGATTCTTAATCACTTTAGTGTGCAGATATTCACACATATGCAGGGCGGAGATTGTTTCTATAGCACTGGGTGCAGTTTAACATGGCAGTTCTGCTCTGGGACAACTCTTTATCACGAGGTAAATGTGGAAATCACAAGTGGTGAGAAATTTCAAGCCTCGAAGTACAATCGATCTCAGTTTTTCTTACAACTAGCACATGGGAATGGCTCAATAATTGAGAGAAGTCATTTCTTTGTGAGAGATGGAGAGGGTTCTGTGATGGCCCACAGAAGTTTTATTTATATGATTGCTTTATTGAGGGGAATCGTACCCCTCCCGCCCCACCACCAAACCTAAGTGCCCCAAGACTGCTTTGGCGGAAGGAAATTGTATACAATTTTAATGAGACAATTAAAGAAGATGAGGTGTATGAATCTGCTTCTTAATAACAAAAGAATAGCTAACACTTATTGGGTCCTTGTTGTGTGCCGGCCCTGTTCTAAGCTCTTATATGTTTGAATCATTTAATCCTCACCACCACCCTATAAAAGAAGGTGATATTATTACCTCCACTTTATAGATGAAAAAATAAAGGTTAAGAGCAATAAAGTAACATGCCCCAAAATCAAGTAGCAACGCTAAGATTTAAACCCAGGTGGGGTTGATGCCAGTGCCTGCGTTCATTCCACTGCGCGGAATGAGGAGACCAAAATACATCTTCATGAATGTTTGTAGTGCAGGCGCCCTGAAAATAGAGCACATGATTGAAAGATGAGTAGAAGTTGTGGAGATGAGGACGCCAAAGCAGTTTTCAGGTCACCTGACTGGGGTACAGTGTGTGGCAGGTCCCCTGCTTATGTTACTGCCAAATTTATACCCAAAAATGTCAAAGATGACTTTTGAGACTCCAAAGTATGTCTAGTTCATAATATTAAAAACTCATGCTGAGTTGGACTGAATTCACCCTTGTAGATGATTAACTCCCTTGGGATGGATGGGCCATCATGAAAATCTCCCAGCCTGTGAGAACTGTGGGTTCTGAGCCAGGCACCGGCTTCTGAGAGCAGAAGCACTGGCTATCACCCACCCCCTGAGGAGATCACGCCTTGAAAGCTGGCCCCTCACTACAGTTGCTTAGTAGGCACCAGGTAGATGCAGTCGTTAGTCGCTCAAGTCACATCCTTTCACGATTGTTGTAAAACCACTCGATTCTCTAGTTTTGCTGGAATCGTGTTGATGACCGCAGGGTCAAGGAGGCTGTGGGCTGGGGTTTGACATTTTCGTTACACATATTAACCGTGTAATACATGACGGAGCCAGAGAGCATGCTGGCACGTATATGCATGCACTCTAGATCCCCCGACTACCTGAGTTCTAATCCCAGCTCCCCAGTTTACCGGCTGTGTGACTTCAGGCAACTGCCTTGGGTCTCAGATCTCCACCTGTAAAAGAAGGAAAATGACAGGACCTATCTCAAAGGGTTGACGTAAGAAAGAAATGAGTCTCCAGCCTGGGCAACCCAGTGAGACTCCGTCTCAAAAAAAAAAAAAAGAAAGAAATGAGTTAATATGGAAAATGCCCTTAGAATAGCCAAGCACTCAGTAAATGTTACTCATTATCATGATTCAATATTTCTGGCTATTATTTGGTTGTTTTCCCCCCTCTTTTTATGTAAATTTTTAATTGGGATAAAATATACAACATTTACCATTTTAACCATTTTTAGGTGTACTTCAGTAGTGGTACATCTCTATTGACAATGTTGTGCAGTTGGTTTTTCCTTCCACTTTTCCTAACCATTCTCAATATCGCAACTGCGTGCACTTTGTGCAAACATCAGGTTTGTGCACCTTATACGTAGGGAAGGGCTGTTGCCTCCCTCGCTGTTATCCAAGAACACCTTCGTGGATTCATGGGCACTATGGTTTCTGTGGGAAAATACATTTAAAGTACCAATCTTCATTACTCTCATAACACAGCCTGTTTGGAAGTGAGCACTGCTTGCGTTCTATGTTACCTTGCAATACCTGTTGAGCACTGAGTCCTCCATGACCCCTTTGGAACCTTTGTATTACACTTCTGGCTGTCTCCTCCCTTAAGAACTACAAGGTAAGCCTTTTTGCACCCCTTTCTGTTCTGGGAATCTTGAATCTGGCAGCAGGTAATGACAGGTCCCATCAGAAACAGGTTAAGATCTTGACTTCCTGCTCCCCCTGGGAGCTGGGCCCCCGAGCACCACTTAACACCTTTTTCCCTTGACCCGGCCTCATTCCAGCCTTCTGCAAGTCCTGCTTTCCTCTCCAGGACCTTTCTTCCTGCTTTGCCTCCTGTATTTCAGGGCGTAGGGCGGCATGACCTTTTACCTTCTGACCCTTGCCCCTGCTGCAGCATGTGTTTTTTGTGACGGCGTGTAGGGACTGGATTGTACAGAGACCCTCTTTGCATCTG
This sequence comes from Chlorocebus sabaeus, assembly GCF_047675955.1. NCBI lineage: Eukaryota > Metazoa > Chordata > Mammalia > Primates > Cercopithecidae > Chlorocebus > Chlorocebus sabaeus. The sequence goes on from NC_132914.1 coordinate 12,648,412, forward strand.
GGCCCTTGGCCTGTTACAGAAGGGACCCTCACCCTCCCTGCCTGCACCAGGGTCCTCCAACTGGAGGCTGCTTTTAGCCCTAGGGCTAGCGTGCTCTCTTAAGCCAGAAGTTTTAGGGGCAAGAGATCCCTAATATGCATGAATGACTCTCACAAGACAGGCAGGAAGTCTCCAAGAGACTTCCTTTACCCCTAGGGAAATGCCATCTGATCTTTGAGATAAGGAGCTGGGAGCAGTTTGATTTCACCTCCAGAGAAGGAAGCCCTCAGTTAAGGGGTCATCTTGCTCTTTTCCCCACTCCAGGGCCTCTCTGCCTTACCTCTCTGCCACCTGTGACTCCAGGCCTTATACATGATTGAGAGGTTTACCCAAACAGACCTAATTGGCTTATTGGAAATCCAATCTCTTGATTTCTTAATTCACTTCTTTTGTGCTGCTTTATGGAGACAAGGGAGACTCCCCCATACTGCCTGTGAAGAGCAAGGCAGTCTGCAGCCCCGATTGTGAGGCCTCCTGTGTCGGCAGATGTGCATGTACTCTCTCTACTGATCCCCTGGAAAGGTGGCCTGTTTGGAAGCAGTCCTGCCCAGGCCTGCTGCAGTAATGAAGATTAAGCCTCAGAGTACTACAAGTTACCCATTTTGTTTCGTTTAGCCCCTTTCATCAAATGCTTATAAAATTCTAGGAGCGTACACAGGGTTTATTGTTGGTAACCTCAAACATATGTGAATCATCCACTCCAAACTAGGGCAGTTTTCTTCTCAGGCCCTCCAAGGGAGTTCAGTGACATTGGCACATTGTGGGGATGAATAGGCTGAAATGCCGGGCACACAGTCAAAGTGGAAAGGCTCCAAACCAAGCAGAGGTTGAACCTCAGGTAACTGGAGTAGGGGGTGTATTAGTTAGCTAGGGCCGCTGTAACAAAGTACCCCAAACTGGGTGGCTTAAACAACAGATATTTATCATCTCACAGTTCTGGAGGTTAGAAGTCAAAGGTCAACATGGTGTGCCAGACTTGGTTCCTTCTGAGAGCTTTGAGATAGGATCTGTTCCATGACTCTCTCCTCTTTTCTGGTGGTTTGCTGGCAAGCTTTGGCATTCCTTGCCTTGGAGGTCTCTGCCTTCATCTTCACCTCCTTTCTTCCCCTGTGTATGTCTCTAAGTCCAAAGTATACTTTTTATAAAGACACCAATCATATTGACTGTTCATAAAATGACCTCATCCTAACTGCATCCTCAAGGACCCTCTTTCCAAATAAGATCACATCCTGAGGGTACTAGGGGTTAAGACTTCAACTTATGAATTTTGGGGGAGAGATTTTCATCCCCTAATGGGCATAGGAGACCGGGAGTGGTATATGAAATATAGTTTGAATTCCACTTCAAGACCTTGAGCTTATGACTTCTGTCTAGCTCTGTGTATCATTCATACTCCCACTAAATTTTAACAAAATGACTGGGATAGGGAGAAAGTGAAACCCAGTGGACTGAGGCTTGAGTGAGCATTACCTGCTGGGCCTGTTGATTTGCATCTCCCTGGTGACCTTCTTCTCTGACCAGCATCTGTGGGCTTAGGGAAAGCACAATGGTGGAAATGTGATCCTGGTGTGTGAGATGCAAACTTGATCTTAGCCTTTTCTGTACCCTGGAAACTTACCAGTCAAAACTTTCACCAAAGGCAGATTTTTGTTTGTTTGTTTAGGTTTACTAGTTATTTATTATTTATAGCGTGATTAAATGGGGTCAAATTTTTATGAATTTTTAAGTAGAGAAACTTTCCTAACAAGAGGAAAGGGTAAGAAATCAGACCTTTTTGTAAAGAAAATTACCACATTTAAAGTCCTGGTTTATTTTAGGCTGTTTGGCAGTGAGAAGAAGGGATTATTTGTGTCTAACAGAGGTCTACAAGGAAAAAGGTTTGAGATCAGAAAACACTTCCAACCAGAATGACAGTTCCCTGCCAGTCCTTGGTCTTTCTTCCTCCCTTCCTTCTGTGTCCACAGGGACTAATTATGTCTGGCTTTCCCTCCCTCTTCCTTGTATATTTCCCTTCCATATCAAGACCTTCACAATGAGGGCAATGTGGATAATTTCCCAGTTTTCCAGCTGGGCAGCTCACCAAGAACAAACCCAGACATCAAGGCCAGACCAAAAAAATCTTCTTGTTTTAGACAGAAGACTCCTACATCTGGGGGATTTAATGCACCCACTGTCCGCTCAGTGCATTTCCTGTGTCCGGAGCTTCTCTGCCTGCCGGCTCTGGTCTCGTAAGTTTCCATGCCCTGTTGCCAACTTATAATAACAGAGGCGGCAGGCAGTAGGCTAAGAACGTCATAGCCCACTTGGTACACGGGCGCTGCTTTGCAGACTGAAACAAAGCTTGCAAGGTCTCACTGCAGTCCTCTCAGCCTTGACAGTGGTTGTGCCCAGACCACCAGGAGCCTGGAATTAAATACCCTCGGATCCAGTTCTCTACTGTTAATGTTATCAGCTTCATCAAGTACTTCCTCTTTGAGTGATATCTGCAGAGAAATAAATAAATCAAGCTCCTCCAAGTCCTGTTCCCGCCTGGATCCTGAGTCCAAAGTAGAATCTGAGTTGGATTATCCAAAGCACTATCACCCTTCTGCATTGTTCCCAAGGTCTGGGCAGGAACGGAGAGTGAAATCTCTCCAGGACATTACATCAGTTCCTCCTTTACCCTTGGCATGAAAGTTCTTCCTCTCCTGGTCCTCCCAGACTTCCTAAGGCCTGGCCTGAGTGCACACCCACATACGAAGCCTTGAAGCCCAGGACATCAAAGAAAGCCTGCAGGTAACCAGATTACTGACCAACGCCTGTGACTGTTTTGAAATTTATAAGATGGGAAATGGATTCAGGAAATGGGATTTTTCAATACACGGTCTTCATCATCTTTACGTATTTTAAACCTTAATAAGCTTTTAAGTAAAGAAAGATATTCTGTAAATGGCATTTAGAAGAAAATATAGGAAAGTTCAAACTGGAACTGTCTTCAGTTGTTTACAGTGATCATACTCTGTGACAATGAAAAGTGAACCATGAACAAAAGATAAATACATTTCTATGGGCAGCAGAATTCAGATCCATATTATCTATAAAAGGAAAGTTTGCCTTATCTCCAGAAGATTACAGATCATTTTAGTCGGTGCCTGGTAAGCATTTATATGCATTTGGGTTAAAGTGAGGAAGTTAGTGCTTGTCATCCCAACCTATATCCTTGCAAGGTTAATTAAGCATTAAAAAAAAAAAAAAAAAAAAAAAAAAAAAAAAAACTTTTTATAACAGGAAATACCAGACCTATACAAAAGTAAAGAGAATTGTATAATGAATCACCATGTACCCATCACCAGTTTTGATGGTCAACTCAAGGCCAATCTTGTTTTCCCCTGTGGTCTACCTCCTCTCTCCTTCACCATCCCAGATTATTTCATAGCAAATCCCAGATACATAATTTCCCTTGTAAATAGTATCAACAGGCTGGGTGCGGTGGCTCATGCCTGTAATCCCAGCACTTTGGGAGGCCGAGGCAGGTGGATCACAAGGTCAGGAGATTGAGACCATCCTGGCTAACCCAGTGAAACCCCATCTCTACTAAAAATGCAAAAAATTAGCCAGGTGTGGTGGCAGGTGCCTGTAGTCCCAGCTACTCAGGAGGCTGAGGCAGGAGAACGGTGTGAACCCGGGAGGCGGAGCTTGCAGTGAGCGGAGATCGCGTCACTGCACTCCAGCCTGGGCAACAGAGCGAGACTCTGTCTCAAAAAAAAAAAAAAAACAGTACTTGCTCTTTGACCAGAACAAGTCAAAGACCTAGTATCAACATAGGTCTCAAAAAAAGGCTCTATAAAATCAATCACAGAACCATCATATCACTTGAAAACTAGTAGTTCCTCGGTATCATCAAATAATCTACTAGTGTTCACTTTTTGCCAACCATCTCATAAATGTTTTTTACAGCCAGGCGCGGTGGCTCACGCCTATAGTCCCAGCACTTTGGGAGGCCGAGGTGGGTGGATCATCTGAGGTCTAAAGTTCGAGACCAACCTGACCAACATGCAGAAACCCTGTCTCTACTAAAAATACAAAATTAGCCGGGCGTGGTGGCGCGTGCCTGTAATCCCAGCTGCTCAGGAAGGCTGAGGCAGGAGAATCGCCTGAATTCTGGGAGGCGGAGGTTGCAGTGAGCCGAGATGGCTCCATTGCACTCCAGTCTGGACAACAAAAGCGAAACTCCGCCTCAAAAAAAAAAAAAAATTGTTTTTTACAGTTTGAATCAGAATCCAAACAGCATCTATACATTGCAAATGGTTAATGTATCTCTTAAGTCTTTTTCAATCTATAGGTTCCCATCTGTATCCTTCTTGTGTGTATGTTTGAGCAGTCCCTCTCTTCAGGTTTTTTAAAAGAGGTCAGTCATAATTAGTATATTCGGCCAGGCGCGGTGGCTCAAGCCTGTAATCCCAGCACTTTGGGAGGCCAAGATGGGCGGATCACGAGGTCAGGAGATCAAAACCATCGTTGCTAACCCGGTGAAACCCCATCTCTACTAAAAAATACAAAAAAAAAAAAACTAGCCGCACAAGGTGGCGGGCGCCTGTAGTCCCAGCTACTCAGGAGGCTGAGGCAGGAGAATGGCGTGAACCCGGGAGGTGGAGCTTGCAGTGAGCTGAGATCCGGCCACTGCACTCCAGCCTGGGTGACAGAGCGAGACTCCATCTCAAAAAATAATAATAATAATAATAATAATAATAATTAGTATATTCATATATATAATATATTATAAATATTAGTGTATACATATATACTGTATAAGTATATACTTATATGGTATTAGTTATACACCATATATCATATATACTATCATACTATACATATATAGTATATTAGTATAATCTCCCCCGTACATAGTTTCTTTTTTTCCTCTTGTTGCTTTCAAGATTTTCTCTTTATTTTTGGTTTTCAGCAGTTTGACTATGGTGTACCTGGGTGTGGTTTTTATTTTACATATCTTACTTGAGATTCTTGGATCTTTGAATTTACTGTTGTTGATAATGTTGTTACCAAATTTGAGGACAATCTAGCTATTATTTTTTAATTTATTCTACCCTGTTTCTTTCTGTATTCTCCTTCTTAGACACCAATTACATGTGTGTTAGACCATGTGATATTGTTCCACAGGTCACTGAGGATTTGTTTTGTTTGGATTTCATTTTTACTGATCTGTCTTCAAATTTTCTAGCCCTTTCTTCTCTCATGTCCATTCTGCTATTAAGTCCATCTAGTCCAGTCTTTCATTTCAGATATTATACTTTTCAATTATAGAATCTTTATTTTGTCTTTTTTTTAATTCCATTTCCCTTTTGGCAGGCTCTGTGTCATCATTTATTACAACCATCGTTTTCTTTTAGGGCTTGAACTTATTTATAATAGCTGCTGTAAAGTTTTTCTGTTTGTTTGTTTGTGCTAATTCCAACATCTGCATTTTCTCAAGTTCTGTTTCTGTTGATGGCCTTGCCTCCTTATTATGAGTAGCATGTTTGTATTTCTTCTCATATCTAGAAAATTGTGACTGGGTGCTGAGCACGTTGAGACACTGGATTGTGTTCTGTTCCACTGAAGAGTGTTGACTTTTGTTCTAGCAGGCAATCAAATTACTGGCCAGTGACTTTGAATCTGTAGAGGCATGGTCTTATGTTTCATTAGGTCCAATCTGTTTCTATTTTGCCTTTTGCCCTTAGCCAGATCCCCTTGTCCTAGGGTTTTTACTCCTACATTGTGGTCATTCGGGGGTAACAAACAGCCTGAAGTGTTTACAGAGCCTTCAAACTTGATGAGACTCAAACTCTGAACTCTCTCTCCACTGCAGTAGCCAGTAGCTGAGATTTCTGCTCATATCTTTTGATTATACAACTGTTGCTTTTCACTGAACTCCAAAGGGTCTCCCTGGCACTTGGGCTATTCAGTAGTCAGACAAGAATTTGAGGAAACTTTTACATTTAATCACTCTCCCCTCTGAGGCTCCCACTGTATGGGATTTGTTTCTTCAATTTTCTGCCATTCTGGCAACTACCTACTCTATCTCAAGCAACTTTCTGTTTATCTTCTAACTGCCGTGTGCGGCACAGACTAGGGAGGAGCATGCAGCATAGGGCAGTTAGGAGATCAGCAGAACCAGGGAGAAAGCTGTTTAAACATGGACCTCACCCTGTGCAGGTCCCTTCTTTCAAAAGTGAAATCCTGGTTTTTGTCTGCCTTTGATACCTTCAAAAAGTTTTTTCAATGTATTTAATACAGTTTCTTTCATTTCTATCCGTAGGATGGTTCCTTTGGTACAAGCCACTCTACTGTTGTTGAAACTGAAACTCCCCCTTTCCTTGTTTAGATAAGTGGTGGCAGATCATAAATACTTCATCTTGCTTTTCGTATCTAACCATAGATTCTGGATGCTAGTCCTTAGCAAAATATTGAGATACTCCTCATTCCTTTTTACATTTACATAGTACTCCATTGTTTAGAGATATATACTATAATTTATTAAATCAGTCTCCTATTGATAGCTATTCCAATGATGAGGCACTTTTGAACTTACGGCAGTGGGTTATACAGCAGTCACAAAATAAGCCCTTTGCTTTCAAGGAGATGATCTTTTAATATTATGAACAATATTTTTGTTCAGTGTTTCATATGATAGATGAGATCTAGTAGAACTTTCAAAAAAGAAAAAAGTCCCCATTTTCTTCTTAACCCTGTGTAAAACTTAAAACCACCATGTCTGTCTCTGTTTACGGACCCTATCAAATTACTGAATTCCCTTTATGTGTTCTTTATATATATATTATCTTAATGGACAAAGGTAATATGTTTGACTTGCTTTACTTAGAACTGTGGACAATTCTTTGACCAGAACAAGGACAGCAAGCATGCACATCCTTTTGGTGAGACTGCCCTCGGAAAAGATGTGGCCAGAGAGAGTTCATTGAGTTGGGTGAGCAGCCATGTAGAAATCTCCATTTTTATGGGCACATTTCTGTCCTTCTGCACCTCAGCAGGGACTTCTGGAGCCAGGTGTGTGCTGGTCCATTCCCCAACCCAGCCCTCAGAGCTACTTCTGTTGCTGAGCTGTGTACACTTCTGATGTTATCCTCGCACACACGTGCAACTTCGAGTGGGACGGGTTAGAGGTATTGTTAGAGGTGTCCATTCATCCTGCTTCTTCCTTACCTCTGCCTGTCTCTGAGCACTTGTAGGGTCTGTGCACTCAGAAGGAAAGTGCTCCCAAAAGTTCTTTCAAGTTCAGTAAGATTGTCATTCTGTAAATTGGGGCCACTGTGCATGCTTAGAGCAGTTTTTGGTGACTTTGCGTCGTAGTTTCTATGTTGCAGTGACAGATGTCATGAGTACACAGGTTCTAAAATCTGACTGGAGTCTGGTTCTAATCTCCTAACTGACTGTTAGGAGATTGTGTGGCCTTGGGTAAGTTGCTTAACTTCTTTATGCCTCAGTTTTATCATCTGTAAAACAGGGGTACTAGTGGTATCTCCTGGTTAGGAGTGCTGTAAGGTTGGGGTTTCTTTCTTTCTTTCTTTCTTTCTTTCTTTCTTTCTTTCTTTTCTTTCTTTTCTTTCTTTTCTTTCTTTTCTTTCTTTTCTTTCTTTTCTTTCTTTCTTGAGACAAAGTTTTGCTCTGTCACCCAGGCTGGAGTGCAGTGGTGTGATCTTGGCTCACTGCAACCTCCACCTCCTGGGTTCAAGTGATTCTCATACCTCAGCCTCCCGAGTAACTGGGATTACAGGTGGGAGCCACTGCACCCAGCCAGGAGTGCTGTAATCCAACATCTAAGATATAGTTATTACTAATAATTATTACTAATATGATTAACATTATCACTAATACTAATAACTCCTAGAGGTAGAGAATATGAAAATTTTAGTTGTGAAAATGTAAGTCAATGAAAGCATCTAAAGAGAAACCCCTAAGAACCTTTCCCCCTCAGAAAGTGATGTAGAAGAGTTAAATGATGACCAAAAGATAGGGCATGGATGTTTGGCTTCCTTGTGCTTACAGGCCACAGGTAGGTGATTAACGGAATGCTTGTAGACATCCTTAGGTTGCCTGGCAATAGAAAAATAGTTTCAATATGCACACTTTAAATTGTTAAGCGGTGAAAAAGACACTGCATTCTGGGGAGAAAGGTTCTTTACACATACCTACACGCTCCTCCATTTACCGCCTGTAGAGCCACGGGGAGGTTCCTGTTCTGCCAACTCACCGTGATTGCCTTTCCCTCTGCTCCACAGATAACTGTGTCCAGAGGACCCCCAGGCCATCCGTGGATAATGTGCACCACAACCCTCCCACCATTGAACTGTTGCACCGCTCCAGGTCACCCATCACGACAAATCACCGGCCTTCTCCTGACCCCGAGCAGCGGCCCCTCCGGTCCCCTCTGGACAACATGATCCGCCGACTCTCCCCAGCTGAGAGAGCTCAGGGACCCAGGCCGCACCAGGAGAACAACCACCAGGAGTCCTACCCTCTGTCAGTGTCTCCCATGGAGAATAATCACTGCCCAGCGTCCTCTGAGTCCCACCCGAAGCCATCCAGCCCCCGGCAGGAGAGCACACGCGTGATCCAGCTGATGCCCAGCCCCATCATGCACCCTCTGATCCTGAACCCCCGGCACTCCGTGGATTTCAAACAATCCAGGCTCTCCGAGGACGGGCTGCATAGAGAAGGGAAACCCATCAACCTCTCTCATCGGGAAGACCTGGCTTACATGAACCACATCATGGTCTCTGTCTCCCCCCCTGAAGAGCACGCCATGCCCATTGGGAGAATAGCAGGTGAGTGAGCTCCCCTCTCGCTGCTCCAGCATCGTGGAGACCTGACGAAGCCCCACTCTCCCCTGTGATCCTTGCAGCCAGCCTCGCACCATTCCCAATTAGGCGCCCTCCAAGGCTCTGTGAGGGCAAGTGGAGGCTTCTGCCTGCATGAGGCGAAATCCCTAATGGCTTGGTTAATGAGCCGCTGGGATCGAGTAGTTAATGAGCCTCAGAAATGTTAAGAAACAAATGTCCTACGTCCAGCTTACAAGGAGAGTCACATCAGAATCAAGGCTAAGCGAAAACATTTAAAATAAAAGGTTTATGAGCATGCTAATGGCCCTGTCCTGAAGTTTCCAGCAGCTAATTAATGACCAGACATAGCAAAAAGAAGCTTTGTCTCCAATTCAGGCCTTTAATTCCATCCTGTGAGCAGTAACGTCATGCAGCCTTCATCTTGGGAGCGGGTAGGAGAGGAAAACAGGATTATGGTATTGGAGGCAGGTGTTGCTGTGCCATTTGACAGAGGAAACCACTCTCAGATTCTCTTTCATGTATGATAAGAAGCCCACATTTGCTTACTTAAGGGAAGAAACCAATGGAAACCAGTGGGAAAAATGTCTACACATTGTCTGTTTCCTAGGATGCTCATAATTTATGTGAACTCATTCTTCAGAAGCTTAATCCTCTAACCATGTGACAAGGTTAGCTCTTTCCATAGAGCTTTACTCCGTTAGTGGGATATTTGTTGAGCACCTGCTGTGTACAAATAAATGCATTAGGAGTAGGATGCAGAGCTAATTTAACATGCAATATCTTTTTCCCCAAGGAACGTAGAATATCGTGGGAGAGACAAAGGTGAAAACCACTAAGATATAAGGCAGAATGAAGTAAGCCCCATTTCCCATTCATTTTATGTACCAGCATTCATTGAGCACCTACTTTCTGCCAGAGTAATGAAGTGCTGTAGAAACAAAGCAGAAGGAAGGTGTGTTTTGACCGGAGGGACCAAGCAAGGCTTTGCAGGGGAGAGAGTGTGACACCGAAGTGATTGTGCTTTCAATAGTGGGAGGGAGACCTGGAGGCAGGAGAGAACAGACCTGTTCAGGGAAAGGAGAGAAATGCCCCCTCCTCCCTGAGCCCATAACCTGGTCAGAGTCCCAGCTGACCATCAAGGTGCTGCCATGCTGATGGCAATGGAATAACAGGCTCCTACAAGCCTACCTCTGCCTTGAGGTACTGTCCCCTTTTTTTTTTTTTCCTCACACTCTGTTGCCCAGGCTGGAGTGCCGTGGCACGATCTCGGCTCACTGCAAGCTCCGCCTCCTGGGTTCACACGGTTCTCCTGCCTCAGCCTCCCGAGTAGCTGGGACTACAGGTGCCCGCCACCACACCCGACGAATTTTTTATATATTTTTAGTAGAGATGGGGTTTCACCATCTTAACCAGGATGGTCTCGATCTCCTGACCTCGTGATCTGCCCACCTTGGCCTCCCAAAGTGCTAGAATTAACAGGCATGAGCCACCACTGGTACTGTCCCTTCTTTATTTGAGTCATTTATTTCTAGATTTTTCTCTGGCCCCAAGTGCACCACCAGTGTTGCCTCAGTTTCATTATTACAAATAATTTACATCAGGGATGTTGAATCAAGAAAATAAAATGACAAACAGAAATGACTTATGTGTTTTAAAAACTATGAAAAATGAAATGATATATGTTTGGGATTCAATTCAAAATGATCCTGCAGAGTTAGGGGGTAGGGTGTGGGTGGGGTCTACATAAAACAAGGCTAGCCATCACTAGCTGGTGGTTATATGTCTGGGTGATAGATGCATGGGGGTTAATATTATTGATCTCTCCGCTTTTACCTGTACATTAGATTGTTTTAATCAGAAAATGAACAAATAAAACTGGAGAAAAAAGAATACTAGATAAAGAAGCAAAGAGCTTAGGCAAAACATGTGAATTTCCCCAGATAATTGGAGAAGGAGGATGAGGTCAGTGTATTGTGAATTCTGTAAATGACGCATTGTGCTTTCCAGGCAATACCCTTCTTGTCTATATACCCTCTTGTCTTGTTTCTTGCATGGTGTGTGCAGTAGTACTTGACATTTTGCAGATACCTTTTGCTTGTTTATAATTCTCAGGACCGCTCTTAAGGTAGCTCATTACTGCAGTATTCATCTTATGTAGAAGGGTCATTTGTACAGGGGAAACCACAAAGGAAACTGAGCCCCGAAGAGGCAAAGGCCTTCGCCAAGGTCAGATAGGGGCCCTGTGACCGAGGTGTGCAGGACAACCCTTGCTGCCCCATGGCTGCTGTCCGCAGTGCTGCCCTCGTGGGCCTGGCTTCCTTCCCAAGATCTCTCCTGTCTACTTCCCAGGTGACACTGCCTTCACCACTTTTTGGGAATCTACCATAAGCCCATGAATCAAGAAAGACACATGGTTTAGACTTGAGGAGTTATTTTTCCATTGTTTAGTAGGTTTGTAAATTTCAAAATATTAGTCTCTTAAAATTATATTACTTTTTTTTTTTTTTTTTTGAGACAGAGTCTCTGTCACCCAGGTTGGAGTTCAGTGATGTAATCTCGGCTCATGGCAACCTCTGCCTCCTAGGTTCGAGTGATTCTCATGCCTCAGGCTCCTGAGTAGCTGGGATTACAGGCACATGCCACCATGCCTGGCTAATTTTTTTGTAGTTTTAGTAGAGATGAGGTTTCACCGTGTTGGCCAGGCTGGTCTTGAACTCCTGGCCTCAAGTGATCTGCCTGCCTTGGCCTCCCAAAGTGCTGGGATTACAGGCATGGACCACTGCACCCAGCCTATACTACTATTTTTTTCATCTCATTCCCCAATATCAGTGTTTGATGATGGATGCAGCCTCATCAGTTAGGAAGCTTGGTAGAATACTGCACCCACCAAATGATGAGCCTGGGTGTCTTTGGATGCCCGCTCTCTCAAGGGCACACAGAAATAGGCAACATGTGCTTTTCTTGATGGCTCTAGGAAGTCAGAATATTCATGTAAAATAATCCTGGGGCCTAGATCTTTTAGGGGAATGCATTAACTCCTTCAGTATGACACAGTGTCCTAAAACTGATTACCATGCTATAATGCCAAGTTTTTAAATCTCCCAATGTATATTTTAACTAATTTAACGAAATCCAAATTTAACTCATTCCACTGAAAGGCATTGTTTTTCTGTGAAGAAGGTAGGACTCGATGGTCCCTAAAGTTCCTTCCAGCTCTGCCAGTCTGTAATCTGACAGTCTTGATTCTGTAACCCTCCCAAGAAAACACAAGAGTTTTAGGCACTTTTGTTTCTTTGAGGATAACCCTGTGTGTACTCCACTCTTCTGATATCTTTCTGGACTCCTCAGATCCTTGTAAAATTGATTCTATTTATTGGAGGTGAAATTCATCGGGTGATTCCTGTGTACAATGTAAAAGTTCTGTCATTACTGAACAGCCATAAAAAGCCTTTAAATCTCCATAAAGCAGCTGTTAGATGAGAAAACTTAGCTCCTTAAAGCTTTTTAAATGAGCACAGTACAAAAAGAAACGAAGGTGCTGCTGAATGTCAAACTGATGAGTACTATAGCTGGAGGGTATAGATGCAAATAGTACTCATGAATGTGGAGCACAAAACGAAGCTAAATTCTTACTATTCAGATGTGATTTGTTCAGGTGCCCTAGGATTTATGCATTTGGACACCTTCTGTGTATAAGGCACTGTTCTGCATTCTTGACGGGGTGGCGACAGAGAGGTATAAGACACAGTCTTTATCATGAAAGAGCTGAGCACAGTTAACTATAAAAGCAAAGCACGTGACATGTATCTTAGAAGGGCTCCTGTTAAGTACCACAGGAGGTCAGAGTAGTGATGTCAGGGGAAGCTACATGGGGGGCTGGCTTTTACCTGGGCTTGGATGAATGCTTAGAATGTGGACAAGTGGGGAGATTAGAGAAAAAGAGGTCATTCCAGATGGAGAAAACCTACCAGGAGCAAAACAAGATAAGGCTCAGTGTATTTTTTCTATTTCAGGTAGAAATGTAAATCTACAAGTTGAGGTCTGTTGAGGTCATTTAAAAATCTTATCATTTTTCAGGCTGGGCACTGTGACTCACACCTGTAATCCCAGCACTTTGGAAAGCTGAGGCTGGCAGATCACCTGAGGTCAGGAGTTCGAGACCAGCCTGGCCAACATGGTGAAACTCCGACTCTACCAAAAAATATAAAAATTAGTCAGGCATGGTGGCACACACCTGTAGTCCCAGCTACCGAGGAGGCTGAGGTGGGAGAATCGCTTGAGCCTGGGAGGTGGTGGTTGTAATGAGCCAAGATTATGCCACTGCACTCCAGCCTGGGCAACAGAGTGATACCCTGTCTCAAAAAAAAAAAAATACATATATATATATGTTTTTATATATATGATATATAATTTTTCATAAATTCTTTTCATTATCTAATATCACTGAAATCCCATCGTACAATTAAGATACATGCAAATGTATGTCTGTTAGGTATTTACCATATGGAAAAACTAAAATAATCAAGAAAGGAAATTCAGTAGGTGGTTGACAGTTTAAATACAAATCACAAATGACATCTTTTTAAATATAACGTAGCTTATTTTTAAAGGTGTCACTTACTTTGCAGAGGATAAGGAGAAGTGTTATTAAGAGTTTACTAGGTTGGAATGACTAGTGTTTATGAGAGAGAGTTTAGCACAAGATGGAGTGAGACAAGATGCCTGGGGTCTGTTTTGAGTGCAGCAACCAATGGTGTATGGAACAGTGAAAAAGTTGCTCCTTTCTATGCTTGTTTTCTACTTGGTATCTTTAAGAATGGGCTATTTAGGAGCAAGGAGCCTAGCAGAAAGCATCTGTCAGTCTTCTAAAACTTTACCTACAAAAGTTTTACTGGCTTGTGTCCCACCAGTGTGTTTGAAAGTCAGAAAGTATGTTGGCCACAAGCACCTGTAGGTGGCTGAGGTGTGACTGTAGTCATCCGTGAGTCATGTTTTCAGTATGTATGGAAATTCCTTATTTGGACTTGATTTCAAACATAGAAGGGCCTTTTACAGGTGAAGGAACTGAGATTCAGACACATCAAGAGTCTAGCCTCGAGCTTCTGTTCAGTGTTCTTCCCAAAACCATTGTTCCCTTCTGGTGTGGGACTCTAGAGCAAGGATTGAAAACTGTGGCCCAAACTGTGGGCCAAATCCAACCGCCATCTGTCTCTTTTAAATCAAGATTTCCTGGAAAACAGCCAAACCCATTTATTTGGTATTGCCTATGTCTGCTTCCATGCTGCAGTGGCAGAGTTGAGTAGTTACAACAGAGATTGCATGGCCAGCAACACCTAAAATATTTATTAACTGGCCCTTTACAGAAAACATTTGATGTTCTCTGCCTTGCAACATTGTATACCCGGTGTTCAGTAAGCTTGGAATCATAGGTGCGATGTAGGAGATGTAGGATGCAGACTTAGAAAACAGTCCCCCTGCTCTCAAGGAATTATTCGCACTTTAGATGACAAGGCATGTTTAAGACACGTGGAAGGAACAATAACCAGTTATGTAAGAGAATAGACAGGTTCTGGACTGCAGGCATATTTTCAGACCAACCAGCATAGTTACGAAAACATCATTAACATAATAAAATACAGGTAAGTAAAAGAAATGATTTATTTGCACTTTGGATTATATAGTTCTTCATTCATTGATTCAAAAATTATTGCCAATCTGCTCATGTGCTAGGCATTGTTCTAGGTGATAGGGCACTGCATCTCTGAATGCCAAAATTCGTATCCTTGCTGGTGGAAGGCAATGTCCTCTTGCTTTATGCCATGACACAAACTAAGCTCCTACTTTGACTATAGACAGCTAAATCTTAAAAGAAAACTTCTCAGTCATTTTAGTTTTCTCTTAAAGTACTTTAATTCCGTTAAAACCTAAGCCACCAGATTTCCTGTCTGCCTGTCTCGTCCTTGGCCTTAATCCAAAACTCTGCTGAGGAAGAAGATTCCTTGGTACACTGAGAATTGTTTTATAATCCATTCATTTCATAACCCCTCATTTGCTACCCAAAAGTGGGGACCTAAATCTGTACAGATTTGGGTGTTAAAAGCCCATGGCCTGCCCAAATAGAGAGTATCACCTTTCTTGTGTTTATCTCACAACTTTTGCTGAAGTCTCTCCATCTTTGTGAACATGAACTTCTCGATTTGTGAGGCTATCACTGGTCAATTGGGTCATTAATCCTACAGCAGGCAAGACACAGAATTTCCTCTCAGCTCCAGGCTTCTTCACTCCTAACCCTCTTAGAACACACTTTGCAGCAATCCTTGGAATCTTTAATGGTAGCCTTTTGGGACTTTAAAAAATACGTTTACTATCTCTCAAGGTTACATCCTTAACAGAAACAAAAAGATGCTAATCAGGGAGACATCAATTTGGTCTTATTTGTCACCCAACTAAAACAGTGTACTTTTTGTTTTTTTGTTTTTTGTTTTTTGTTTTTTGAGATGGAGTCTCACTCTGTCACCCAGGCTGGAGTGCAGTGGCCGGATCTCAGCTCACTGCAAGCTCCGCCTCCCAGGTTCACGCCATTCTCCTGCCTCAGCCTCCGGAGTAGCTGGGACTACAGGCGCCCGCCACCTCGCCCGGCTAGTTTTTTTGTATTTTTTAGTAGAGACGGGGTTTCACCGTATTAGCCAGGATGGTCTCGATCTCCTGACCTTGTGATCCGTCCGTCTCGGCCTCCCAAAATGCTGGGATTACAGGCTTGAGCCACCGCACCCGGCCAAACAGTGTACTTCCTTGGTTTTGTTTTATTGACTGGATGAATTATAAATACAGAGATTCAGTTCGGGAAGCCTCTGAAGCAACATGAAGAAAACAGTATGAAACTCCAGAGAAAGCAGTTTGAGGCTTGTCCTCAGGGGCTTCAAGGACCGGGAGAAGTCACTGTATTCCGACATCTTGCTTCCATCTCCACTTCCTCCCACAGTGTTTAATGCTGCTGTGAATTTGTTTCGAAGGAAGCCTATGGACATTTTTTTTTTTTAATTTCGTACATGAGCCTCAGGAGCAGCCTTGACGGCTAAAAGACTTCATAGACAAGAAGTGTGAAGGGACTGCATGGAAGTGCTCGGGGCAAGTCTCAGCCCTCGGCCTTTGTTGGAAGGTGTGGGGCATGCAGACACATGTGCACCTTCTCACACGTGCGTCTGTGCATAAATATCTGTGTTTGCAGGAAAGAAAAGATAGGGTTGTGGGATGTCCCCAGAAGCCACAAGGATTCCAGTGTTTTAGTACCAGGTGAAAGAGCCGCTTCCACCCACACTGTCTGTGGGAGATGCCCTTCTGTAGACCTCTGTAGCCCAGTACCTTCAAGAGCTCCTGGAGACAGCCAGCCCGGAACAGTCCTAGGGAAGCAGTGTGGGCCTGTGGCAAAAGCCTGGACTGCGAGGTCAGCAGGATTGGAGTCCAGTTCTTGACTCCCAAGCAGGTGCATAATGTCCCTGAGTCCTCCTTTCCTTATCTGTAATATTGAGAACCCATTTCTGGGCTCTTTTGACTGTTAATGAGACAGCGTGTGAATGCGTGGCACAAGAAGGTTAACCGCTACGAGTTACTGTCCCCACTCTGCCTCACTGCTGAGCTGCCAGCCTGTCCACCTGAGAGGGACTGTGTAGGAGCTGTGGGTGCGGCCAGCACAACTGCCTGCGGAGCCACACAGGGCACTGACAGTGAAGGCCTGTGTGGGGTGCCCTTCAAGGCCACCTCCGTTTTCTTATTTCCTGGGAGATTTACTTCCGTGCTCCTGCTTCCCCTCCCTGAAGCTTTGCCTGCTGTCCATATTTGGAGGGGATTAATAAGATGAGCACTGGGGAGGGGAGGAGCCATCACTCCAGCAGGAATATTCCCAGCGGCTGAGTCACTGCACTTTATTTTCAGTGTGAACGACTGAGAAATCAAAGAGCCCTAAAAGAGGAGGAAGTTTCAGGACAATGTTTTTAAAAGATAAAAAACATCAACAGCATGGTGGCTGAGTGGAAAATAATAGAAGGGGCTTGAGGAGACTGGAAATTCCAGTTTGTGTAAGGGCGCACAGTGCTGTAATACAGAGTCCCTACCTCTCTGCAGTCCCCGGATGTGAATTCCCAGGCTGCACCCACACCTGAGCAAAGCAGAGGCTGGGCCTTGCTAGGTTCTGACTGCGGGCTGGGTCTCAGCTGCACGGTGTGAGTTTCGGATACCGGTGTTTCCTAGCCTTCTCCACACCTTATGTAATCGGAGGTGAAGAGGTCCAGCCTCGTTTGCAGCTGTGGTTCTTGTGCCCCAGGAAGCCAGGAAGCATAGATTTTTGTATTATTTGCCTCCACTTCTCCCTCCCGCAGCGTGCCACTGTGCACATATGTTTTCTGTTTTCCTGAGCCACAGCAAAGCACAAGCAGTTGCCCATTGTAAACACACCTCTGCGTGTCAACACACACCTGGCTGCACTGGAGTGACCAACTTTCTGTTTCTAGGTAATGGCTGGTCTAGAATGGAGGAGGAGGAGAAAAAAAAAACCAAGCAGCAGATGGTCCCCTGAATGTTGCAAACCGTGTTTCTCTAAGCAGGGTTTCTCAACACTCTTGATATTTGGGCCAAATAGTAATTTGTGCAGTTGCTTAGTATATTGTAAGATATTTAGCAGCATCCCTGGCCTCTACCTACCAGATGCTAGGAGCACCCTCCACCCCAGTGTGACAACCAGAAATACCTCCAGATATTGCCAGATGCCCCCAGTTCAGAACCGTATTTGTAAAGCTTAGTAGCACCTTTTTATTTCGTATGGTACTTTGCGTGTTTTGTTGCTGAACTGGAAATAAACATATTAATTTTTAGGTAATAAATTTCAAAAAATGTAACAGGGACACGCAGTCTCTCCGTTGGTAATTATACCCATGGGACTGTCATTTCCAGGCCTTCTTTAGAATTCCACTTGGGCAGTTAAAACAACATAAAATGACTTTCTTAGAGGCTTTCCTGAAATTTAAATTAACCATGATCATTAAATATTCCCTATTTCAATAATTTGACTTGCCTACTCAAGTTTTTTAAGCATCAGTTTTGTCTAGCGTGGTTTTTTTCTTCAGAAACCATGTTGGTGATGTGTGAATTGCCCATCTTTTTACAATCTCTGCTCAATAAGTTTATACAATGAGTCTCTGGTAAGAGACAGACGTGGGAGTGAAAATATTTCTCCTTAACCACAGGAAGGGATTTTTTACAATGCCTTTAGCTGCGGATACCGAGGGTACCTCACCCAGCAGGAAGGAGAGGGAGCTATACTTGGGCTAAACACTTTCATAAACTACTTCTCCTAGACAAGAAAATGCAAATAGTAGAAATTTCTTTAAAATATCCATGTGCCTTGAGATAGAAGAAAGCCCTTTAGTTTAAGAAAAATGCACTTAAAATTAATACCTTGTGATCCAAAAACATTTTATACATATATGTTCAAGTGTTTTGAAGTGGAATGAACTTCTATTTATAGAGTGTGGTGCGCTTTATTATATAATATTGTGCATTTAAATTGATGATCAAAGAACATTGTATCTATGCAGACATGGCTTCCGAAAAGGCTGAAAAATTCCAGGTGAGCCGTGACAGCAACCTCTAAAGGATCTAGGAACCTAAGGAGGATCTGCCTTTTATTTAATAGAAATCTTAGAAACAAAAATAACTGACATGGCTTGAATGTCAATTGTTTAAAAAAAAAAAAAGGAAAAAAAAATCTGTTGTGTGGTCAGGCAGTTATTTTTATCATCTAGGCATCGTTTTTACCAAAGAAACAAAACAATCAATAATGTTATAAAAGCCACTTATACTCTGAGATTGAAACAACTGCTTTATGCCACAAAATTCCTACTGCTATCTCCGTTAGTGACTGAGTAATTCAATATGTCCTGAATGTCAACATATTTTTATTACTCAGCTAAAGTTGGCTTTGCTGGATTAAATGTCATTTAAAATGATCGATTGGCAGCTTGTTTGGGGTTGTTTTCACATTTATGAAAGGAAAAAGTTCGCCGGATACAAATGTTCTTGAAGCTCACAGGGAAACGGCGTTCTCTGGAAGTCCTGCCCTTCCTTTGCCATCTGATAAGTAGATAACATTCTAGATCCCGGTTTGATGCCTCCGAAAAACCAACATGGTAGCCCAGCGCAGGTTAAGCCCTTACATGGAGAAATGGTCTGGTTCACATTTCACTGTTTGGTGAGTAGTGGAATGTACCATTACAGTAAAAGAGAAGCAACAGAAACATGCAGTGAAAACCCCCATGCTTGTGGATGGAAAACTCTCTGCTTTGTTTTAGCTCTACGGTAGGCTTCTGAGTGGGGTGCCTTCCGCCTGGAGTCAGGAGGGCTGCCATGATGTCAGTCACCTTCATATGGGCAAAATGTCTTTATATCAAACTGTAAAAGACAACCAGGTAGTTTCTTAATTGCTGAAATTTATTAAAATAAACACACTAGAAAATCACATTCCCAATCCAGAGGAATCCAATGGTGTCGTCGGCCTATTTGCAGTGAAAATGATTGTAAACCTATAGGGAGATATGGGAGGGGTTGCACACACACTGCCTTTGTTCCTCCTGATTTACTGGCTTTTTTTCCCCTATAGATACAGTCTCACTCTGTCACTCTATCGCCCAGGCAGAGCGTAGTGGGTTGATCATGGCTCACTGCAGCCCCAAAACCCTGGGCTCAAGCAATTCTCCCACTTCAGCCTCCCAACTAGCTGGGATTACACGCATGTACCACCACGCCTGGAAAAATTTTGTAGAGATGAGGTCTCATTATGTTGCCCAGGCTGTTCTTGAACTCCTCCCGGGCTTTCAAGCAAGCCTACCGCCTCTGCCTCCCAAAACGTTGGGATTATAGGTATAAGCCACCACGCCCAGCCCTAATTTACAGGCACTTTATGTGATAAGATTTGATTTTGTCAGATGTCTTCCAGTTGGAAGAGATTATGGAAAATTAAAATGTATCTGCCATTTGATAGTAGGAGAAACACTGAAATATTAAGCCACAGCTGAGTTCTGGCCTTAGTCCTTTTGAGGCTGCTCTGACAAACTTGCCATAGACCGGGTAGTTTATACCCAGTAGACACGGACTGCTCCACAGTTCTGGGGGCTGGGAAGATCAAGGCCCTGGCAGATGAGGCATCTGGGTGAGGGCCCACTTTCTGGTTCATAGACAGCACCTTCTTGCTGTGTCTTCACTTGGTGGAAGGGCGAGGGGTCTCCCTCAGGCCTCTTTTAAAAGGGCACTAATCCCAATCACAAGGGTGGAGCCCCCAAGACCTAATCACCTCCCAAAGGTACCTTGGCAGTTAGGATTTCAACAGATGAATTTGGGGAGGACATGAAGATTCAGACCACAACAGATCTCTATTTTCCCTTTATAGTGGAAGTGACTCAAGACAAGAAGATGCTTGCAAGGGAAAAAGATACTTTGCCACTTTTTACTGCTTTGCCTAGAAACTAGAATCATCCTCCTTCCAATGCCTTAAAAATGAGCTAGATTATACTCAGTCTGCAGTAGGACACTGGTTTCTCAAGGTACTTATGATGCTCGGGTTACTCATCTTCTCCACACCCCCCACCTTAGCCCACCCTCTGGCAATACAGAATGCAGCCATGGCAAGGTGGGGTGGGCAATAGAAGTGTCTGGACAGCTTCTGTTGTTAGAATGGAGTTCAAACTCCAGAACTATGGTGTCGTTGTTTTAAGAAGGAGGCCACTTGTCTTTTTCCAAAACACGATCAGTGACACACCACATTAATGTTTAAACATAGATAATACAGAAGGATACCATAAGGGATACTAAAGATTTAGGGTCGCTGTATGTTTAATGGTAGTTCCTTGAAAGATTAAGCTTCTGGAAAATGCCACATTTTTCTGCCGGTGTCTTCTGCTGTTCAAAGAGAATGCTGGAGTTCAGAAAAGGTACACAGAGCAGGTGTACTTTGTTCTGCAAAGCCCTAAAATTTTACGAACATATACCCATTAACGAGTTTCTCTGAGACTAGAAATTGCATTGGGAAGTGTGTCATAGCATGGGCTCTGGGGTCATACAGAGCCAAGAATCCTGTGTGTCATTCATAAGCTGTGTCCTTCTGAGTAAATCATCAAACCCTCCCAGCCCCAGCTTCCTGGTCTATAAAATAGGAATAGCAACAGCACCTGCCTCATAAGGTGGCATAAGGGTCAGATGTAACCAGGCTTGTCGAAGCCACAGCACAGTACCCACAAATAGCACCCACTAAATACCGTTGTTATTTTTATTACTTTCTCTTCCCTCCCATTATCACTAATACAGTAATCCTGTAAAGTAAGTGCTGTTATTCCCACTTCATAAGTGAGGCAGCGGAACCTCAGGAAGATTAACAAACATGTTCAGGGTGGCCCAACTGAATTCCCCTTGTAAATATACCCCCAGAGAAGGGTGTATGTCTTTCTCTGCAGTGCAGATGTATTGGCTGTAATATATTCCAAGTCTCAACTGGACACTCCCCTTTCAAATGTGCCAGGCCCAGGCCTCGCCCAAAGTGAAAAAGAAAGAACACTGTAGTGCAGGAGTCCAGAGTGCAAATGCCTGTGACCTCAGGCAAGTTATTTCAACCTCTCTGAGGATCGGAAATAATACAGGTAAAGTGCTGAGTTCATACTTGGCATTTAGTAATGGATCTCCCATCACCAGCCATTCTGACGAGTGCCTATAAAAAGTGGGCATTTCTAGAATCATGCAGTGAACACCTGGAAATTGATGTTGCTTCTCCTCATCTGGAGGCCAATTAACCTTTAACTCAACCTAGAAGGCACACATCTGTCCCCAGCTACCTCTCCAGGTTCTGCTGGAGGGCAACCACACACCTTCATAGCACACATCCAAAAAGTCATAGAACAAGGGGAAGGTGCACATCATGTCTTCTTTTTTTTTTTTTTTTTTTTTTGAGATGTAGTCTCGCTTTTGTTGCCCAGGCCGGAGTACGGTGACACGATCTCGGCTCACTGCAACTTCCGCCTCCTGGGTTCAGGCGATCCTCCTGCCTCAGCCTCCCAAGTAGCTGGGATTTCAGGCACATGCCACCACGCCTGGCTAATTTGTTGTATGTTTAGTACAGACGGGGTTTCGCCACATTGGTCAGGCTGGTCTCAAACTCCTGGCCTCAAGTGATCCACCCGCCTTAGCCTCCCAAAGTGCTGGGATTACAGGCATGAGCCACCACGCCCGGCCATGTCTTCTCCTTTAATTTACTAACCCACAGCTGAAAGCCAATGCCCAACACCATGCCTAGGCCATATTAAATCACTTGACACTTAATAAATATCCATTGCCTGACTGAGTGTTCAGACATCAGTTCTGCAAATGGAGAAAGTGATTTTTGCACTGGGCTGCTTTCTGCCATGATCCATTGTATCAAAACATTTTTTAAAAGCCTCCAAAGTGTGATAGAATGAGAATATCTGTATTTCTTTTTAAAACCATGCTAGCCACAGTTCCCACAGAGTCACCAAGCCACATAATTTTTCTTTTCCCACCGTTTTTCACTCCTCACTCCTTTTTGCTGTGTGTTTAGCCTACCCCAGCCTTCTCATCTTTATCCATCCGTCTCCCACCAACACCAGGATAATCTTTTCATCCCACTATTTTTTACCACACAGCTCTCTCTGTAACATCAGGACCCTCTTTCCACCCTTTTCTCCTTCCAGGCTGCATTTAACACACATTCAGAGCCCGTTCATTCACAGTTAGAACTTGCTTCCCGTCTTTCACATGGGCTCTGCCCAGGTTTAAGTTTGGGTCACGACTCTGTGGACTTCCAGGTCACTGTATCATCATCTGTGGAGGGAGGCTGTTGCCTGGATCATCTCTGAGGCCTCCAGTGGGTCAAAGGTCACACAACAGGACCTCCCTCCCTCTCTCTGGGCCTTCATTCCTTCCCTGTAAAACAAGGAAGTTAGACAATCAGTCAACCCAAGCTAGGCAGAAGCAGTTGATGGATTGTTTTTTTATTCTTCTGGTTAGTGACTCAACAAGAAACGTTTTCAACAGTGTTTTCTTGCCCTTTTCCTCTGTAGACTGTAGACTGCTTTGGGATTACGTCTATCAGTTGCTTTCTGACAGCCGGTACGAAAACTTCATCCGATGGGAGGACAAAGAATCTAAAATATTCCGGATAGTGGATCCCAACGGACTGGCTCGACTGTGGGGAAACCATAAGGTAAAAGGGCAGCAGATATCTGCTCCATAAACTAGTGCTGAAATGAAGTCTTTATCCCTGGATTGGAGGATAATCGTCTATCTTCTGCTTTTTACATCTGCCCATACTTATTTAGTTTATTCCTTGCTAGGCAAGCAATCAGGCAGTTGCAAAGGGAAGGAAATAATTAAAGATGCATCTTTCCATTTGTTCCTGAGACCAGGTGCCCATTAACTCACATATCCGGGTTTACTGGGCTGCATCATGAGTGACTCTTGTTTCCACTCCCCTTGACCTGATCCCGCCACCTCCACTGTTGTTAGGAACTGGGTAAAAGGGAAGTACGGCAAGACTCTGTGACTCACAGGGGACCTTTGGGAAGTGCCACTTCTTTTCTGCTCAGTTAGAAACTCCCATGTTCCCCAAAGCCCATTTCTTTATAGGAAATACTTACATTCTGGCTGTAAAACATCCCCTTTATAAGCAAGCGATGCAAGAAGTTTGCCCCACAATTTTCCAAACTGAGGGGAGGGAATGGCATTGAATAAAGTATTTTGCAGTAAGGAAGACTGCGCAAGTGTGCAGATGTAAAAAGTGGGTAGCCGTGATCCAGGCCAGCCAATAGGTGGACCTGAAGCAAAGCCTGATGTTGGCACGATGGTGGCACAACCTCAATCTGCTGAGTGAGAAGGCAGGGAGGCCCAGCCAGGTGTGCCCAGACCTGCAGCCTTCTAAGAAGGCAGTGGGTAGTGCAGACCATGACCAAATATGGCAAGGCCCCACTGACAGACACTTCCATGTGTGAGTCACTGAGAAAAATCCCTCTGCTACTCCCACATTGTACCCTTGCCTCAGGCCCAGAACCACTGTATTCTTGCTTCCGCAACAGGAATTTAAACAAAAAAATTGTCTTCCTTAAAACGACAGGCCAGAAACACAAGTTTGAGAAAAGGTCATTGCAACAAAAAAAAAGAAATGCTGTGTGGGTCAGAAGGTGAAGGGTGACCCAGAGATAGGGGGAACCTGCAGGAAATTCCTTAGGCGGAGCAGAGAGCAGTCTTGGGAAAAGGAAATAAGGGAGGCTGCTATGGGATCTGTTTTATTAGCTAGGGCTCCAGGACTTCGGACAAAGGGTGATTCACCTTAGGAGTAAACCTTGGTGACAGGGAATATAAAAAGCTAAACGGTGGGGACAGATGTGCCTGGAAGGCAGCAGATTAGCAGGTAGCTTCCCAAACTGGCAGGGCCACAGGCAGCAGCTGAAGAGCTTTTATTTTAATAGCTCCCCCAGTGCCTTTTCTGAGGTTCATTTCATTGTGTCTTTGTGCTTTTTTTCTCCCTTCCTCCTTTGAACAAACAGAACAGAACAAACATGACCTATGAGAAAATGTCCAGAGCCCTGCGCCACTACTACAAACTAAACATTATCAGGAAGGAGCCAGGACAAAGGCTTTTGTTCAGGTAGCACTTCCTTTTTCTCCTTTCCTTCTTTTGGGAGGATGCTGTTTTCTTTAAAGAACGGGGAGTGGGGGGAGACCGTTAAGATCTCTACCTGCCTATCGGATACCCAAAGCCAATCATTGCTACAAACTGGATACCGGGTACTGGTTTGTTAGGACTTAAGGAAACTATTTTTTTAACTTATGTCTGTCCTGTAATAAAGCCAAAACTAAATGAACAGAATCTGACTCACCTTTAAAATAACGCAGTGATCAAGTAATACTATGTGGCATTAAAGTCCGGTGTAGTTAAAAGCACAAAGTCAATGGCAAAACAAGGAATTAACCCTAGACTTCCAGGTTACCAACCCTGTAAGGCAACTTTCTGAACCAGTATTTGTCAAAATGCAGGTAATGACCCACCATGAGTCACAAAATAGATTGAATGGGTCCATCACAGCTTTTTTTTTAATGAAATAAAAATAGGATAGGATAGAGCTGAAAATGCCAGACTGCATCACATGTAGCAAGAATGACAGTTGATTCATGAAAATGTTCCAGGTGTGTATGTATGTGATGAGTCATGATGTAAAATACATTTCTATTTCTTATAATGCATCATAGTCAGAAAAGTCTACAAGCTGCTGTACTAGAATTTTTCTTTCCAGAATTCCTCATAATGAGTTATCCTCATAGATAACCAGTTAGCCTGCCACATAGATTGTGATTCCAAGTACTATGCAAGAGAGGAGAAAGAATTAGAAGAAGGAGGGATCTGAAGGACCAGTCAGGAGATATAGAAGTAGACCTCTGGTGCTGGTAGTAGTCATTAGTGGGGCCAAGTGCAGGTTGGTAGAAGTGACATCAACAAACACAGTCTTGGGTGATGGGTTTTGGCAGGTGGGACAGAAGAGAGTGACAGATGGGGCTAGAGATGTAGATTGTGAATTATCTGTATACAGGTAGGAAGTGATACCATGTATGAACCGATGAGCTCACTGATATGATTAATTTATTGGAAAGAGCGGAGAACCTGGTCTTTAGCATTAGGAAGGAATGGTAACTTAGGAATAGTAAAAGCAATTAAGATCTTCAAAAGAAACGAGAAAGGCTATTCAAGAAAGGGAAACAGAATAGAAGGAATAAAAAAAAAGAACCCTCCCTTCTCTGGCTCTACTGATGCCTTTTCTTCATCCTTCAACCTAAATGCAGTCCTTGGCTCCCTTTATTCCCACTCTGTACCTTTTTTGTGGATGAATTGCCCCCAACACACAACTTCATTTATCACTTCAGTGGTTAGGCTCTTAAATCTCTACATCCAACTCTAAAATCTCCCTGAAATTCCAAATGTGAATGTCCAAGAGTTTCTTGTAGGCTGTGTCCACTTAAATGTCACATTTAAGTATTTCAGACATGACACCTTCAAAACAGAAACTCGTCTCAGATTAGAAATTCCACCCAGAGGCCGGGCGTGGTGGCTAATGCCTGTAATCCCAGCACTTTGGGAGGCCGAGGCGGGCGGATCATGAGGGCAAGAGATCGAGACCATCCTGGCCAACATGGTGAAACCCCATCTCTACTAAAAACACAAAATTAGCTGGGCATAGTACCATACACCTGTAGTCCCAGCTACTCGGGAGGCTGAGGCAAGAGAATTGCATGAACCCGCACGGCGGAGGTTGCAGTGAGCCGAGATCGCGCCACTGCACTCCAGCCTGGCAACAGTGTGAGACTCCATCTCAAGAAAAAAAGAAAAAATAAATTCCACCCAGAATTACTGAATTCTTTACTCATCAGAGGCATCACTGCTGTTTGAAGCAGCCAACTTTGAAACTAGAGTTCCCTTTGACTCTTTCTGTATCCCAGTCATTGTGCTAGATTGACCATTGGCTCTTCAGCACCATTCCCACTCTATTCTGTGTTGCAGAGGCTAGAAGGCTGGGAACTACATTTCCCAGGGCTTGTTGCCAGAAGGTCCCAGGTTGGAGTCTTTCAATGACAAGCAGTTTCATGAGATCTGGGAGATGAGAAAAAGGCAAGGGCTTCCCTGGCAGTAGAAGCTGATGTCTGGACTTCATGATTCGCATCGGGATTCACTCAACAATGTCTTTCTGTCTCTGGTCCACTCCCCTGCCTCTTGAAATCATAATACAAACTGCCAGCTGCCCTACAACACTAATACGATTCCCTATGCCAGAAATGTATATGACTTTAACTTTTGCCTTTTTAATACCTATACCCTCAAGGCTCAACCTCAAGTCTATTGCCCTGAATGAGGCCTTCTTCGGGTGCTCCAACACACATAGCTATCATCTTCCATCATCGCTTGGGTTCCCTTGGGTCCCCAAGGGATATGATTTGCTTTTTCTTTTCTTTTCTTTTTTTTTTTTTTTTTTTTTTTTTTTTAGACAAAGTCTTTCTCTGTCACCCAGTCTATAGCACAGTGGCACAATCTCAACTCACCGGAACCTCCACCTCCTTAATTCAAGCAATTCTCATAATAATCATGCCTCAGCCTCCCTAGTAGCTGGGATTACAGGTGCATGCCACCATGCCTGGCAAATTTTTGTATTTTTAGTGGAGACAGGGTTTCGCCATGTTGGCCACTCTTGTCTGGAACTCCTGGCTTCAAGTGATCTGCCCACCTTGGCCTCCCAAAGTGCTTGGATTACAGATGTGAGCCACTGTGACTGGCCAACTTGTTTGTTTTTCTAGAGACAGGGTCTCACTCTGTTGCGCAGGCTGGAGTGCAGTGGTGTGGTCATAGCTCACGGAAGCCTCAAACTCTGGGCTCAAGCAATCCTCCTGCCTCAGCCTCCGGAGTAACTAGAGCAACTACATGATTTATATTTTTAATACAGGTTGAGTGTCCCTTATCTGGAATGCTTGGGACCAGAAGTGTTTCCGATTTTTGGGTTAGGGATGCTCAGCCTGTAGTTAACATGTGTGAAGCCCTTCTCTCCGACAACTAGATTATAAGCTCCTAGAAGGTAGAGGATTGTATTTTTTATCATTCTGTATTACACCTTTCAATAAATGCTTGTTGACAGCCTGGTGTGGAATATCAGAAGCTTAATATGGGAAAGTCGTCAAAAGAAGAAAGGGGTAGTTTGGGGGGCCAAGCACAGCACATCTGTGGAGTTGGCTGAGAGACGCTCCTTATTGACTTCGGATGTGGAGGGAGAAATTTTAGTTAGGGGATAAAAGAGGAGAAAGACTGCAGATGCTACAGATCATACTGCTGGAGAAGTTTGCCAACAATGAGCAGGAAAAGCAGTAGTAGCCAGAAGACTGATAGGCTTCCAACAAAAGATCTTCTGTAAGAGAAAGGAATAGTGTTCTTCGTGAGGGAGAGATTAGTCCTTTTTGAGGAAATAAATGTTAGAAGCCAGACTTGCCACAAAATGAAGGTTTCTTGGTGTAAGACCTAGTATGTAGTCAAGTGAGGTGTTGAATTGTGAGTACTTTTCACAAGATGTTTCAGTGTTGAAGATAGATGTTTAAGTGTTGAAATCATGGACTAGTGCCATTAAGCAGCTCTTTGATGAGGAGGCAGAACACAAAGAATGAGTAGGACTCAACTCGTGAGAAGAGTCAGGAGGGCTCCAGATAAGGGAAAAGCTAAAGATGTGTAGGAGAGCATGTGCCATGATTTATACAAGAGCCAAGACCGCTAGACTGCAGTGGGTTCATACTGGTGAACAGTGGAAAATAAGAGCTTCCTAGGTAAAGATGGTAGAAGAACCCGATGAGCAGAGCAAAAGGATGTACCCTTGACTTGTTGAGTGGTCCTTGTAGGCTTTTGCACGTGGATGAATGAGAGAAAATGTAAGTTCTAAGATAGTGGTACAGGGCAGAGTATACGGGGAGAGAAAAGTATGCAGGCACAGAGGGGGACTGGAAAGGGTGCTCCTATAGTGCAGGCGGAATATCTGCAACCAGGCTGCCTTCCTGAGCCATTGTAAATCACGGTCGAAACATGTCATTGATGTCACTTCCAGTTTAACCCATTGAACAGGAAGATGACGCTTGTTGTACACCCCAGTTGCAAAGGTAGACAGACTAACAAAGGTTCATTGCTGTCATTTTGGGTGAATCCGTGATAACATTGTAAAAGATTCTCTCTTTTTTTTGCCTTTCTAATTTTCCAGAAGCTCCACTAAGTTGTCCTATTGTCAGCATTTTTCACTTAACATTTAACTATATTCTTTGAAATGTAAGTTTTGAATACCATTTCCTGGGCTCACAGTCTGGAATGGAAGTGGATACACAGCTCTCGTGAGTCTGTAAAATCTAATCCTGTAAAAGAAAGAAACATATATACATGGTCTGGACAAAGGTTTTCTTGTATGGTCATGCAGTAATGCACCACACGGTCCCAAAGGGTGCTCACTACCTCACAGACATCCTAGACTTTTTTTTTTTTTTTTTATAAATAATTAGGATTTCACTTTGTCACCCAAGTTAGAGTGCAGTGGCATGATCATAGCTGACTGCAGCCTCAACCTCCTGGGCTTAAGGAATTCTCCCACCTCAGCCTCCCAAGTAACTAGGACTGCAGGTGCACACCACCATACCCAGGTTGTTGTGTTTTGTTTTGTTTTGTTTTTTTGGTAGAGGTGGGGTCTCGCTATGTTGCCCAAGCTGCTCTCAAACTCCTAGGTTCAAGTTATCTTCCCACCTTGGCCTCCCAGTGCACTAGGATTATAGGCCTGAGCTACCATGCCTGGCCCTAGTCTTTTTAAATAATCATTTTGCCACTTTTTAGACGTCAGAGAGAGGGGTACCTTTTCCTAATTTGCACTAAGTTAGCGTTAATCTCGGGGTTCAGTAGCTCTCCAGCTGTATAAGATGATAGAGACTTGCTTTATACACAGGCTAGAGTTCAGAGTGAAGACAGCTTTAGGAAAATGGAATCTCTTAACTCCTCCACTTCTTCCAAAGGTTTATGAAAACCCCAGATGAAATCATGAGTGGCCGAACAGACCGTCTGGAGCACCTAGAGTCCCAGGAGCTGGATGAACAAATATACCAAGAAGATGAATGCTGAAGGAACCAACAGTCCACCTCAGCGGGCCAGCAGCCCAGGGAGCCCCTGCCCACCAGGATTGCTGGAGGTGTGACGGAGCAGGCGGGCTGAGGAGAGTGGAAAAGGAAGCGACCCGGAAATGGCAGGGACACTTCTCTTGCAGACGAAGAGGGACCCTGGAGCACCTTGGACAAACCACCCAGCAAAGGCGGGGCTGGAATTCTGGCAGAGGGCATGAGCCTGGGACTCGCATGTCACGTTTCCTTCTCATTTGGAATCTCCATCTGTAATTCCTCACCCTCACCCTTCCACTGTTGTTAGTTTCATGGTGTTTTTGTTTTTATTTTAAGAACATGCAGTTTGACTCTTCATCATTCATCTAGGGGAAGACATCCAATGTTGTTTTCCTATGGAAATATATATCTATTATATATATATTTTTTGCAAATCTCACAAAGTGTGGCAAGCCCAGCTGGTCAGGAAAGAGAATACTTGCAGAGGGGTTAAGGTTCCTCTTTTTCCTGCCACATGGATCAGGTTTGTTCCTGTTACTGTTGGGTCTTGGCTGAAAAAAAAAAAAAAAAATGCTTTTAAAAAAGATAAAATGAAAAGGAGAGCTCTCTTTTTCTCTCTCTTGCTCTGTTCTTCCCTTGGTCCCCTCTGTCCTCCCTCCCTGTCTTCTGTTGCGATTCAGATGCCTTCTGACAGAGTTCAGCCTCTTGGAGAGTCTTGGGGATTGTTGGCACCTAAACAGAATCAGTGACCTGGGTGCTTTGTGGCCAGCAGCACAGAATCAAACCCACATCCAAGCATTTGGCCACCCATCTGAGGGAGGCCAAAATCATCACAGATGCTGCTGTACTGTAGACAGATACATGCTAGTCCAGTGAGCCACCCCTGAGATGACTGTGAGAACCATGCATCTAAGGCGTAAGATAAGGATGGAAGGCTGTCCAAGTTACTTGGAAGGCCTCGGCAGTTGGGATTAGCTTGGGAGCGTTGCAAAGTGGAAAATATGAAAAGACCACACAGGCCCAGCAGTCCAGAAACTGGGCAAAAATATTCTGCAGTGGAGATTTATTTTTCCAAAGCAGGTAACAGAGGCTGGTGAGGAAAGATCCTCTCTGCTCCATTCCAAAGGCCATCTTGCCGTCAGTTTCATGCCTTTGCCTGATTTTTTTTTTTCAGTTCCTAGCCTTTTTTAAAGTTTCTTGGTCTCCACTGGACACAGAGCATTGGAGACGGAGGATCCCAAAGGGCAGTCTCAGTTGCAATCAGTGTTTGCCCAGCCTGGGCAGACAGGAAATTCCTCGGATACATTACTTTTCTTTCTTTCATAGCTATGTCTCAGAAAGGACCCATTTGTGGCTCTTTTTCACCTCAAAATAAGATCGATGGTATCTTGTAAAATGAGGGTAGTGCCACTTCTTAGTATTTTTGATGATAACAGATATTTTTAGAAAGCTGTTTTAGATTTTTTTTTTTTTTTCCTTTTCTAGCCATCTAAATTGACTCTTCCAATATAGGTCTCAGAAATCCAATATTTGGAATACAATTTCTTTTAATCCAGATTAGATCTGCCTTACAAAGCACCCCCTCCTCGTTCCCCTCTGTTTCCTCCACTCAGCTGGGGGAGCAACTCACAGCTCCTCCAGGATACGTATGTGCCCTCAGCAGCAGCTCCCAGGGAAGTTGCCAGACCCCTGGGCTTCTCCCTAGCCTTTTCTGAGTTGAGCTGGACCCGTAGAGTTTGGGTCACACAGGCAAGAGGAGTTTTCCCTGGGCCTTACTGACAAGGACACCAACCTAGGGTGCGAACAGATGGACTGTGGTTCGAGGACACTGGAATTGAACTGATCAAGGCTTTCTTTAGCCTTGGTCTGTCCCTGCCTCTTATCAGAGCACAGGTAGACACACGGGCGTAGCCAACCCACTCCTACTGTCACAGGTGCCCCACCATTCGACCTTCCAGGAGGTCAGGGGCCTTCTATGTGAGGTGAGCGGGTCACAGTCTGCTTGGATGGTGATGATATTCTGCCAGATTTCAGCACACTGCAGGTGTCTTTTGAGAGCGTTCAGTAGGACATGGTGATCCCTAATTCAGCCTCTAAGATGACTGGTATTTGATCTCAAATGCAGAGATTAAGCCAAATACCTGATGTATTGTGAAAGCCACTGATTTTAAGAATGGAGAGAAAGGGATTTGTACTGCATCCCTCTGTATGAATATGAAATCAGAGACCAGGGCATGATGCTGCTCGGGTTAGAGCCTCTCAGTCTGGCCTCTTCACCCAAGTGCAAGAACTCAGTCTCTCACTGCTCAAAGAATCTTACAGTTGAATTACAGAGAGAAATTCCCTTTTGCCCCAAGAGTTTCTATATTTAAAGCAATATCCCAGTAGAATAAGTTAGACTTAGGATGATACCTTCAGCCACTTGAAGAAGAAATAGAAGGCACTCATTCCAATATAGTCTTTATTTCCCATTCAGATACAGGTTGAGCATCCCTAATCTGAACAGTTAAAACCCCCAAATGCCCCAAAATCCAAAACTTCTTGAATGCTATGACACCATCAGTGGAAAATTCCACACCTAACACCTTTGCTTTCTTCTGGTTCAATGTACACAAATTGTTTTATAATATCATAAGATTACCTTCAGGCTATGTGTATAAAGTATATATGAGCCATAAGTGAATTTTGTGTTTAGACTTTGTGTCCATCCCCAAGATTTCTCATATATATACAAATATTCCAAGATACAAAAAAATTTAAAATTCAAGACCCAGAACACTTCTGGTCTCAAGCATTTCAGGTAAGGGATATCCATCTGTACTACCAATAATGATTTTGTAATCCCCTAACTGCAAATGTCCTCTTCATTTGTTCTTTATGAGAAGACCTGGGTAGTGCCAGCACCTGGATACAGTATTTACACCCTGCAGACCCTAAAGATTTCAGATTGAATTTAGCAAACCTTGATGAAGTAGCTGCTGGACACAGTGAGGCACCCAAAGCTCAATCAGCCATAATCCCTGCTCTCAGAGTTTAGATTGTACTTGCCCAATCCATCCAGCATGAACTTTCTCATTTCAACACTAAGGACTAGGGGTGTTTTCAGGAGACAAATCGGAAGTCAGGAGAGGAAAAGGCAAAGGAGATGGATTTTCAGGAGATGGAGAAAATGCAAAATGCCATGTGATAGATCTGTACTGTCACTTGGGTCTTGAAGTTCTCATTCCTACATCTCAAGCTAGCCAGGCCGTCTCCTCTGTATCAGAAGAAAGCACTGGCGAGACTGGCTATGTTGAAGGTAGCATGAACTCTAAGATCTTGACCCAGGGCGACTTGGTCTTGCTTCAGGTGGCATCACCCATGTTCCAAATCCTTTGGGGAGGTGAGGTCATCCCCACAGAAAAAGAGGAATGACAGACCAATGGATTTTCTCCTTTCAACAGTATGTTTGGAACCCTCTTATCCAGTGTCTCTTGATACTGATCTCTCGTCCAAATGAGAATGTCGCTTTAGCTGAAATTCAAATGGCTGTGACAATTTACTGAAATGATGAAGTAAACCACCATTCCCACCTTTTACTGCCTGGGCTCCAAGTCTGAATACATTTTTGAAACAGTAACTCCCTTTTGCAAAAAAGAAACCTGGGGGTCAGGGAGGTGAAGTGACTTGCCCTAGGAGCAGACAGCATGCCAAGAATGGAATTAGGATCAGGATCCAGCCTGGGCTTACCTTGTCTGGCCCATTCCCACCCAGGAAACTGAAGATAAAAGATTTGGGAAAACACATCAAGAAGAAGGGGCAGTTTTCTTTGCCCAAGCATTTGGTGCTAGTTAGAGGCTGTTCACTCTCTCCTGCTCCTCTTCGGAGTAGAAATAAAGGCTGTGACACAAGGAAGCCAGTGGGGTGGGAGGGGGGCACAATAATCCCTGCCTAAAACCCACAGAAGACTAACCTGATACTCTTGACCCAACTGCATCAACACTAAACAACTGCAGACCCCCTGAATCTTTCACACATGCCAAGTGAACATTCTTGATGATTTCTCTTTGTGACTGCAACCACCTGCAAACCAGAACGAATCTAGAATTTCCTTTTTCCCCCCCTTTTTGTTTAGTTTCTAATCTCTTGTTTATGAGGTGTGGGGTTTATAAGGGACTGAATCAAATGAATGTAACAAAAAAGAAAAAACAAAAACAAAAAAAATGCCTTTTCTCAGGGCCAGTGAGTTGCAAATAATTTTTAAAGAAAAGCCTATAATTACATCATCTCAATAAATTTTTTATAAAAAAAAAAAGAGGTCCAGAGTCTCTGTTTTTAATAATATGAAATACAGTCAGACAAGGTGCTCTGATGAGGTAAATCCTGTCTCCACTCAATTATGGCATAAAGGGCAGTCAATGGTTTTTCTCTGGCAGGAAGCCTCCACTGCAGAGCAGTCTGCAGGCGATCTTTAGACAAGTGGGACCGGAAAAGTCAGAGTGAACTATTCCGAGCTGAGCAGCTGCCACAGGTGGAAAAATTGCCAAGAGGAACCCCGATCAGAGATGCTTGGGACCCATTAGGTTTATTAGCTCACTGAGAACTTAGCAATGCCTGGTCCTCACACAATAGAATTGCCCCTTAAATCTGCTGAGATCAGGGGTCTAAGCCTACAAGGCGATGAAGGCGTAAGGGCTGGGATAGATCCTATGACTAAATACAGGACTGTAATGACCTAGAAAGTCATCACACCGCTCAGAGCCAGCCCACATGCTCAGAATGTCCCAGCCAACCTGGCCAACAGAGCCACCCGCCAACCAGTGGGCACTTGGGAGTTCAAGATCAAACATTCTGCACTTGACCAGAACTATCTGCCATCAGAGGTGGGTGGAAACAAGGGGAAGAATGAAAAACGAAGCAAATGTGTTGCTGTTGAGCAAATTGGACACAGGTTCGAAATGTCTAAGAAATCGACGGTCTTAGAAAATGTTGTTAGTTTACTTTTGTATTTAGGTTAACCCAGTTACTCTGTATCCCCTGAGAATGATTGCTGAAATTTGGCCCTATATTCTGTATGATCAGAGCACAGTATCAAATAAGGGTCTAGATATTTTTTTTGTGGTGCTAAAAATGCATTCGAAGCTACTATTTCTATAATGCAGCATTAGAGAACTGCTAGAAATGCAAATTATCAGTTCCCACCCCATAAACGGAATCAGAAACTTTGGAGCAGGGGCCGAGCAGTATGTTTTAACAAGCACTCTGGGTGATTCTGATGCACACTGAAGTCTGAGAGTCACTGCTACCAATTTCTTCATCTTAGTGTGAAAGAGAGCTTGTAGCAATTTAAACAATAAACTCAAAATAATTGATGACAACTAATTTGCATTAATAGTACTCACACACAATAATGCCGCATTTTCCTAATGGTAGATATACTGTGGAATGAGGCTAAGTGGACACAGAATCACATACCAAAGTCATCATCTTGTTTTCTCCAAACCTTTTAAGCAATCAGTTTGCTTGTAAAGATGAGCTGTTTTAAAGGGTAACTCTAACAGCTGACCTGCCCTTGCAAATTAGAGCACAGCAATTTATCCACTTATGCCCACTTATCTGCCTAACCAGCCTGATCTAAAAAGAAAAATAAAAGGATCATTCTCATCTGCTAACTGACCTTGGCTATCTGTACCCGGAATTATTAAGCAGAGCCTGGATGAGCATTTAACCAGGGCATTTGCAGAGGACTCTAGAACCGCTGGGCTAGACCAGTGCCTCTCAAACCTGAAAGTGCTTATGGATCATCAGATGATCTCAGGGAAAAAAGCAGATTTTGCTTCAGTAGTATATTGTGAAGTCTGCACAGAAGATCTATTCTTCTACCCTACTCTCTGGGTGGGGCTTGAGGTTCTGCACTGTTGTTGTTGTTTTTTTTTTTTTGAGACAGAGTCTCGCTCTGTCACCCAGGCTAGAGTGCAGTGGCGCGATCTCAGCTCACTGCAAGCTCCACCTCCCAGGTTCAAGCAATTCTCTTTCTCAACCTCCCGAGTAGCTGGGATTACAGGCACCCGCCACCATGCCTGGCTAATTTTTTTGTATTTTTAGTAGAGATGGTGTTTCACCATGTTAGCCAGGATGGTCTCAATCTCCTGACCTCGTGATCTGCCTGCCGTGGCCTCCCGAAGTGCTGGGATTATAGGCATGGCCACAGCACCTGGCC
Organism: Chlorocebus sabaeus; assembly: GCF_047675955.1. Lineage (NCBI taxonomy): Eukaryota > Metazoa > Chordata > Mammalia > Primates > Cercopithecidae > Chlorocebus > Chlorocebus sabaeus. The sequence goes on from NC_132914.1 coordinate 12,684,205, forward strand.
GAGAGTCTGCACTTCTAACAAGCTCCAGGTAGTGCTGATGGTGCTGGTCCAGGGACCACACTTTGAGTAGTGAGAGGGCAGTCTCCCTTCAGACCCCGAAATGCTGACTGTAATGCAAAACTGACCGAACCCCTCTCTTTGTTGTTTTCCTCTGTTAATCCTTCCCTAGAATGGTCCCTGGGCCCAGTCCTGCTCTGTGAGACATTTGCTTATTCCCTTTCAGGGCAGCATCAAGAGTAAACAACATGATCAAAAGCCTCTTCACCAAGTGAAGGAACAGCTAGCTATTCATGTACTGGACCTTCATACGGACATTCATGACCAGATGCCTCATGGTCATCATTCTTGTGGGAAGCAATGAGAATTCCAAGCATCGCTGTCTCTCACCCTCTAGCA